>NC_090449.1:381944631-382293171 GCF_031143425.1 Pleurodeles waltl
CCCGGGGGGGCAGAAACCTCTAGACACTAGGGATATATATATTTTTTATTTACTTTATGTTTTTATGTATGGGGAGCGACCCCTCAGACAAGGGTCGCTCCCCTGGGGGGCAAATTGTATTTTGGCCCTTTCTGCCCCCCTTGGGGGCAGATCAGCCTATTTTTGTTAGGCCAATCTGCCCCCTTTGGGGCAGAAACCTCTAGACACCATGGATTGGTGTGTGTGTGTTTTGTTTGGCGGGGGCAGCCCTTTGGGAAAGGGTCTCTCCCCATGGGGGCACATTACTGTTGGCCATAACTGCCCCCCTTGGGGGCAGACTGGCCTATTTTGGAAGGACCATCTGCCCCCAAGGGGGGCAGAAAGCCCACCAGAAACCAGGGAAGATTTTTTTTTCGAAATAAGAGGTTGGGGGTATGGCCATACCCCCACCCCAAATAAATGGGGCCAAAGTTGTTCTGCCCACCAGTGGGCAGATTGGGCAATTACCCCAGAGGGACAGAAAGTCTACTAGATGCCAGGGGATAAAAAAAAAAAAAGAAAATAGTGGGGTGGTGGCTACCAACCAGTATGGGCCTGGTTATGCCCCCACCTGAACTGAAGGGGCTAACAGTCTTTCAGCTCTCCCCGCACACTAAAACATCTTATCCCATGGCAAGCAAGAGGACATTTGATTATTTTTGGTTTCTGTTTTACATTTGGGCCATGAGAGCTGGGTAAATCTAAAAATCATCCCACTTGGAATGGTGAGGGCTGCACTTTTTTTTTACTTTGGGATGCTGCCATGTAGAAAAATGCACAAGACCTAGACACATCTGAAAACTAAACATCTAGTTGATTCCAGGGTGGTGTGCTTCACATGCACCACGCACTATTTCCTCACAAACAATGCCCTGCAAACCTTCAAGTTTGCTGGAAAGCACACATTTTTCCCACATTTTTGTGATGGAACCTTCCGGAATCTGCAGTAATCCACAAAATTCCTACCACCCAGCATTGTCTCATCTATACCTCTAAAATTTCTGCTGCACTTGTCGGCCTAAAAATGTTTTTTTTTCAAACTGCCCTTTTGGACCCACTTTGGTTCCCCCTCAATTTCGACGTGTTTTTGGCTCTTCCCTGTCACAAACACTTGGCCCACCTACACAAGTGAGGTATCATTTTTACCGGGAGACTAAGGGGAACGTTGGGTGGTAGGAAATTTGTCCCGGTGCAGTGATCCCACACAGAAATGTGTGAAAATTGTGATTTGTTTTAGCTAGATTTGCGGTTTGCTGAAGATTCTGGGTAAGAAAATATTGGGGGATCCACACAAGTCACACCTCCCTTGAATCCCTCGGGTGTCTAGTTTTCAGAAATGTCTGGGTTTGGTAGGTTTCCCTAGATGGCTGCTGAGCCCAGGACCAAAAACGCAGGTGCCCCCCCCCAGCAAAAACAGGTAGTTTTCTATTTGATAATTTTGATGTGTCTACTTCCTGTCGCGGTCACTATGCCTACCGACACAAGTGAGGTACCATTTTTATTGGGAGACTTGGGGAAACGCTGGGTGGAAGGAAATTTGTGGCTCCTCTCAGATTCCAGAACTTTCTGTCACCGAAATGTGAGGAAAAAGTGTTTTTTTAGCCACATTTTGAGGTTTGCAAAGGATTCTGGGTAACAGAACCTGGTGAGAGCTCGACAAGTCACCCCATCATGGATTCCCCTAGGTCTCTAGTTTTAAAAAATGCACAGGTTTGGTAGGTTTCCCTAGGTGGCGGCTGAACTAGAGGCCAAAATCCACAGGTAGGCACTTTGCAAAAAAACACCTCTGTTTTCTGTCGAAAAAATGTATGTGTCCACATTGTGTTTTGGGACATTTCCTGTCGCGGGCACTAGGCCTACCCACACAAGTGAAGTACCATTTTTATTGGGAGACTTTGGGGAACATAGAATTGCAAAACCAGTGTTATTGCCCCTTGTCTTTCTCTACATTTTTTCCTTCCACGTATAAGACAGTGTTTAAAAAGGACATCTACTTGAGAAATGCCCTGTAGTTCACATGCTAGTACGGGCACCCCAGAATTCAGAGATGTGCAAATAACCACTGTTCCTCAACACCTTATCTTGTGCCCATTTTGGAAATACAAAGGTTTTCTTGATACCTATTTTTTACTCTTTCTATTTCAGCAAATGAATTGCTGTATACCCGGTATAGAATGAAAACCCACTGCAAAGTGCAGCTCATTTATTGGCCCTGGGTGCCTAGGGTTCTTGATGAACCTACAAGCCCTATATATCCCCGCAACCAGAAGAGTCCTACGGATGTAACAGTATATAGCGTTCAAACATCTGACATTTGAGGAAAAAGTTACAGAGTAAAATGTAGCGAAAAACGGCTGGTTTTTTTTCACCTCAATTTCAATATTTTTTTATTTCAGTTGTTATTTTCTGCAGGAAACCCTTGTAGGATCTACACAAGTTACCCACTGATGAATTCAGAATTTCTCTACTTTTTAGAAATGTTTAGGTTTCTGGGATCCAGCATTGGTCTCACACCCATTTCTGTCACTGACTGGAAGGAGGCTGAAAGTACAAAAAATCGTAAAAATGGGGTATGTCCCAGTAAAATGCTAAAATTGTGTTGCAAAATTGTTTTTTCTGATTCAAGTCTGCCTGTTCCTGAAAGCTGGGAAGCTGGTGATTTTAGCACCGCAAACCCTTTGTTGATGCCGTTTTCAGGGGGAAAAAACACAAGCCTTCTTCTGCAGCCCTTTTTTCACAATGTTTTAAAAAAAAAAAAAATTTCACTGCATTTTGGCTAATTTCTTGGCCTCCTTCAGGGGAACCCACAAAGTCTGGGTACCTCTAGAATCCCTAGGATGTTGGAAAAAAAGGACACAAATTTGGCGTGGGTAGCTTATGTGGACAAAAAGTTATGAGGTCCTAAGCAATAACTATTCCAAATAGGCAAAAAAGGTCTGGCACAGGAGCGGGAAAAGGGGCTAAGGAGAATTGTGTACACTAAAGGTATGTTTATATTGTAGTATTGACCATGTATGGCATAAATCAGTATGAATGGCGGAAGGCATGATTTACATTTGCAATCGATCATCCATGTATGGCTTTGTATTAGTGTTAGTATTTTGCATAATGTAAACTAATATTCTCCTGTCACTGTTAGTAATACCATACAAGAGGAAGGGTTCAGTGCTATGTGTAGTAGCTAGATTATGTGGCATATGTATGTCATGGAGCAGCATGGATTTAAATTATAGCCTTCTTAATGTGCATCATGAGTCTTTTCAAATTTGGGATACCTAAGAGTTGTCCTGTAGTGTATTTAGGAAATTTGGTAAGATTTTTTTCATTGTTCCTGTAGATTCTTAGGAGTAGTGCTTGCTTGGTAGGGGTCTTGCAAATAATTTCTAACTTCTATGTCTGTCACTTTGAATGACTGATTATGCTCTCTAGTGTTAATACCTACATAGATTTGAGTAGCTGTCCTCCCATAACAAGCAATTGAATACTGCTTTGTACATTTCCAATGTAAATGTTCTGTGCTTATGCTCTCTGGACAATAAATATATCTCATGTGTAATAATACTAGTTTTCCTTTTTGGAAAGTGATGTAAGTGGCCCTTTCTGCCATTATTGATGTAAAGTTTATAGCTACATACTGATTAAATGGTTTTACAGTTATATTTTAGATTAAGATGTTTAAACGTGTATTTAAATTTTTATCATACTATACTTACATAAATGCTGTTGTCTGTTTTTTGTAGAACTGTATCTTCATGTTTTCTTTTTTTTGTTAATGTGAAGGTAGGTGATCAACTTTTGTCTGTTATAAGTAAAATGACTAATATAATTAAATATTTACAAAATAGGTTTAGTTTAGTTTTTAGGGTTAAATTTATATTAGTTTGATTTTGGAGTTTGATGTTGTTTAATACTTAAAAATTTATGGGGGGGCTTGCAGTTTCGAAAGGTGTTGTTTTTCTTTTCATGTTCAGTTATTTGTGTTTGCTTGTGTAGGAGGCTGGCCTGGCTTATAGTGGGTACCTGATGGTACTTATACCTTGTGCCTGGTCCAGCTATCCCTTATTAGTAGATTAGTAGTGTTCTAGCAGCTTAGCTGATAGAGGTAGCTATAGCAGAGCAGCTTAGGCGGAACTAAGAGACATGCAAAGCTCCTACTATACCACTTATCTCATATAGCACTATATCATAAGAAACACAATAAAGAGGTACTAAAAATAAAGGTACTTTATTTTAGTGATGATATGCCAGAAGTACCTCAGAGGATATACTCCCTTAGGAGGTAAGTAAAATACACAAAATATACACACAAACCAAAATCAGGTCAGTAAAACACTTAGAAATGTAGTGAAACCACTGTAGAACACAATAGAAAGCAATAGGAGAAAATAGTGTAGTGTGCAGAGGGTCGCTGGGAGTGTAAGAAAACACTAAGGGTGTCCAAGATACCCCACCCCAAGACCCTGAAAGTAGGAGTAAAGTTACCCTAAAACCCCAGAAAGACAGTAAAGTCGAGATAGAGGATTCTGCAAAGACAACAACTGACTGCAAAGCACTGAAGACGGATTCCTGGACCTGAGGACCTGCAAAGGAAGGGGACCAAGTCCAAGAGTCATGCAAATGTACAGGGGGGGCAGGAGCCCACTAAACCCCAGAAGAAGGTGCAAAAGATTTGCCTCCGAGTGGAAGAAGCTGAAGATTCTGCAACAACGGAAGGTGCCAGGAACTTCTCATTTTGGTCAGAAGATGTCTTACGGCGTGCTGGAGGATGCAGAGTTGTTTCCATGCAGAAAGACCTCAAACAAGCCTTGCTATCTGCAAGAGTCGCAATTTAAGGTTTTGGGTGCTGCCAGGGCCAAGGAAGGACCAGGAGGTTTCCCCTTGGAGGAGGAGACAGAGGGGGCGCTCAGCAACAAAGAAAGCCCATGCAGAAGCAGGCAGCACCTGCAGAAGTACCAGAACAGGGGTTCAAGAAATCTGAGCATGGTGGTTGTCTCAGCACAACAAAAGAGGGTCCCACGAAGTATGAGGTCAACTCAGCGAGTTGGGCAATGCAGGACGGAGTGCTGGGGACGTAGGCTGTGCTGTGCACAAAGGAAGTCTTGCAAAAGTGCACAGAAGCCCTAGAAGCTGCAGTTCACACAGTACACAGGATTACTGTCTGGTGTGGGGAGTCAAGGACTTACCTCCACCAAATTTGGACAGATGGACCACTGGACTGTCATGGTCAATTAGATCCATCTCCTGTGTTCCAGGGACCAATATCGTCAAGATGAGAGGGGACCCAGAGAACCAGTGATGCAGAAGTTTGGTGCCTGCATTAGCAGGGGGAAGATTCTGTCAACCCACGGGAGATTTCCTCATGGCTTCCAGTGCAGGGTGAAGGAAGACAGCCCTAAGAGCATGCACCACCAGGAAACAGTCGAGAAAGCCGGCAGGATTAGGCACTACAATGTTGCTGATAGTCTTCTTGCTACTTTGTTGCGGTTTTGCAGGGGTCCTGGAGCACTCAGCCATCGATCCTTGGCAGAAGTCAAAGAGAGAAGTGCAGAGGAACTCTGGTGAGCTCTTGCATTTGTTATCTGAAGAGAAACCCACAGGAGAGACCCTAAATAGCCATCAGAGGAGGATTGGCTACCTAACCAGTTAAGAGCCTATCAGGAGGGGTCTCTGACGTCACCTGCTGGCACTGGCCACTTAGAGGTCTCCATTGTGCCCTCACACCTCTGCATTCAAGATGGCAGAGGTTTGGGACACACTTGAGGAGCTCTGGGCACCACTCCCAGGGTGGTGATGGACAGGGGAGGTGTAGACTGTCTTATGCATGGAGGGCACCATCTGTGCCCTTCAAAGCATTCCCAGAGGCCAGGAGAGGCTACTCCTCTCAGGCCCTTAACACCTATTTCCAAAGGGAGAGGGTGTAACACCCTCTCTCAGCAGAAATCCTTTGTTCTGCCTTCCTGGGACTGGGCTGCCCAGGCTCCAGGGGGGCATAAACCTGTCTGAGGGTTGGCAGCAGCGGTAGTTACAGAGTAAACCCCAGAGAGCTAGTTTGGCAGTACCCGGGGTCCATACTGGAGCCCCGGGGATGCATGGGATTGGCACCCCAAGACCAGATTTGGCTTGGGGGGTCAATTCCATGATCTTAGACATGTTACATGGCCATGTTCGGAGTTACCATTGTGAAGCTACATATAGGTATTGACCTATATGTAGTGCACGTGTGTTTATGGTGTCCCCAACTCACAAAGTCTGGGGAAATTGCCCTGAACAATGTGGGGGCACCTTGGCTAGTGCCAGGTTGCCCTCACACTTAGTAACTTTGCACCTAACCTTCACCAAGTGAGGTTTAGACATAAAGGTGACTAATAAGTTACTTAAGTGCAGTGTAAAATGGCGGTGAAAAAACATGGACGTTATTTCGCTCAGGCTGCAGTGGCAGTCCTGTGTAAGATTTGTCTGAGCTCCCTATGGGTGGCAAAAGAAATGCTGCAGCCCATAGGGATCTCCTGGAACCCCAATACCCTGGGTACCTAGGTACCATATACTAGGGAATTATAAAGGTGTTCCAGTATGCCAATCAGAATTGGTGAACATAGTCACTAGCCTGCAGTGACAATTTTAAAAGCAGAGAGCATAAACACTGAGGTTCTGGTTAGCAGAGCCTCAGTGATACAGTTAGGCACCACACAGAGAACACATATAGGCCACAAACTTATGAGCACTGGGGTCCTGGCTAGCATGATCCCAGTGACACATATCAAACACACTGACAACATAGGGTTTCCACTATGAGCATTGGGGCCTTGGCTAGCAGGATCCCAGTGAGAAAGTAAAAACACCCTGACATATACTCACAAACAGGCCACAAGTGGGGGTAACAAGGCTAGAAAGAGGCTACCTTCCTACAGCTTGTTTGATGAAAATAGGCAAAATAGGATAAACAGAAATAGAAAACATTATATTAATATTCACAGTTTGCTTAAAAGTTAGGCAGTTGATATTATTTAGTTTCTAAACAGTGCATCAATACTACTTACAGTTTAACATTGATAGTATTTGAATTTCACTTTTGATTCCTCATTTGTTCCATCTGGAATTCAGCTGAATGTTGGTTTTGTGAATTTTGCCATGTTTGCATAAATAAAGCTTGTTTTGTGCCCTGTTCTAAAGTGATAATGTAATTAGTGAAGTGTATTAGTTACTTAGTTTTTTTTTGGGATATTTGAATTTTTGTATAGGTTTTCTCTGTATTTGGTGGACATTATCTAGTGTTTATCTGCTTATGATAGCTATATATATATATATATATATATATATATATATATATATACATATAAATGCATATACACATATAGATTTATATGTGTATATATATATATATACATATATATATATATAGAGAGAGAGAGAGATAGATAGATAGATAGATAGATAGATAGATAGATAGATAGATAGATAGATAGATAGATAGATAGATTCACTCAAAAAAGTAAAGGTTACAGGGACGTTATAGTTAGGTTCTGATGTTACTCATGCACAACCATACAATTTCTGCCTTTATAGTTAGTTAGACTTCTTTCAAGAAACTATGCACAGCTTTTTCTTCTAAAATTTGAATGCTAATGTTTCATTTATACTTTTAAGGAGGTTATAGAAGTTGTCATGACTGCTGTAATATCTGCGGAGGAGGGCCACATGGTTTCCCTTCCCAGGCCAAGCTTGTCCTGGGGACCTCAACCCTAGGACACAGCCTAATTATTTACTTATTTATGGGGATGGGGGCACGCGGGACTTGGTGCAATCAGAGCTCCGTGCACAAGCTGTTATTCTCCGCTAAGACATTAGGGAGGATCTGCAGAGATAGATATACAAATGTATTTTCCCTTTATTTTCTCAAAAACTACTGAACTGATTTACACTAAATAAGCAAAAGTGTAATCAAAAGCTAGCTTTCTGCCAAATTTGTTGTAATTGTGTCCATTGGTTTGGGCTGAAGTCGTGCCTAAAGGTCCTATGTGAATTTACTTGGGAAATACAACTTTTTTGACTCCCCCTTTTTCTCAGCCCCCTCTTGACAGATCACCCCAAAACTTTCAGTGTGCAACAAGAATCACCAGCACAGTTTTCTTGAAAGATTTAGTGAAGATTTGTCAAACCGTGCCAAAGATATAGTATACTTTTTCTATGGAAACTTGGTCCTAACTATAACTAATTATAAATATGTTATAGTTAGGACTTAGTTTATATAGAAAGAAACTATTGTTTGGTGCCATTTAACTAATCTTCACAAAATCTTCTTAAAGAATTTGTCAGTCATGTGATCTTTTGTCTGGAAAGATTGAACAGCGATAGTGCAAAAACCACTGGACGGAATTACACTAAATTTGGCAGAAAGGTAGCCCGTGGTCCAGAAAGAGGCGTTTTGTTATTTTCCGTAAATCCGTTCAGTAGTTTTTGAGAAATTTTGGGAAATCAAAATGTGTATATCAAGAGACATGAAATATTTGCGACCCCTCCCAATCTCGTGCTGAGATGTGATTGGATGAAACACTTCAAACCAGGAAGTGTTGACAGCCATCTTGGGACTCAGCTTAAGACGAGTCCCAGTAAAGAAGAATATAAAAGACAAAAGTGGCCATGGTATGAGCACCCTGACCCCTTAGGTCTGGTGCTGGGATTCCAAAGTTACTCCCCTAGGGCTAAAAAGCATATATATATTTTTTTAAATCAGTTGAATTGTGATGGGGTCGCAAATCCACTGTAAATATTAGATAGAAACACCAAGTGAGGCCTCCTGTGCTTGTTTTTAACAAACCTGGGTGGGCCAGATGCTGGGGGAACTAATTTATTTTTATAAGGGGTGCCTCCCCCACAGTCCCAGGGACCATCACCTCCTTGGGCTCCAATGAATTATGAGTGGGGGCTGCGCAGCCCCCCGTGCCCCAGGCATCATGACCTCCCTGGGGCACATACTAAATAATGCGAAGGGAGTCCATTTCAGACTCCCATTAGACCCGGAGATCACAACTTCACCAGGGCTATGTGCACATTGAAGGGGAGCTATGTGGCCCCCCTCATGGAGCTACAAATGCACTGGGGAGCAGCTCCCCCGGGCTGGCTCCTGCTATGTCCTGTGGTGCCCACTCCCTGGGACATAGCTGGTTGCTGTGGCTTGGCTACACCTTTGAAGCTGAAGCCAAGTCATAGCAAATGCTCCACTTTTAGACAGTGGGATCTGTAAAGCAGGTCCCACTGTCAAAAACTAGAGCTTTCATCTCTGTCCCATTCATGTGTGCGGGGAACAGAGATGAAATACTTTGGCAAGCAAGCAGCTGCCTTTAAAGTAGCTCCTTGCTTGCTGAAGCAATGGCCTGTAAAGGGCATTTTGTTTAACATTAAAAATAAAGATATAGATATGTAGGGACCACAGGGGAATCCTTTGAGGTGTCCCTCATGGTCTCAGATATCCCATAAAGAGCTAAAAAAACTGAAAAAAAGAAAAACAATAGCTCAGTGTGCAGGTTGCACACCTTCACACTGAGCATTGAGGGTTCGAGACCAGCGAGAATTGCTTCCCTCTTTTTTATTTTATTTTTAAAGTAGAAATTATTTTAATTATTTAAAATTGCAGATACATTTTTTATTTTAAATTGTACAGATAGATCTCACTCTTGGTATATCATACATCAAAGTCTTTCTCTCTCTGTCTCTCTTACAATCAATTTCTCCCACTGACACAACCACCTACTCAGACACTCAGGCACCCACTCACAGACCCACTCAAACCCTGATGTGCCCACTCACAGCCCCAGTCAGACCCTCATGCACCCACTCACAGACCCACACAGATAGTTACGCATCCACTCACAGACCCACTCAGACTCTCACATACTCACTCAGAAACCCACTGACAGCCTCATGCACCCACTCACAGACCCCTGCACACACTGACACACCCAGTAAAACAGTGCTGTAGGCACTCTCACACCCAGACAGACACTCTCACAGCCACTCTTACCCGAGATAACCCTCTCACACCAATTCTCACACCCAGATAGACCACAGCCAACTTCTGCCGTGCACACCCAAAGGGCCGTGCACAGCATGGAGTTCGGTTGTTAAGGTGGGGTTGGCTCCATGGTCTGGTTGCAGGTCAGGTCTTGTGGGCAACCTTTCCTGCACATGGGTGAAGGCCGTGTACGGTACACGGTTGTGGACTCAGGCCCTGTGGCCAACTGCCGCTGTGCACGGCCAAAGGCCATGCACAGCGATGGTTGCATTAACGTACAGTAATAAAAATTACTACATGTTAAAAAACCATGGAAATTCACTAAACAAAAACAGGGATGTTATAGTTAGTTAATTGAATTTTTTTTAAACGTCGAAAGTCACTTAAAAAAACTAAAGTTACAGGGACTCACATATAAAATGCAGAAAACGTTAGAAATTCACCAGTTATCGTTAGAGCTACCTCAAGTAACCATAACTCATGCCCTAAGGTAACTATTACTCACACCCTTGCTATGCACTGCTAATTACCGCACAAATTATGTTACTCATTACTTCTTTGATAACATCATAGATAATATCAATATAATATTTGCAGTAAAATGTTTGACAATAAAACTGTGCATCCTTGCACTATGGCACAAAGGTGGCTGCATTGGTGCTCGGCAGTAAATTTTGCACCGTGCAGGGGGAAACACAGTGATGTGCCATATTCTTGTGAATGCGGTGCAACCCTGTGTTTCGAAAATTACAGACCGCGGTGCTACCAAATTTGGCACAGCCGCGTGCTCCATCATTTTCTTGTAAATCTGGGCCCTGGTTTCTAAAGAAAAATGTTTCTTGTACTTGCCTATACTTTCGCGCCAATTGACAAATCTTCATGAACTTTTCCAATAAAAATATTAAGCTCACATCAGCTGCGGGCTGGAATGTTTTGGGGTGATCTGTCAAGCGGGGACTGAGAAAAGTGGCGGTCCCGAGACATGTTTTCCCCATATTAATTTCTATAGGGATTTTGAACAGGATTAGCGGCCTAACCACTGGATTGATTTACACCAAATCCGGCATAAAGCTGGCTGTTGGTTCAGAAAGCAACCTTTTTGTGATCTGGGGTAAATCCGTTCAGTAGTTTTGCAGTTATTAATTGAAAACCAAATTTTTATAGTTAGCGATGCAGATCCTCCTTGGATCCTCCTGGTTTCCTCCTTGATCCTCTCCAGATCCTTCGCCGATTTGGAAGAACAGCAAGGCCCTGATTGTCTGGCCACAACCTGGCAGAAAAGTTGTGGCCACCATTTTGTTTCTTGCATTGCCTGGGAGGTGGGCAAAAAACATATAAGAGATCAGATACAGGCATCCTGTCCCTATAGGACACATGGAGGGATCTTAAAAATGTCCCTTTGTTTTGGCCGATCCGCGGATTCGAGGCTCCTTTTCAGATCCTGGGGAAAAGCAAGACTCTGATTGGCCTGCCGTGACCTGACATAAATATTAACTTGGATGATAAAAAAAACAAAAAAAAACATAGAAATTCACTGAAAAAGCAAAGTTTATGTGGAGGTTATAGTTAGGTTTGCATTTTACTAACACAAAAGCATAGACACTTTGAAGTTATAGTTAAACTGATAGTTATACTTATCTGAAGAAGCTATAACTCATGCCAAAAAGTATCTTTCGGCAACAAGTTGTAGTTTGCTACCAGAGGCTCACACACTCACTCACAGACCCACTCAAAGACTCAAGCACCCACTCACAAACTCACTCAGACATTCACACACCCACTCACAGAACCACTCAGGCTCTCACACACCCACTCTCTGATCAACACAGACACTCACATACGCACTAACAGAGACACTCTCACACCCACTTTTACACCCAGAGACACCCTTGCACACCTACTTTCACACACAGATACTCTCACACTCACTCACACACCTTTAAAGACCTTGCCACACCAACTGTCACACTCAGACACTAAAGGAGGCTGGCTTGGTTTGTAGTGGTTACCTTGGGTACTTACACCTTATACCACGTCCAGTTATCCCTTATTAGTGAAATGTAGTAGAGTTCTAGCAGCTTAGGCTGATAGAGGTTGATGTAGCAGAGCACCTGAGGCTGAACTAGGAGACATGCAAAGCTCCTGCAATACCAGTATAGTTACACAGTACTTATACACAATAAAAGACAATACTCAGTGTTACCAAAATAAAGGTACTTTATTTTAGTGACACAAGGCCAAAAATATCTTAGAGGCAATACTCCTTCTGGAGGTAAGTACTATACACATTATAGACACCAAAATAAGGTAAGTAAATAGTCATGAGATAGTGCAAACAATAGGAAATGCTATAGAATGCAAAAGGAAGAAATAAGTCTGGGGCAACACAAAACATATAGTAAGAAAGTGGAATGCGGTTCACAAATTTGATTTGATTAGAGTTATTGCAAGAACCAAGCAAAATTGCAAGCAACACATAATGGATTTCTGGACCTGAAGACCTGTAAAGAGAGGAGACCACATTCAGAAGTCGCAGAAGATTCCAGGAAGGACAAGAGCCACTGCCAACCTAGAAGATGGTGCAAAAGAGAATTCTCCGGTTGGAAGAAGTCTGCAAAAGAGCACAGGTCAGTCTGTGTCAATGGGGTACACCCTCTCACTTTGAGAGGAGTCCAAGGGTACCTGTTGTCGTCTTAGAAGGTGCTTGCATGAGCAGGGGAGGGACTCCGTCACCCCACAGGAGATTTCTTTGGTCCTTCTGGTGCAGGATGAAGACAGGGAGTCCTCAGATTAGCACACCATGGAAACTGTTGCAGTTGCTGGCTGGAGCTGAAGTTGCAGAAGAAAAGTATCCCTTGTGGATACTTAGGCCCATATTTATACTTTTTTAGCGCCATATTTGAGCCGCTTTTTAAGGCAAAAGCGGCACAAACTTACAAAATACAATTGTATTTTGTAAGTTTGCGCCGCTTTTGAGTAAAAGAATGACGCAAATGTGGCGCTAAAAAAGTATAAATGTGGGTCTTAGTTGCTGTTACAGTGGTTCCTGGAGCAGGCTGCGGTCGATCCGATGTCAGAGGATGAAGTAGTAGTTGCAGAAGATTCCTGCTGGAAACTTGTAAGTAGAATCTGGAGAGAACCCACAGGAGAGACCTTAAATAGCCATGAGAGGGGGTTTGGCTACCTTATCAGGTAAGGACCTATTAGGAGGGGTCAATGACATCACCTGCTGCATTGGCCACTCAGAGCCCTCCAGAGTGCCCCCACACCTTCCAAAGCAAGATGCCTGAAGTCTGGGACACACTGGAGGAGCTCGGGGTACTACCCCTTGGGAGGTGATGGACAGGGGAGTGGTCACTGTAAGTACTCCCCCCGCCCAGCCCCGCGCTACTCACCTCTCTTTTCCTGTACTTCTGTCTTCTGCCTTCCGCTCTCTCCTCCAACCTCTCTCCGCACCTCTGCTGTCCATTTCCCTTCGCTCTCTGCTCCTCTTCTGCAGCCCACGTGCTGCGTGTTCTGCTCTTCCTCGGCCCGCTCCTCTTCCTCACCGCGTTCTCTTCCTGCTCTGCTCCTCATCTGTGTTCTTCTTTTCTCCTCTGCACCCCAACCTGCGTGTTCTTTCTTCTTTCTTCATCTGTGTTCTTCTTTTCTCCTCTGCACCCGACCTGCGTGTTCTTTCTTCATCTGTGTTCTTCTCTGCACCCCGACCTGCGTGTTCTTTGTTCTTTCTTCATCTGTGTTCTTCTTTTCTCCTCTGCACCCCGACCTGCGTGTTCTTTCTTCTTTCTTCATCTGTGTTCTTCTCTGCACCCCGACCTGCGTGTTCTTTCTTCTTTCTTCATCTGTGTTCTTCTTTTCTCCTCAGCACCCCGACCTGCGTGTTCTTTCTTCTTTCTTCATCTGTGTTCTTCTCTGCACCCCGACCTGCGTGTTCTTTCTTCTTTCTTCATCTGTGTTCTTCTTTTCTCCTCTGCACCCCGACCTGCGTGTTCTTCTCCTCTTCTGTACTTTTCTCTGCGTGTTCCTTTTCTTCCTCTGTGGTGTCTCCTCATCTTCTGGACGCTTACCCTCTGCTTCTCAGGTCTCTCCTCTTCTGCCTAACTCTTCTTCTTGACTCTTCTCTCTTCTCTCTTGACTCTTCTCCTCTTCTTCTTGACTCTTCTTCTTGACTCTTCTCTCTTCTCTCTTGACTCTTCTCTCTTCTCTCTTGACTCTTCTCTCCTCTTCTTCTTTGCTCTTCTTCTTGACTCTTCTCTCTTGACTATTCTCTCTTCTCCTCTTCTGTTCTTCCTGACTCCCCTCCTCCTCTGTAATACCCACCTCCCCTATCTTTTCTCCCCTCCCCTCTACCTGACCCCCCCACCCTCCGCTTTCCCGCCACCACCTCCTGCTCAGCCCCGCCCCCCCTGCTCCCATTCGTCACCCCCCCCTCCCGCCCCCCGCCGACCTCTCCTCCCCCTCCTCCCTCTTATGGCGCCCTCTGGCGTGCCAAAGGCAAGCCCATCTGCACCCATCCGCGCCAGGACCGCGCCCAGCGCCACGACCCCTGGCCCCCAGCACTCCCAAACCCCACAGCACCGCTACAAACCCAACACCCTTCACGCCCTCAACCCGGGGCGCTCCAGTACCTGCTTCCAAGCCAACCCTAAACCCACCCATGGACCCTTCGCATGCCTCACCTGCAAACTCACCTTCCACCGCGAAACCACCCCGCCCGCCAGCCCACGCGCCAACAACCACCTCAAATGCATCCGGATCAACGCACGCTCCGTCCACAAGCATGCCATTGAACTATGGGACCTCCTGGACTCCACCGCACCGGACGTCGCCTTCATCACTGAGACCTGGATGAACGCCTCTTCGGCCCCCGACATCGCCATAGCCATCCCCGACGGCTACAAGATCTCCAGGAAAGACCGCACCAACCAAGTCGGTGGAGGAATCGCCATCGTCTTCAAGGACACCATCAACGTCACCACCTTCACCAAAGACACCCCCCTCGCCGCTGAACACCTGCACTTCCAGATCCACACCGACCCCAGGACCACCCTCAGAGGAACTCTCATCTACAGACCCCCTGGACCACATGCAATCTTCAGCGACTCTATCACTGACTTCATCTCCTCGCACGCCCTTGCCTCGCCGGACTACATCCTCCTCGGTGACCTCAACTTCCACCTGGAACAGAACAACGACCCCAACACCACCGCCCTGCTCGCCAACCTCGCCAACCTCGGTCTCAAGCAACTGGTGAACACCCCCACCCACATCGCCGGACACACGCTCGACCCCATCTTCTCCATCAGCAACCACGTATCCTTCAGCCACTCCTCATAATACACTGGACCGACCACAGATGTGTCCACGTCACCTTCCGACGCGAGACTCTCCACCTCCGCACACAACCCATCCCGCGCAGACATTGGAACAAAATCCCCATGGAACAGCTTCTCTCCACTTTGAGTGACAACCAACCCACCTTCTCCACCGACCCCAACGACGCAGCCCTCAGCCTCACGCATTGGATCACCAACTGCACGGACAACCTCGCACCCCTCAGACGCCTCCCAAGACAGACCAACACCAGGAAACCTCTTTGGTTCACAGACACCCTCAAGGAATCTAAAAAAAACTGCTGCACCCTCGAGAAAGCCTGGCGCAAGGACCACACCGCAGAAAACATGTCTGCCCTCAAAAACGCCACCCGCGAACACCAACAACTGATCCGCGCCACCAAAAGAACTTCCTTCACAGACAGAGTGCACAAGAACACTCACAACAGCAAACAACTCTTCAACATTGTCAAAGAGCTCTCCAATCCTAATGCCAACGCCAACGTCATCACGCCCTCACAAGACCTCTGCAACTCCCTTGCCACCTTCTTCCATCGTCAGATCACTGACCTACACGACAGCTTCGGACACCAGACCCAGCCGACCACCACAGAACCTACAACCCTAGCCATCACCCTCAACGCCTGGACTCACATCAGCACGGAAGAGACCAAAGCTACTATGAACTCCATCCACTCCGGTGCCCCCTCGGACCCCTGCCCACACTTCATCTTCAACAAAGCCGACGACATCATTGCCCCGCATCTCCAGACCATCATCAACAGCTCGTTTGCTTCTGCCACCTTCCCGAGAGCTGGAAACCCGCAGAAGTCAACGCCCTACTGAAGAAACCTACGGCGGACCCCAGCGACCTGAAGAACTTCCGCCCCATCTCGCTCCTCCCCTTCCCTGTCAAAGTCATACAGAAGACCGTCAACAAGCAACTTACCAACTTCCTTGAAGACAACAACCTACTCGACCCCTCTCAGTCCGGATTCCGAACCAATAACAGCACAGAAACCGCCCTCATCTCAGTCACAGACGACATCAGAACTCTGATGGACAACGGAGAAACAGTCGCCCTCATCCTCCTCGACCTCTCGGCTGCCTTCAACACCGTCTGCGACCGAACCCTAATGTCCCGCCTCCTCTCCACCGGCATCCAAGGACAGGCCCTGGACTGGATCACCTCTTTCCTCTCCAACCACTCCCAAAGAGTCTACCTCCCACTGTTCCGCTCAGACCCCACCGAGATCATCTGTGGCGTCCCACAAGGCTCCTCGCTCAGCCCGACTCTCTTCAATGTCTACATGAGCCCCCTCGCCGACATCGTACGCAAACACAACATCAACATCACCTCCTACGCCGACGACACTCATCTGATACTTTCCCTCACCACGGACCCCACCAGCGCCAAGACCAACCTGCAAGATGGAATGAAAGACGTCGCAGAATGGATGAAACTCAGCCGTCTGAAACTGAACTCAGACAAAACGGAAGTCCTCATCCTCGGAAACCCCCCGTCCGCCTGGGGCGACTCCTGGTGGCCCACGGCCCTTGGCACCGCACCAAGCCCCTCAGACCACGCACGCAACCTTGGATTCATCCTGGACCCACTTCTCACCATGACCAAACAAGTCAACGCCGTATCCTCTTCTAATTCCTCACCCTCCGCATGCTCCGAAAGATCTTCCGTTGGATCCCCGCCAACACCAGAAAGACTGTGACCCACACCCTCGTCACGAGCCGCCTGGACTACGGTAACACCCTATACGCAGGAACCACCGCTAAACTCCAGAAACGTCTGCAGTGAATACAAAACGCCTCCGCCCGCCTCGTCCTCGACATACCCCGCAACAGCCACATCTCCGCCCACCAGAGACACCTGCACTGGCTTCCCGTCAACAAAAGGATCACCTTCCGGCTCCTCACCCACGTACACAAAGCCCTCCACAACAAGGGACCCGAATACCTCAACCGTCGCCTCAGTTTCTACACGCCCACCCGTCAACTTCGCTCCGCCAACCTTGCACTCGCCGCCGTCCCTCGCATCCGCCGCACCACGGCAGGTGGGAAATCCTTCTCCTACCTGGCGGCCAAGACATGGAATTCCCTCCCCCCCAACCTCAGGACCACCCAGGACCACTTCGCATTCCGGAGGCAACTCACGACCTGGCTCTTCGAGCAGCAGTAACCCCCTCCCCCTAGCGCCTTGAGACCCTCACGGGTGAGTAGGCGCTTTATAAATGTTTTTGATTTTATTTGATTTGATTTCCTTTGTCCAGTTTCATGCCAAAGCAGGGACTTGGGGTCCTTGAAATGGTGTAGACTTGCTTATGCATTGAGAGCACCCTCTTTGTCCTTCAAAGCATTTCCAGAGGCTCTGGGAGGCTACCACTCCTATTTCCAAGGGTAGAGGGTGTAACACCCCTCTCCCAAAGGAAATCCTTTCTTCAGTCTTCCTCGGCATGGGTTGCTCAAGCAACAGGATACCTGTCTGTGAGTTGGTAGCAGCTGGGGCTGCCTGGAAAACGTTAGAGGGCTATAATAGCAGTACTAGGGAGCTCTAGAGTGCATGGAATCACACAACCAATGCTTGCCAAGGCATTGGGGTATGTATCCAACATGTTTGATATCAAACATGGCCATATTCAGAGTTACCATTGTGAAGCTGTACATAGGTAGTGGTAGTCGGGTAGTATGTACAGTGCATGCATAAAAATGGTGTCCCCGCACTCACAAAGTCCAGCAAAATGGTCCTGGATGACATGAGGCACCTCTGCTAGCGCGGGGGCCCCTCACACACAGGTACTCTGCACCCAGCCTTCAGGATTGGAAAACCTGACACATAGGTGACTTATAAGTGGCCTGGTGCAGTGTAAATGGCAGTGAAAGGTTGCATTGACCATTTCACACAGGCTGCAATGGCAGTCCTGTAGAAGCCTTTTTCTGGGCTCCCGATGGGTGGCAAATGAAATGCTGCAGCAAATAGGGATCCCCTGGAGCCCCAATGCCCTGGGTACCTAGGTACCATTTACTAGGGACTTATAAGTGGTGACCAGTATGCCAATTTTGGGTGAAATACTGGCTTACCAGTATGCAGTGACAACATTTAGAGGAGAGACAGCATAAGCACTGGGTTCCTGGTTAGCAAGATCCCTGTGACACAGTCAAACACACTGACATCAGGCAAAAATTGGAGGTAACATGACAAAATGAGGGTAATTTCCTACACCTTGGCAACTGCAAAACATGCAGTGGACGGGGGTACATTCTTGCGTGGGGAGGCAAGATCTTACCTCCACCAAAGGTGGACAGCTGACTGTCATACCTATCGGGACCACTTCAGTCCTCCACCCGAGATGCAGATCCATGCAGCTCATCAGGAGAAGGGTCCCACACAACCGGTTGCTTGCTGAAGCGGGGGAGTGACTCCTTCACTCCAAAGGAGATTCTTTCGTTCTTCTGAGCAGGCTGAAGACAGGCTGTCCTCTGAGGATGCATGACGTGGAAACAGTTGCAGTTGCTGGCAGTAGCTGAAGATATAATTTTGCAGAAATCGTCTTTGCTTCTTTGTTGCAGTTTGTAGAGTTCCTGGAGGGTACAGATGCAGTTTCTTTGGCAAGAAGGTGAAGTAAAGGATGCAGAGGATTCCTACTGGAGTCTTGCAATTCGAATCTGAAGAACCTCCAAAGAGAGAGACCCTAAATAGCCCTGAAAGGGGGATTGGTCAGCTAAACAGGTAGGCACCTATCCGGGGAGGGCTCTGACATCACCTGCTGGCACTGGCCACTCAGACGTTCCCAGAGTGTCCTGCCAACTTAGAATCCAAGATGGCAAAACCCAGGGACCCTCTGGAGGAGCTCTGAGCACCACCCCTTGGGTGGTGATGGACAGGGGAGTGGTCACTCCCTTTCCTTTGTTCAGTTTCACACCAGAGCAGGGACTTGGGGTCCCTGAACCACAGTGGACTGGATTATGCAACGAAGGCACCATCTGTGCCCTTCAAAGGATTTCCATAGGCTCTAGGAGGCTACCCTTCCCAAGCCTGTAACACCTATTTCCAAAGGGATAGGGTGTTACACCCCTCTCCTAAAAGAAATCCCATGTTCTGCTTAGCTGGGCACGAGCTGCTCAAGCAAGAGGAGGGCAGAAACCAGTCTGAGAGGTGGCAGCAGCTGGGGCTGCCTGGAAAACCTCAGAAGGCTGGAATGGAAATACTGGGGATCCTCTAAGAAGCCCCCAGAGAGAATGGAATCATACAACCGATGCTTGCAAAATCATGGGGGTTTGACTCCTACATGTTTCATACCAAACATGCCTATGTTCGGAGTTACCATTATGTAGCTGGGCATAGGTAGTGACCTATGTCCAGTACACACGTAAAATAGCACCCCACATTCACGAAGTCTGGGAAAATGGTCCTGGAGCTTGTGGGGGCACCTCTGCTAGTGCAGGGGTGCCCTCACACACTGGTACTCTGCACCCTGCCCCCAGGGCTGGAGGGCCTGCTATAGGGGTGACATAAGTGACCTGATGCAGAGTAAATGGCAGTGAAAGGGTGCATGCACCTATTCACTCAGGCTGCAATGGCAGTCCTGGAGAAGCCTTGGCATGGGGTCCCTATGGGTGACAAAAGGTATGCTGCGACCCATAGGGATCTCCTGGAACCCCTAAGCCCTGGGTACGATATACTATGGACTTATAAAGGGTCACCAGTATGCCAATTGTGGGTGAAATACTGGGTTACCAGTATGCAACAACCATAATTTAAGGGAGAGAGCATAACTACTGGGGTCCTGATTAGCAGAAGCCCAGTAGACACAGTCAAACACATTGGCACACAGGCCAAACGTGGGGATAACCAAGCTAGAGGCTACTTTCCTACACAAGTGAAGACACAAGTGAAGACTGATGTATATGTGTTTGTCCTAGGTAGCAACGGGTTACCAGTATCAACAATGCTTGACATGTGTCAGCATGTTTACCTAGTGTGCTCTGTATAACAACATCACACAGCACATGGCAATACACGCCACACATTGTCTCTCACATGACAGAACAGGTGCATGGTAGCAACAGTAACAATTTATCCCATACATGTTTTGGGCTCCAACATTGCAATCAGGTGCGGGATGTGCTACTACGTTCAGCATTGTTAAAGAATATCTGAGACAAAACATCAAACTGAGTGGGAGTAGACCTAGCCATATATGTTGCATTTGACTAATGAACAGTACATCATTGAGATGATTTCACACCTCAACATCATTCAGTCACAAAAGAGTTACCCATGTTGTGGCATGCTGGAAGAAATGCATACCCATCTTCAATGGAGGATGTGGATGGACAGCTTTGAGACAACCATAGATATTTGCAAATACAACACATGAGGTCACTTGAGGACAACATAAGTGCTGTGGCAGGTGTAATGTCATGTGTGTGTGTGTGACACTAATTACATCTCACAAATACCGTCAATGGAACTGTAACTATCAAGTATCCAGTAGTAGGAGATGTGTATATCTACAAATTACACAAGTCACATGTGCATGTATGACAAGACAATGTTGCTGTAGAAGATGTATACAAAGTGCAAGCAGCCTAAAGAATGGGCGCAATGTAAGAGACAATACATACCTTAACAGTAATGCAGGTATACATGGAGAAGGGACACACATAGACCAATACTGACTGTACAACACATCAATGTCTGCATGTCAACATTTAACATATGTACAAAGAGGGTGGCCAGGTAAGTACATAACCTAGTCATGTTTGCCACTAGCATACCATGGTATTTGCCCAACGCATGCCACCATGACAGAAAGCTGTGATAGAGAACACCATCTGTACCCTGCCAAATTTCCAATATTGAAGTCACAACAGGTATACAAGCTCAAAGCAAGCTGCCTGTGGAAACAACTAAGGATATTAAATAATGAAACATCTCCTACATGTGCAAGCACCCGAGCTCTGTACATAAGAGGGGAAGGCTGAAATCAAGTACCACAGAGGAAAATATGATATCCTGGTCCGCATAACCACAATTGTGCATGTATCTATCTGCTGGTAGTGTGCATAGTTCTGCTGAGTACCAATCATGAAGAGTCTAGATCCCTTCTCAATAAACACACACACCATTGCTCTGGTCACATCAACATATGACATTGTCAGGGGCCTGATGCATTTGCACAGGGGACTGAGTAAACTAGAGCACCATTAAACTGCCCCTTCATGTGCAACCATGGGCTTGTGTTGCCATACAAACTTGCACAGTGGTGATGATGATTAGGCTAACATCTATGCCAGGCTGTAACACTGCTACACAGTGGTATGACATTGCTTGTAACAGTCATAACAAACATAATGTCGACCAATGTGAGTGCCCAGTTGGAGGCATGCACACATATACCACATATCTCAGCACACATGTGCCACTATAATGGCTCAGGCAAGGTAATGTGCATAGATTCTGAACAAAAGGCAAAATAGCATAAAAATAACAGCATAGGGATCACAAAATCAGTGAATTAAATGAATTACCATCACATGTGTACCAACATACAGAAACATATGTGGCACTGATGTGACTACACATGCATTGGTAAAATTCCAACTTGTCTATGCAGGAAGATAGTAATGTGAGGTTTCACAATGAATGAACACACCACGGTTTTCACATGTTACAGAAATTGCACAACGTATGTCTTTACACGCATACGGCATATACCAACCTTCACTAACACATGTGTACATAACACGTCCTGCAACTAAGATGCATGGTGAACCAAATGGCACACATGTAGCAGAGCAACATGAAGTAAAATCCAACAACACACCAGAGTGGACACACATGCACACACAAATTGCCAGGGGTTGCGTGATGTCAAAGCAGTCCAAGTTCACTGAACATTCTGAGTACAAATTGTCATGACTGTCACATGCCTTACCATGTGTTGGACATAGGCCATCATATATATTGTGTTGAGGGTCTGTGTACATTTGTATCCCAGACATAACAATGTAGTCCACACACAAATTAGTATTCATACACATATGTGCACACATAGCACACATGTGCCAACATGTATGTGGACACAGTGTAGCTACACATGCACATATGCACAAATGCATAAAGCAGACTCAAACAAACCTATAGGTTCAACATACCATTGTCACCATAATGACATTACTGGACAGTCACACACATGTAGCCATGCTACATGTACAACATTGTAGCACAGTCTAAGTGACATGTTAAGTGAATCAGGAAACACTCAAGGCCTACAATGCAAAAATCCACGCAATTCCCTCATGCGTCAAACAAATTATGCACGCGCCTCAACTCTACACTGCAACGTAAGTAAAATTACACCTGAGCCCTGAGCGGTAATTAGACATTCACATACCGATTAACGCACCATGGGGAAAAATTGACGCATGACCGTCATGCATCCAAATTTTTTCACGCATACGCACATATCATACAATTCCCCTAAGCTAAAAGTTGACTTGCCCCTGAACGTCTATCACACGTCCACAGGCAATTTCACGCTAAAGGTGAGAAAAACAACTCATTAAGTCTTGCGTCAAAAAAAATAACTAATGACTGGAAACTGTGAGAAGGTAGCCTATTTCTAGCATGGTTACCCCCACTTTTCGCCTGTTAGTGAGTGTGTGTCAATGTGTTTTTACTGTGTCACTGGGATCCTGCTAGAAAGGACCCCAGTGCTCATAGATAAAAATCTATGGCCCATATTTATACTTTTTGACGCTAAACTGTGCTAACGCAGTTTAGCGTCAAAAAATTTAGCGCCGTCTAACGCCATTCTGAAGCGCCATGCGGGCGGCGTATTTATGGAATGGCGTTAGCCGGCGCTAGCAGACCGGCGCTGCCTGGTGTGCGTGGAAAAAAACCACGTAGACCAGGCAGCGCCGGCGTAGGGGGAAAATGGCGTTAGGGCGTCTTAAAATGGGGCAAGTCAGGTTGAGGCAAAAAAATCGCCTCAACCCGATTTGCGCCATTATTTTCGACGCCCAGACGCCATTTAAATGACTCCTGTCTTAGTAAAGACAGGAGTCATGCCCCCTTGCCCAATGGCCATGCCCAGGGGACTTATGTCCCCTGGGCATGGTCATTGGGCATAGTGGCATGTAGGGGGGCACAAATAAGGCCCCCCTATGCCACCCAAAAAAAATTAAAAAATCTAAAAAATTATACTTACCTGAACTTACCTGAATGTCCCTGGGGTGGGTCCCTCCATCCTTGGGTGTCCTCCTGGGGTGGGCAGGGGTGGCAGGGGGGGTCCCTGGGGGCAGGGGAGGGCACCTGTGGGCTCATTTTGAGCCCACAGGCCCCTTAACGCCTACCCTGACCCAGGCGTTAAATAGTGGCGCAAATGCGGGGTTTTTTGACCCGCCACCTCCCGGGCGTGACTTTTGCCTGGGAGTATAAATACGACGCATTTGCGTCGCCGTCATTTTTTTAGACGGGAACGCCTTCCTTGCATCTCATTAACGCAAGGAAGGCGTTCACGCAAAAAAATGACGCTATTTGCCCATACTTTGGCGCTAGACGCGTCTAACGCCAAAGTATAAATATGGCGTTAGTTTTGCGCCGAATTTGCGTCGAAAAAAACAACGCTAATTCGGCGCAAACGGAGTATAAATACGGGCCCATATGTCAGTGTGTTTTGACTGTCTCACTGGGATCCTGCTAGCCAGGACCCCAGTGCTCATAGTTTGTGGCCTAATATGTGTGTGGTGAGTAGTGCTTGACTGTGTCACTGAGGTTCTGCCAACCAGAACCTCCGTGCTTATGCTCTCTCTGCTTTTAAATTTGTCACTGTAGGCTAGTGACTTCATTTACCAATTTCAATTGGCACACTGGACCCCCCTTATAAGTTCCTAGTATATGGTACCTAGGTACCCAGGGCGTTGGGGTTCCATGAGATCCTTATTAGCTGCAGCAATTCTTTTGCCACCCATAAGGAGCTCAGACAAACCCTTCCACAGGCCTGCCATTGCAGCCTGCGTGAAATAGTGCACACACTATTTTACAGCCATTTTCACTGCACTTAAGTTACTTATAAGTCACCTATATGTCTGACCTTCACTTGCTGAAGGTTAGGTGCAAAGGCATTAAGTGTGATGGCATCCTTGCACTAGCAAAGGTGCCCCCACATAGTTCAGGGCCATTTCCCAGGACTTTGTGAGTGCGGGACACCATTACACCTGTGCACTACATATAGGTCAATACCTATATGTAGCTTCAAAATGGTAACTCCAAATATGGCCATGTAAGGTGTCTAAGATCATGACATTGTCCCTACATTCCAAATCTGGTATTGGGGAGACAATTCCATGCATCCTGGGGGTTCCACTATGGACCCCCAGTACTGCCAAACCAGCTCTCAGAGGCTTGCACTGCAGCTACAGCTGCTGCCACCTCACAGACAGGGTTCTGCCCTCCTGGGTTCTGAGCAGCTCAGTCCCAGGAAGACAGAACAAAGCATTTCCTCTGTGAGCAGGGTGTCACACCCTCTTCCTTTGGAAATAGGTGTTACAGGCTGGGAGGGGTAGCCTCCCCCAGCCTCCGGAAATGCTTTCAAGGGCACAGATGGTGCCCTCCTTGCATAAGCCAGTCTACAGCGGTTCAGAGATCATTTGTCCCCTGCTCTGGCACAAAACTGGACAAAGTAAAGGGGAGTGACCACTCCTCTGAGCATCATCACCCTAGGGGTGGTGCCCAGAGCTCCCCCAGATTGTCCCAGACACTAGCCATCTTGCTTTGCAATGTATGGGGGCACCCTGGAGGGCTCTGAGAGGCCAGTGCCAGCAGGTGACATCAGAGACCCCTCCTGTTAGTCCTTACCTGATAAGGTAGCCAATCCCCCTCTCAGGGCTATTTAGGGTCTCTCCTGTGGGTTTTCTTCAGATTCTACTTGCAAGTTTCCAGCAGGAATCCTCTGCAACTACTACTTCATCCTCTGACATCTGATCAACTGCAGCCTGCTCCAGGAACCACTGTAACAGCAACAAAGTATCCACAAGGGATACTTTTCTTCTGCAACTTCCGCTCCAGCCAGCAACAGTTTTCATGGTGTGCATTCTCTGAGGACTCCCTGTCTTCATCCTGCACCAGAAGGACCAAAGAAATCTCCAGTGGAGTGATGGAGTCACTCCCCTGCTCACCCAGGAACCTTCTAAGATGAAGACGGTACCCTTGGACTCCTCTCACAACAACGAGTGTGCTCATAAGGACACAGAGGGTGGACCCCATCGACACAGACTGACCTGAAGTCCTGCTGATGCAATTTGGAGGTAAGACCTTGACTTCCCTGAGATCGACAATACCCCTGTGCACTGCGTCCTCTTCACCTCCTGAGGCCTCTGTGCACTATTTTGGAAAAATTCCTTTGTGCACAGGCCGGCCCAGGTCCCCAGCACTCTATCCTGCGATGCTCAACCCGCTCAGTTGTTCTCCGGTGGCGTGGTACCTTCTTTTGTAGTGCTGCACCTACCGCATTTTGCACCTCCTTTGAACCCATGTCCTGGTACTCCTGTGGGTGCTGCCTGGCATCCTGAGGGCTCTCTAAGGTGCTGAGAGACCCCTCTTCCTCCTCACACAGAGTTGAGCCCCCCAGGTCCCTCCTTGATCCAGCCAGAGCCATTTTTATGCAAAACACACATTTGTCATAAGCAAGGCTTGTTGGCGACTTCCAACACGAAATAATGCAGGCATCCATCTTCACGTTGTGGGACATCCTTTGCATCATGCAGGAATCCACTTGCATCTTCCTAGGGTGCATTCCTGAAGTCTTTGTCCAACCAGGGACTCTTCTTTTGCACCCTCTTCTGGGTTGGCAGGCACTCCTGCCCTTCCTGGAACTTCTTTCGACTTCTGGACTTGGTCCCCTTCTTTTGCAGGTCTTCAGGTCCGCAAATCCAGCAGTTGTTGTTTGCAGACTTGGTTGGTTGCTGCATATCCCAATCACGAGGTGTAGTGTGTCATAAGGAAACTTGCAGTAATTTACTCCTGCTTTTGTAGGCTCTGGGGTGGGGTAATTTACTTACCTTTACTGTATTCTTACTCTTGCAGTGATTCTGCACACACTATACTTGTCTAGGGGGGAATACGTGTTTTGCATTCCACTTTCTTAGTTTATGGTTTGTGTTGCCCCTAGACCTATTTTCTCCCATTGCATTCTATAGCATTTCCTATTGTTTTCACTATCCTCTGTCTAATTACTTACCTTATTTTGGTGTCTTGTATATATATTGTGTATAATACTTACCTCCAGAAGGAGTATTGTCTCTAAGATATTTTTGGTACTGTATCACCCAAATAAATACCTTTATTTTTGGTAGCACTGAGCATTGTCTTTACATGTGTATAAGTACTGTGTAACTATAAGTGGTATTGCATGAGTTTTGCATGTCTCCTAGTTCAGCCTAAGCTGCTCTGCTATAGATACCTCTATCAGCCTATGCTGCTAGAACACTATTGCTTCACTAATAAGGGATATCTGGACCGGTATAAGGTGTAAGTACCCAAAGTACCCACTACAAACCAGGCCAGCCTCCTTTAGAAACGTGACGCACATACCCAGGAAGTGATGAAACAGGACATCCTGTCTGCAAACATTGCACAGTGAGTTCACAGTCACTTTCACTTTCACTTCACAGTCTTTTTGTCTTTGACTGTGTGAGGGTATGGGGAGCGGGTGCTGCATGAGTTTTGGAGTGTTTGGAGTGTTTATTGTGCTGTGTCCTGTAGGTGTTGTAATTTATTTGTCTTTAAACTTGTCTTTTGTATTGTGAGTGTACTGTTTTTATCTCTGCATTGTGGGGTGTTTGTCTAGGGTAGTTGGGTTAGGTGTTAGGTATATTTATTTTTTGTTTTTGGTGAACTGTATTTGCAGTCCAGTGTGTCTGGTAAAGGGAGGATGGCGAGGATGTCAGCCAATGAGCTGAGAGGGTTTATCTGGCTTGTTCAGCACTACCTCCCCATGATGCTGCAACTGGGTGCTCATGTGATTCTTGGCTACCCCACAGAGGCAGGGCTGCTGCGGTGGGGCAAGTTGCTCCACCATCTAACACTGATCTTTGGGGCAGGAAGTAATGACCACCAACTCAAGCATTGCTGGGCAGATCTCATTAAAAGGGAGCAGGATCTGCTGGTTCATCTGTGCATAGAGTTTGGTGGAGCATTTGGTAAGTCTTCCATTTCCATACAAAGTCCTTTCTCTTGCTTGTGCATGACAGTAGCAGATACGGTTGAGTGCTGCATGTAATGTTTGTGGATCTAGACATGTTGTATGGTACCTGTATGAAGAGTCCCACCACCACCTTAGGCCTGCAATTCCAATGTACAATAATTAAGCCGATGCAGGGTAGATTTACTGTTTTCCCTGCACAATCATCACAAAGTATTGTGATGCATGCATAAGGCAACTCGGTAATGAGCAGCACCAAATGAGACCTGAGCCATGCAACATGTATGTAGGGGGGTCCCAAAACTTGTTTAGGAGGCAAATTATCCTGGCAGTGGTGGTGGTCTCCTGGTGGTCTGACCAACAGGATCATAATCTGACAGTTGGACCACCAGAAATGCTACTGTCTGACCGCCATAGCAAGTTTGGTGGTCCTAGGACTGCCAAACCCATAGTCAGGCCCAGAGATGGGAGAGTTCTGTCCAGACACTCATGAGGACCTCAAGTATGGAGCATGATGGGATGATGGAAAAGATAGAAGAACACGACCCAAGACTCTGATCCAGATCTAGAGTACTGAGGTGGAACTTATGGTAGATTCCGGTTGCATGTTGCAATAATTCCCAAAACAATCTTTTTAAAAAATGGCCTGATAATTGATCTACTTCCTAAAGATATAATTCTGATGGGTTATCAGGGAGAACCAATCGATACTGTAGGTTATTTTTCTGATCCCACAAAGTTTGCATCTAGAGATAAGAGATAATGGACAAAGGCCCTCATTTGGACCCTGGTGGTAAAAACCGCCTACCGCTGCGATGACGGCCGCCAAAAGACCATCGTCGCGGCTGCCAGCCGTCCACCATAATATGACTACAGCTGGATTTCCTCCAGAAGGATGGCAAAAATCTGGCTGTAGCCATGCCGGGCGATGGCATTAAGGTGGAGCTGCAGACAGGAGCAGCGCCACGCCAGTAGTCCACCACCGGCTGTATTATGAGAATTAATACAGCCTGGCTGTGTACTGCTGGTGGACACTGCTGCTGGCAGCAGCGCCCCGTCTCCTGCCAGAGGACCCCCTGGACAATGGTAGGTGGGTGCTCTGACAGGGGAGGAGGGTGTTGTGTGTGTGTGTATGTCTGTGCATGCGTGTATGCGGGTGTGTGTTGTATGTCTGTGGATGTTTGGGGTTGTGAGTGCATGTATCTTGAGTTGTGTGACTGCTTGTCTGGGTATATGTATGTAAATGTGTGCAGATGTGTGTGATTGGATGTATGCATGCATGGATGAATGTGGGAATGGGTGTATGTATGTGCGTGTGCATGTGTGAAGAGAGGGACGTGTATGAAGGGGTCTGGAGAGGAAGAGGGTGGGGTGAAGTTGTGGAGGGTGAGGGTTGTGGGGGTGCCTATCGCCATGGTTTTCATGGCAGTAAGGAAGCCATGAAAACCATGGCAGTAGGCTGGGTCATAATCCTGCAGGTGCTACAGTGACAGTCGCTGGGCTGGAGATTGATGTCTCCAGCCCGGCGGCCGTTACCGTCATCGCGGTCTGTGTGGTACATTGGCGGTTTGGCTTCAGCCAAACTGCCAATGTCATATTATGGAGGAAAGTACCAGCCTGTTGGCAGTACTTTCCTCCATATTACCATCGACCGCAGGGATCGTAATGACCCCCAAGTGTACATGACTGAAGATGAACCAGTTATCGGATGGATTCATTAATATGACCTACATATTGTTATAAGCAAGTGATGGTAGCAGGAGAGGTCAGTGTACATGAAATAATTGATGAAGCCAAGGATGCATTTCAGGATGAGTTGGGCCAGTTGCGGGGTTATTAAATGAGATTATACTTAGGAATGGAGCTATAGTGGTAACACACACAGTGAGGAGTGTACCAGTAGTAATAAGGAGTGAAGTAAAAAAAACTGCTGGAATACATGCCCAAGGAAAAGATAATTGAGCCAGTGGAAGCCATTAGGTGGGTGTCATCTATGGTCATAACAGAGAAGGCAAGTGGACGTTTGTGCTTTTGTGTAGACTAGAGGATTGTTAATCATAAAATAGCTACAGACAACTTCCCATCGCCAAACATAAATGAAATGATTTTGCTGGTAAATGGGTGAAATTATTTAAAAATTAGACCTTAAGAATGCATTCCATCAGATTTGCTTACTTAAAATGCTGAAAAGTCTCACAGCATTCTTGACCATGCAGGGACCATTCCAGTTCACCAGGATGCCTTTCAGCCTCTCCTCAGCTGCTAGTGTTTTCAAGTGAATGATGTTGGAAATGTTCAGGGGGATAAAGAATGTCATCTTTTTTCTAGATGATATCGTTGTATAATGGAAGACAGTGACGGAACACAATGGTGTTCTGAAACAATTTTTGAGAAGGACATCAGAAGCTAGTCTTACCTTAAGAAAAGAGAAGTGTAAATTTCTAGTGAAACAAATTGAGTACCTTGGGCACACTATAGCTATTGAAAGTCTGCAGCCAAAAGAAAACTTTCTCAAAGCCATAAGAATGGCTCCCACTCCACAGGACAAGGACCAATTATGTTCCTACATGGTTCTTGTGGAATACTATTCGAACTTTGTAGATAGGTTTGCTGAAAAGACTGAAAGATTGAAAGACATGCAGAGAAAGGGATGAGCATTTAAATGGAAACTAGAACAGCAAGATGCATTTGATCAAATTCAAAAAGAGATATACAGTATTCGGGTATTCTGCTGCCATTTGACACTTGCTTGAGGACAGTGTTAACAGTGGATGCCACTACTTCTGACATTGGTGTTATTTTGTCCCAGATGCAGAATGTTTTGGAAAAGCATGTGGCTTTTGCATCCCGTTCCCTGACTGATTCGGAACATAATAACTCATTGATAGATCAGGAGGCATTAGCTGCAGCCTGTAGTGTTGAATACTTTGAGGCATATTTGTGGGAGTTGGAATTTATACTCACCACAGACAACAATCCCTTAATTAAAGTTTTGACATGTGGTGGAGCAGGAAAGGGATTATCGAGGCTAGCAAGGCTGGCAGCCAGTCTTCTAAGAATATTGGTATGGGGTGGAGAATATTCCAGGATAGAGGAATGCTTAAGTGGATTGTTTGTCTCATCTTTCCTTAAACTGGAGGGACATGGATAAGGAGGCAGTGATGGATAAGGGACATTTACTGTGTAAGATCTGAAGAAGGAAATGTAAGGTGATGAGATTTTGAAGGAAGTGGTTAGAATGATTGTCAAGGGGAATAGAAGAGAATGCACAGTGGCTTCCAGTGTAAGGCATTTTACAAAGATTTTAGAAGAATTGTTATTGTGTGGCCACGAAGTGTTCATGAGAGAAGACAAGTTCGTTCCTTCCCAAGGCTTAAGGAAAAGAATTATAAGATTGGCGCACATAGGGCATCTGGGACAAACCCTGACAAAAAGGAGATTAGGAGAGACATTTGGGGTCCAGGAATGGATTATGAGATCACAGGTTGGGCGGAGGGTGCCAGGAATGCAAAGAGAGTGAGAAGAGGTTGAGAACTGGGGTAAAGTCCAAGGTAGGTCACATAGAGGATGCTGCAAAACCATGGTGTAACATTTGTATAGACTTCATAGGGCCACTGCATAGAGTGCAAACAGAATTTAGATATGCACTTGTCATGTTTGATGTGCATTGGTGGTCAAATTCATGAGAGAGATGATGACGAAAAATACAATTTCTGTGTTAGAAGGAATGTTTAGAGAAGAGGGGATTCCCCTGATACATATAAAAGGCAATGGCACTCAATTTACTTCATGTGATATGAGGGCATATTTGGACAGTTGTGGTGCAAAGTGTAGACGCACCGCTCCATACAATCCACATGCAAATGATCTTGTGGTAAGAGCTAACCACCAGGTAAACTGTACCATTAGATGGGAATTCAGAGTGAAGATGTGGAGAAAACTGTTATTGAGCTTGTGTGGATGCATCACTCTACTGAGATTGGGATTATGAAAAAGTCTCAATTTGAGTGATAAAGGGAAGGGAACTATGTATTAAGGGCCAGATGTAGCAACCTTTTTGCACATCGCAAACAGCGAATTTAGCTGTTTGCGATGTGCAAAAAGCACATCGCGATGCCCAATCCCCGTTTTGCAAGTCGGTAACCTGGTGCGATCGTGGTCGCAAAGCAATCGCAGTTACCACCAGTGTCACACCCATATGCAAAAGTGAAGGGTTTCCCATGGGACCCCTTCACCTTTGTGAATGACATGGAAAACATTTTTTCAGAGCAGGCAGTGGTCCTATGGACCACTACCTGCTCTGAAAAAATGAAACGAAAACGTTTCAGTTTTCGTTTTGTAATGCATCTCGTTTTCCTTTGAGGAAAACGGGCTGCATTACAAAAAAAAACTGCTTTATTTAAAAGCAGTCACAGACATGGTGGTCTGCTGTCTCCAGCAGGACACCGTCCCTGTGAGTGCTGCGAGTCTCAAGGGTGTCGCAAATTGCAACCCACCTCATTAATATTGAGGAGGTGAGCCTTTGCGACCCCCTTGCGAGTCGCAGATGGTGTCAGGGACACTATCCTGCATACTGAATTGCGAGTCGCAAATTGCGAGTCTCTCTGACTCGCAATTTGGGAGTCGCAATTCAGGAATTACGTACATCTGGCCCTAAGTTACTACCAGCTTGGGGGGACTGTTGAAGTAGATGATTGTGCAACGGTTACAAGAAGTTTAATGTTGAAGTAGGAGATTGGGTAAAGATCAAAAAAGGACTGTTGGAGGCAGGCCTGTCCAAACTTTGCAGACTCCTTTGAGTTAGAGCAAGCCATGACTGGCATGTTGTACTTGAGAATGAGAACAAGTAGAATAAGTGGAGCGTTGTATTATATCACAATGGAGGTGAATACTGTCAGGATGGGTGCCTTTGAGTAAGTGGAATTAGTGGTTTTATGATGATGGGGAATGGAGGCATGATATGGAGCAAGAGAGTGCTGTGTGGTAGAGGGAATGGTGTTGGTGATGGTAGTGATTGTAGAGGAGGCGGGTTGAGGCACTGAGTAGAAATCAGATGAGTTGCAGACAACCTGTGTATTTTAGGAGACTTTGTTAAAAATAAGTTAATGAATTTGAATTTGATGGTATATTTTATTGCGATTTATATTCAATTTCTTAACAACACCATTTGTATTGCAATGTACTTGTGACGGGCTAGAGCCTGCGCGCCCGCACATGGCTATCACTTGTGCTGACTCTGCCACTGCTGGCCTGAAGCTTCCTGGTCCTGCTGCCTGTGATTGGTCGATCGTTCCGCAGCGGCGGGACGCCAGTCGGTCAAAGGTACCAGTGTCAGCCCTTTCGGAGTTCAGAGGCGGGAAGGAGAGAGACGAGGAGCAGAGCTCGACTGCGAACCAGCACCGGTGGTACCCTCTGGATATTGGAAGAGACACTGAGAGGCGATTCCAAGAAGACCCTGTTCCAGGTGACCGGGAGGACGAAATGCAGCATCCCGCCACGCTCCAGGAGAAGCGTGGCCATTCAGGTGCGTGGGACTACGTCCCTGAGAGACTGTAAATAAGAGAGAGAACGGAGTGGAGTGAAGAGAGGCGCACGGGGATACGGGGAGGGGGAATAGACAAACACCGAGGAAACTGAAAGGCACGAGCACTGGGGAAATAGGAAGGGAAAAGAGGGAAACAAATGAGGAGGAGGGAGAAAAACGAGAACGTACCGACAGGCACCATAGACTACCCTTACCTTTAATGAGCCAGCCAAAACCCAAGCACAGAAACGGCTGGATACTAGAGGAAAACCAGAAAGACAAGAAAGGTTAGGAATCAGAGTAGTAAGAAAACAACAGACAAGTACGGGCTAACTTGAGATAAGAAGAGTAACTTAACAGTGCCAAGAACAGAAAGACAAGAATCGTAGCGACATTATATAAGAAACAAGATATTATTAAAAGATCATTTACAGCTCTTATTCTTTTCTCTCCACATGCACTTCCCGGGGAAAGACCTGTGAACAAGAGAGAGAGAGAGACGAGTAAAGGAACGGAACCTCAAGAACACCCCACCAATTAAAGCCCAGCTTCGCAAAGACTGAAAACAAACCTACCTGTATTCCACCATATACCATATCATCAATAAAAATCCTTTGTTTTAAGCCTATAACGCAGTCTGGAGTGATTCCTCCATACCCACACGGAGACAGTACTCTTCTGTTGTTTTCCATGAACACATTTTAAATTTAGTTTCCTTTTGATTTTGGATGGCCAGGTGGATGGCCAGATTAATAGTGATGGAGTAAACTTTACTCCATCACCGTAAACCTTCCTCCGTCTGCCTGAGGGACACAAGGTCATTACAGGTGAGCCATTAGACTATCCACCATGGTGTGCAGTCTAGTAGCTTTTCTTTCTTTTTACTGTCCATTATTGCCATTTATATCCTGGTGGTGAGGGACAGTAAAAAATGAAAAGTGTCCCCCATACCATGGGAGGAATCTCCCATGGTATAGGTGTCTTTTTTTTTCTTTTCAAAAACAAATTCTTGCTTTGGAAGTTAATTTTTCAAAATGTTTTTAAAACGTTTCATGGCTGGATATTATGTTTGACGGACACGTCTGTCAAACTTTCCATACATTGACAAAAACTGCCATGATGGTGGCTCCTGCCAACTCGTAGAGGTATCAGTGGGGCTGGCAGATCTCTCCAAATCAGGGAGGTGGAGTAAAGAGAGAAAGGTGGATGTAAAATCTTCCCTCACCCTGTCAGCCTTATATTTTTTCTGCTACCTCCAAATCTGTTCCTATATTCCTTAAATATACTGAAAAGGCCTTGGTAGTTCATCCTTTTCAAATTTGGCAAACTATTTGCATACCCTGAAGGATTATAGTCTGTCCACAAAACAAAAATAGTATACTCTATCTTTAGGTATTTCTTAAAAACTGAATTAGACTGAGTACAACCAACAACACTAATAAGTAGAATTCCATCCATGGAGATATCTTATTGAACCCACCTGTCTGAATCATCACATAGGACTGAGGCAATAATTCCCATAAACTATCTATAGATTAAAATGGCCTCTCCTCATCCTTCTATTCAGCCTCAAAAAAATGAAAATTCCAAAGGGCTTCATTTTGGCACAAACAAATGGCTACTAAATATTTAGGGGCAGATTTATGAAAAGTGGTGCTGCACTTTTTTTGCGCCCCTTAATGCCCCCCTAGCACCACTATGTGGGTGCCATATTTAAAATACGGCACCCCATGGCAATAGTCACGGGTGCTAGGGTCAAAATCTTTTACGCTAATCATGCAAAGCACCCAATGGCCCATTGAAAACAATGGGAGCCTCCCTTTCATGCATGTTCCTAAAAGGCATTAAAAATAGTGATAAAATGAAGCAAACAAATCTCTTAGATTTCTTGGTGACATTTCTTTGCACCCCCTGCATACATTATGCCTGGCGCTTGCATAATGTGGTGCAAAGGGTTTCAAAGTGGCGCAATGCATGCATTGTGCCTCTTTGTAAATATGGTGCGACGTTTCTGGCTTTCCAAAGCCGCATTGGTGTAAACAAAATGACACTAATGTGGCGTTGGAATGGCGCTAGACCCTCCTGGGCATTAGTTATGTGGACATTATCACATTTAACAAGTTTGTCCCCCCTCATATTTCCATGATGCTGAATAGCATGTTGCCACTGAATTACACTTTACATAATTTGAGTTTCTTATGCTGGCTTGAGAATGAAATAGTGAGGTGATCTTTGGTTGCAATCTAAAAGTAGGCTAGATAAATGCTTTCAATGAACCTCAATTATGAAGTGTGGAATAAAAATAAGAGACAGGAAATATACCCTGAATGTTAAATGATAACAGCAGAACATCAGTTGAGAGGTTAGGTGCCTAATTGTAACAGCAATATCACTATCAGTGATTTATAGCATAATGTCCATAAACCCCACTGCCTTTAAAAAGAAAACTGACATTACTTCAATGCAAAAGTAAGGATAAACAATGTTTTTAGCTAGCATCTGTTGCTCAAGGTTTAATTTTTACTAAAGTAAAGAGGATGAGTGAACGTATTACAATGTAAAAATAGCCATGCCTCTTGCTCAGAATGTAATGTATTAGTATGTTTGGCCAACACTTTAAATAGATCTGCAGATAAAGAACAGGTATTGTGACCACCATGTTCCTCTGCTTGTAACTTCCAACTCTTCATGTTTAGAGGTGCATTTTGAACTATATTACGTTTTCTCTAAAAGTGAATTTAGGTAATTGAGAGAAATAAGCACATCTTATCATCTATTTGTTTAAGTTGACAATAGTGAGTTCAAGGCATTGTTCATATCAGCAATACCTCTGAAGATATTTCTTGCAAGATGATTATATGGCCAGCTGGAACCAGATTTAATGAAATAAAAAACATTCTGCCCAACCTTTTAATCAGATAAAAAGCTGAACGGCCCCGAGTGCTGAAAGCTACGGACAGAGTCTTAGTAGTGCCCAGGATATTTATTATAATACCAGAAGTATAGTTCAGTGCCATGTCTTTATTCACCATTTGACATGAGGATAAGTTCATTTCTACAATTTTTTCGAAGTCTTAGAAACACTCCTTAAGGGGGGGGTCTGCTCCTCTCTTCAGACTCTTCATCAAAGGATGGCATTCTATGCATTGCTCATCTGGTCTTCAACATCTGTGATTCTCTTTCCTTGCCCTTATATTTTTCACCTGGCTACTTTTGATATCCGCATTAATGGTATTAAAGAACAAGCACACAGGAGCATAGTAACATATATAGAGTGTAATATTACTTTTCGCAGAATACGAGAGACATTTTTGGTTTTAGATCATAGCTTCCACCGCAGAAGAGTTGCCTCTCTTCAAGATGGCCTTATGTAAATGCATTTTGTTTTAGGGTTTCATTGAAGCAATGGACAAGCTAGCTAATTGTGTAGAAATGTATTTATTAGTATAGTGAAAGTTTGTTTTACAATCCAAATAATTTGTATGTTCTACTGTTCTTATGATGTCTTTTCACGAACATGAACCTGCCACTTAAATTCTGTCCACTCCTTAAAATGGAAGGAACTAGGGTCAGTTATCCAAGTAAAGCTAATTTTATGGAAGCAAGAACTATCCATACATTCTGTTTAGGTATGTTTAGTTCTTTTTTAGAGTGTTCTCTGCACAGGCAATGTTTTGTCCCATAATTCAATATGTACACCACTTTTATTGCCAGACACTCAAAGTTTCTCAGATACCATTCCTCTTTTCATCAAGATGCATACAGACTGCCATTGCACCCAAGCTTCACATTCACATACCAGTTTGGAATGGCCCACAAACATCTCCGGCAGCTCCGTTTAGTTGCTAGGTAGCACTTGACAAACTCAGTTATACTCCAGATAAGGGCATCATCCAGCAAAGGAAATCAAGGAGAGCACATTTTGCTGCTGGCTGAAGAAGCACTCACAGAATTGTTAAGAAGCTCCTGACCACCATGACCAGTTTATTCTACGATAGATGCCTAAGCACTTCAGTGTTGATTGTGGCAACTAGGGCATTGCCTCAATGCGGCATACCAGTGAGTAACCCAAATGCAGAACCAATTCATCTGTGCTGTGATGTAACATGAGCCTAAGTTTACCAGGAAGAAGGCATGCACCACAAAATGGTATGTTCCTTAGAATTAGGGTGACCAACTGTCTGCAAAGTTCACAGACTGTCTGTTATTTGAGCCTCTGGTCCATGATGACTCTTTTACGGATGGCTGGTGTCCGTAATTCTGGACATTGGAGCAAGCTGCACAGAACCCCCGCAAGAAGTCCCAGAGTTCTGTAACTCTCCCTATAGGGGTCTACAGCAACCCCTCCCCAAACTGCCACAGACTGCTATTGGTCCATTGTCGTTCTAATTGCCGGCAATTATCACATACAGAATGATAATGGGCCTCCCTGTGCAGTCACAGCATTTGCTGGACCTCCATCTGTCCCAGCCTAGGGCATGGCATTCTGCTTTTGCTCAGGGACTGGTGTCACCTCACCTGGCGCCACACTCTGGGGAGGTGGGGGGTTGCATTTTGGAACTTGTTACAGCGTTAATTGCACAGACTTTAGAATCCTTGTGTGCCAGAAATTTCAAGGCTAAAAACAGAGGTTTAACTTTCTTGATTAATGTATCTGAGAGATCTGAGTTTTGTCTTGACTGAGTTTTGGCTCATCATAAAGTAGCCCAGCAGGACAGTGTGCCTCCACCGAAGCACAATGTGTAATGTGCAGATACATTTTATTTATGTAGACAGCTCATTGAGTTACTGTTTCTGTCACATGGAACTCTTTGTTAATTGCATTTATAAAATACAATCCTAATAGAGCACTGTGAGCTATGAAGCAAAATCAAATAGCAGCATGGAAACTGCAAGGCACATGTTTATAGCCTACTTGTTTTTTTCTAATCCTTCATTATTCCAAGTTTGATAAATAGTGTTCCTATGGCTAATTATAATGACTTATTATTAAGCACAACCCCAACTGGAGAAGACTGTACTTCTCCAGACTAAGAAGTGGTAATATATAGGGGGTCATTACAACATTGGTGGTAAAAGCCGCTTACTGCCGTGCAGAAGACCGCCAACACACTGCTGCGGCCACGGAATACCGCCACAGCTATTATGACCCACAGCTCGGAGTCCGCCAAAATGTAGACACCCACACAAGTCCGCCACACCAAAGGTCAGTGATAAACTGGCGATAACAAAACCTCCACCGTCACGCCAACAGGAATACGCACACACTATCACGACCCACGAATCCATGCAGCGGTCTTTCAACCGCGGTATTCCATTGGCGGTACACACTGCTGCGCTCAAAATACACACACATTTACAAAACACTACCACATTGGACAATTCAAAATACACACGCCTGATACACATACACACACCACTCCCACACATCCAGTACAATCTAAAACACACACCCACATCACCCACAAACACAACACACCTCTAAATATCACCCCACACATCACAACACACACAACCCCGCACATCACCCACACCACCCCATGGCACCGAAATGACACCACAGGTTTTCTGAGGAGGAGCTCAGGGTCATTGTGGAGGAAATCATCCAGGTAGAGCCACAGCTATTAGGATCACAGGTGCAGCACACCACCACAGCTAGGAAGATAGAGCTATGGTGAAGAATCATGGACAGGGTCAACGCAGTGGGACAGCACCCAAGATTTAGGGATGACATCAGGAAGAGGTGGAACGACCTACGGGGGAAGGTGCGTTCCGTGGTCTCAAGACACCAGATTGCAGTTCAGAGGACTGGCAGCGGACCCCCACCTACTCCCCCAGAACTCCCAACATGGGAGGAGCAGGTCTTTGCTATACTGCATCCTGAGGGCCTCGCAGGAGTAGCTGGAGGAATGGACTCTGGCAAGTCAAATCTTTCACTACTTCATCCCCCACCCTACCTGCATGCTATCACATATCCCCACCCTCGCCCTCACCCCCATCACTCCAACTCCTTACATATGTCCCAATATCACAAACCACACATTCCAAACCCAAGCCCTGCGTGTAACACCAAAGCATGGACACCCATCACCAAAACATGTCCACTGCACATACCCATACACCCCCCTAAACCATTATCACACAAGGTCCCACTCAAGAATGCAAACGCAGGGGTACAGGGTCACCCACCCATTGCACACCATGGCACACACAGATGCAATAATCATGCTTTTACACCTCTGCAGGACCCCTACCCAACGTCACCGGACAGGAGGGTCCAGACATGTCCACTCCACCCACAAAAGAGGCCCACAGTGATGACAGCAGCTCTGTCCAACTGGATCTAGATGACCAGCCCCGCCCATCTGGGACCTCGGGACAGTCGGCTCCCCACACACTGGCACAGGCCACTACAGAGCTTCCTCCCTCTGGAAACACCAGCACAGCACCCACCCAGCGGGCCCATCCCTCTGTCCCCAGGACATGTCAATCAGCTGGGAACTCAGGCTAACCCACCACCCCAACAACACCAGGGACCTGGGGCAGTAGTGGGCACACAGTTCAGGGGACAGAGGCCCAGGGAAACAGAGGAACTGGGAGGGCTGCTGTGCGACAGGGGGAGGACAAGCCCAGGAAACCCACTCTCCACGAGGCCCTCTCCAACATCATGGGAGCATACCACTATTCCCAGGAGACGATGGTAACGGTACTGGCCAAGTTTCAGGAGACCCAGCGGCTGAAGGAGGAACAGTATTTGGGGTTCAAGGAGGAACTCAAATCCATCAATTCCACCCTGGACACCATTGTAGGGGTGCTGAAGGAACTCGTCAACACCAGGAGGGACACTGTTGCACAACAAGGGGCCCCTGACACTAGCCTGGATGATGAACTGCCCACCACCTCTGCCAGCGCTAGTAGACAGGAGGCACCGCCACAGGACCACGACACTAGCACCCCACCCCCTGCAGATGGAGAACCACCCCGCAAACGGTCCCTGAGATCCAGGACAAAGACAGAGAACAATGCCAAGACCCCGCCAAGAAATGAGACCACCCTGATTGTCATCCTTCTGTCCCACTTTGTCACCCTGTCCATCAATCAACTGCCCCAGCTCCACTTCCTATTCCCCTTTGGACAATGCACCTGTGAGACTAATAGACTGGACTCTGCCACAGACATTCCTCCACCATCACCCCTGACTAGTTTACAACCCCATCCAATATTTAGCACTTAAATAAACACCCTTAAATCACAAAACTATCTGGAGTCAGTCTGTGCTTTCACAAATGTGTATTTGCAATAACTGAGGAAAATAGCAATGTCCATTCTATTGTCAACATACCTATGTCACACAGCTCTAGTCGATGAGGTAACATAGCAGAGGTCAAACAGTGGGACCCACATCTGTGAAATGGAAAGGCAAAGTGACAATTCAGGGTCCATACACTGGGTGACAGACAGATGGTAGGTAGAATAATGAAATCAGATGTAGCAGGCAGTGTTGTCTTCTTACCTGTGTCTCACTGGAAGTATTGCTGGATCACCGTGTTCCTGTTGTCTATGTCCTCTTTTTCTGCTTCCTCTTCTTCACTGTCCACAGGCTCCACAGCTGCCACAACACCTCCATCTGGACCATCCTCCTGCAGAAAAGGCACCTGTCATTGTAAAGCCAAGTTATGAAGCATACAGCAGGCCACGATGATCTGGCACACCTTCTTTGGTGAGTAGAATAGGGAACCACCTGTCATATGGAGGCACCCGAACCTGGCCTTCAGGAGGCCGAAGGTCCTCTCTATAATCCTCCTAGTTTGGCCATGTGCCTCATTGTAGCGTTCCTCTGCCCTTGTCCTGGTATTCCTCACTGGGGTCAGTAGCCATGACAGGATGGGGTAACCAGAGTCACCTGCAAATGTCGAGGGACAACTGTTAGACACACATTAACTCTTAGGGACATCCCCAGACCCAAACACCTAGTCACACTGTATTGGTTCCCTGTCCTCACCTAATAGCCACACACGGTGCCTCTGGAGTTGCCCCATCACATAAGGGATGCTGCTATTCTGCAGAACATAAGCATCATGTACTGAGCCAGGAAATTTGGCATTCACATTGGAGATGTACTGGTCTGCCAAACACACCATCTGCACAATCATAGAATGGTAACTCTTCCGGTTTCTGTACACCTATTCACTCCTGCGTGGGGGGACCAAGGCCACATGTGTCCCATCAATGGCACCTATGATGTTGGGGATATGTCCCAGGGCATAGAAGTCACCTTTCACTGTAGGCAAATCCTCCACCTGAGGGGAAACGATGTAGCTCCGCAGGTGTTTCAGCAGGGCAGACAACACTCTGGACAACACGTTGGAAATCATAGGCTGGGACATCCCTGATGCTATGGCCACTGTTGTTTGAAAAGACCCACTTGCCAGGAAATGGAGTACTGACAGCACCTGCACTTGAGGGGGTATTCCTGTGGGATGGCAGATAGCGACATCAGTGCTGGCTCCAACAGGGCACACAGTTCCAGGAGTGTGGCACGATCAAGTATGTAGGTGATGATTACATGTCGCTCCTCCATTGTCGACAGGTCCACCAGCGGTCTGTACACCAGAGGATGCCGCCATCTCCTCATCTGCCCCAGAGGACGTGCTCTATGGAGGAGAACCGCGAGCAGAGAGTCATCCAACACTCAGGTACGTAAACACAACTTTATAGGAAAATGTTTGAAAATCGACATATGGCTGTATTAGTTTTCAAGCAAGTCAAAAATATTGCCATGTGGCCCCCTGAAATGGTGTCTGCCTGACCTGTAATGTGGGACAAGGGGATATGAGGTAACTGCGCTGGCGTTGTACACCGTCGCGGTAGGCGGTAAAAGACCGCGGCACAATCCTGCATTGGTTAACATTGGAACCTATGGGTTCGAGGAGCCAATGACAATGTACGCCAGCGGTGACGGTACGCACCGCCGTGGATGTCACCGCCATTTTCTCTCTGTTCACTCACTTGATACCTGATCTTCGACAGGAGAGGACCTACACTGCAAGTGCTGCTGTGACCTCAGTCTGGAAGAGACAATGGCTCGTGTGTCTGGTGAAAGGGCCCCTGCCTTCAGCACGGAGGATTTGGAGAAACTAGTGGATGGGGTCCTCCCCCAGTACACGCTACTCTACTGTCCTCAAGACAAACAGGCGAGTACACTGTGAGCATGCTGTATGGGCATTGGCTGTTTGGAGTGGTGTGGATGAAAGATAGTGAGGGGAGAATGAGGCGTGCATGAAATGACGGTGAGTTCATGTGCGTCATGGCAAGGTTAGGGATGCGGGCCAATGACTGTGACGGTGCGGACGGTTACATCTTCTCCTTTTCCCCTGTACTATTCCTGTAGGTCAGCACCCACCAGAAGAAGGATATTTGGCATGCCATCGCCAAGGAAGTCCGGACCCTGAGGGTCTACCGCAGACGGTGCACCCAGTGCCGGAAAAGATGGGAGGACATTCGCGCTGGAGCACTACACATCCCACAGGCACTCACGCAAGCATCATACACATGCAGATATACCAACATCCACTGCCTCCACTGTGTCCCCCTCCTCCTGGTCTCCCTCCTCCCTCTCTGTCTCGTCTCCACTCACACCTGCATGCACTACATCGTCAGCCACTACCTCCATCACCAGCACACCCACCACCACACCCCACTCATGGGCAGTCACCACCCCCACCACCATTAATACATCCTCTGTGTCCTCTCCCAGTGTGTCTGTGAACCCACCTCCCAAGGTACACAAACGCAGCCACACACCCACCCAACAGCCATCCACCTCACAACAGCCTCCAGCCCTTGCACTTTCATCCAAAGTCACCAAACGTATACCTCCTACAACTACTACCTCTTCCTCCACTCCCAAACCCCCTCCATCTACCCGTCCCAGTGTGTCCAAAAAACTTTTCCTGTCCAACCTTGACCTCTTCCCCTCACCTCCCCCACCCCTTCAGTCTCCTAGGGCCCACTTCTTCAGGTCCCAACACAGCACCTCAGCCACAACATCTGCGTGAACAGTGGTGCCAGTAGTAACCGGCTTCTGGAGTGCGCCAGGCAGCAGGGCAGCCAGTGCGCCAAGGAGCCAGAGCACGGACAGTCCCCCACCTCAAAAGCACAAAAAGTTGGCCAGTGCACAGTGGGAGAGAGGAAAAAAATCTTCCACCAAAGCCACTCCCAGGGGTACAGTTGGGAGTGTGGAGCAAGCTGCGCCACCATCCAAAGTGGGGAAGGGGCACAGTAAAACAGGCAAGTCTGGGAAAACCTGCACAGCGGACAAGACCGCAACAAGCACCACTGCAAAGGACACCGCCGCCACCAGCACCGCTGCCAAGGACACCGCCGCCACCAGCACCGCTGAACAGGACACCGCCGCCACCAGCAACACTGAACAGGACACCGCCGCCACATCACCGCTGTCAAGGACACCTCCGCCACCAGCACTGCTGCCAAGAACACCGCCGCCACCAGCACCGCTGAACAGGAGACCGCCGCCACAAGCACCGCTGCCAAGGACACTACCACCACAAGCACCACTGAACAGGACACCGCCGCCAACAGCACCGCTGAACAGGACACCGCCTCCACCAGCACCACTGAACAGGACACTGCCGCCACAAGCACTGCAGGCCAGTGAGCGCCAAAGATTCCGACGCTACTGAGGCCGCCACGAGCAGGATGAAGCACTCTGGGCACAAAGCCCCCTCCAAAACCAGTGGAGAAAGGCATCCACTACCTCAGTCCTTGGTAGGATGAACCACTCTGGGCACAAAGCCCCCCTCCAGAACCAGTGGAGAGTTACATCCACTACCCCTGTCCTCGGCAGGATGAATCACTCTGGGCACCAAGCCCCTTCCAGAACCAGTGGAGAGTTACATCCACTACCTCAGTCCTTGGCAGGATGAAGCACTCTGGGCACCAAGCCCCCTTCAGAACCAGTGGAGAGTTACATCCACTACCTCTCTCCTTGGTAGGATGAAGCACTCTGGGCACAAAGCCCCCTCCAGAACCAGTGGAGAGTAACATCCACTACCTCAGTCCTTGGCAGGATGAAGCACTCTGGGCACCAAGCCCCCTCCAGAACCAGTGGAGATTTACATACAGTACCTCAGTCCTTGGCAGGATGAAGCACTCTAGGCACAAAGCCCCTCCAGAACCAGTGGAGAAAGGCATCCACTTCCTCAGTCCTTGGCAGGATGAAGCACTCTGGGCACCAAGCACCCTCCAGGATAAAGCAGTGGGCAAACCACCCACTGGAGAGACTTGAGAGACTGTGGCTTTGCACTCCCCACGATACAGCAGTGGGTAAACCACCCACTGTAAAGACTTGAGAAACTGTGGCTTTGCACTACCCAGGATACAGCAGTGGGCAAACCACCCACTGTAAAGACTTGAGAGACTGTGGCTTTGCACTCCCCAGGGTAGAGCAGTGGGCAAACCACCCACTGGAGAGACTTGAGAGACTGTGGCTTTGCACTCCCCAGGAAACAGCAATGGGCATGGAGCCCCCTCGTGGATCTGGCGTTGGGCACTCATCCGGCTGAGGTGACCCCCCCCTTCCCTTCCCCCTGAGGTGCCTGTTTTATTTCTATCTGATGCCCCAGCAGTGTTCTCTCCGTTTTTCAGGTATTGAATGTGGGCCTCGCCCATTTATTTTGGGCCCAGTGGTCCACGGACTATGATGGTGGAATACCTTGGACTTGTATTCTTGGTGTATATATTTATTTATAGTGTGAATATCTTTATGTATGTGTATATATTTGATTAATGTATTTGAATATATTACAATCGTTCAACTCATTTCCTTTTGTCCTTGCATTCTTCTGGGGGGGTGGGGGTTGTTAATGTAATGTATCAACATGTATTTGTGTGTGTGTTTAGTGGGTGAGGGTGGGGGTGGGAGTGTTGCGTGTGTGTGTGTCACAGTTTTTTTCCCTCCCCTGTGTCATAGGTGCAGGCCTCACCGTGGTCTTCGCCGCCGTCTTTGTTGTTCCTGGTAGAGGAGCAGGAAGATAAAGGCAGGAAGAATCTGGAGTTCTGGTTCCATGGCGTTCTGATTCCTCGTGGGGTGTAAAGAGGTGAGCGTTTTCCCTTCCAAGTCCTGTTTCCGCTGTGTTTTTGTTCACGGTGAATCCACCCCGGAAAAAGTGGCAGATTGGACTGTTGTAATGCAGTGGGCGGTACATTGTCTTCCGCCTGTCTGTTGGCGGTTACCGCTGTGGTGTTTGTTTGTACCGCCTTGGCGGTCGGAGTGTTAAAGTGGCTGTCTATGTTGGCGGTTTCCACCACGGTCGTGATTCCATTTTTTTTACCACCGGACTGTTGGCAGTTTTACCGCCGCTTTAACACCGACTGCCAGGGTTGTAATGACCACCATAATGCCTACCAGTATGGGTGACATGTGACTCCAAAACATGGTAGTCCTCATTGTCTGCAGCAGGGTCACTAGAATTATGTGTCCCGGGAGGGCCAAATTATGAGGCAGAGTTAAGTAAATGATGCAGCAAGAAAGGGCAAATTATGTGGCGTAATGGAGAACATTTTGTAATAGTATTATTTATTTATTTTGGCATTTTTAAACTTGTTAGTACTGTTTGGGCATAGATTTCACCTCATTAGTGCCAGTTTAACACCCAAATATCACAACAAGTAACAGAAAGATGACCATTCAACCTTTGCAAAGGGTCTTCCACCATGGGGAAACATGGGTTGTTGCATTTTTTGCAACCTTTGAATCGTTAGAGCTGAAATCTTCAGAATATGCATCAGATGATGGAGTATGTGTAAATGTAGTAAATGTTTAATATACTAAAATCGCAGTTGCCAGACAATTGAATAATTCCAGTGGCCCTGGTCTCAAGTAGTATTTCCTATGCATTGGTTTATACACTTCTACAAGCCATTGTGCCCATATAATATGTGGACCATCACCTCTATTTCTCTCCTGGTTCCCACTCCCAGGGCTCTCCTCCCCTTCAAACTATGCCTCAATCTACTTGCAAGTTTCGTTAGTCCTTATATGCACTGCAAAAGTATGTTCATGTCTCCGTAGCAAACAAACAACTGGGAATATTTTAAACAGAAGTCCAGTGCCTTAGTTGAGTTACATTAACTCTGACAGCCTTTCAAGATCTGTAATTTTATTTTATTTTGCTGATCGAGTCTCAATTTTCTTTTAACTATGACTGCTAGCTGGGTGAGGATCCAGTAACCAGAGGAACCAGGGATCGGAGTACTTTTGTTTGTGAGGCTGCAGAAAACTATTTTACTCTAGTTAAAGCCCAAACACAGTCTCAACAGTTGGCGTATAGTATGAACAGAGTTTATGTGATGTTGGTGTATTTCACAAAGGATACAAAAGTACATTTTATTTACAAGGTTAAACATGAAGCAGGTTATGAATCTACCTTTCCTGAACTGCAAGATAATGAGCTCTCCCTCATTATGTCCACTTTGTGTTCATGATGCTTTTTCATGGCTTCCCATGCCACCAGCTTTATTTTGCCTGGTGATTCCTGATGATCATTTGGTCAATAGCACTTCCAGACTACTTTCATATGGTTGGTTGAGTGACCAGGGTGATGTCCAGAGATTTACTGTGTCTAGCATGATGTCTCACGATTCAGTGTGTGTCAAGGCTTCTGTGAAATGGTACACTGTCTGTTCAAGCTGCTGAATGATGATTCATGGTTTGATCATGCTGGTATATAATGATTCTCTGCCTGTCCAGGATACTTTATGATTTTTCCTGGTGTGACTTGGCTTCTGTCCAAAGGATTACTTAGTCTTAGTGAGCTGTCTTATAGTGAAATGTGACCAGGATACTGTATGATGGTTGACAGAGTGATGTGGCTGTTATCACATGCCAAAGCTGCTGTCACTCTGATCACTTTTATGGGTAGGCTGCTGCTTGAAGTTCCATAGTTCCCAAGTCTTAGTCGACATATGCCACAATATGTTTTGAGCTAGCCCAGCACATAGTGTCTTTTAAACTGTATTTTAGCGTAGGTTAGAGAGTGCTTGGGGGCTATAAATGGTGCTCTTCGGTGCATATTGCACTAACAAATAAATTGTCCTAGACTGGCATGGAGGTTTGTAGTTGAGGCTAAAATTAAATGTATTAGAACAGCCTCTGTAGTTTGGAGTGCAATAATAGGGCTAATGTCAAAAGTAGATACTGAGTGGATGTCTTTAAGGACATCAGGGTGTGGGAGAGTCTTATGAAAGATCATGTAAATTAACAGTTCATGTATCAATCAATCAATCAATCAATCAGTGTATTTGTAGAGCGCACTACCACCCGAGAGGGTCTCAAGGCGCTGAGGGGAGGGGTGCTGCTACTGCTCAAATAGCCAGGTTTCGAGCCACTTCCTGAAGATCAGCAGGTCTTCGGTCTGTCGTAGGGGCAAGGGAAGGGTGTTCCAGGTCTTCGCAGCGAGGTGGAAGAAGGATCTGCCTCCGTTAGTCACTCTTCAGATGCAGGGGACTGTGGCGAGGGCGAGGTTGGCTGAGCGGAGTTGGCGGGATGGGGTGTAGACGGTGAGTCGTCTGTTGAGGTAGGCTGGACCGGTGTTTTGTAGCGTCTTGTGTGCATGGGTGAGGAGCTTGAAGGTTATCCTTTTGGTGACAGAGAGCCAGTGTAGGTCTCTCAGAAGGGGAGTGATGTGGCTGTGGCGGTGGGCATCGAGGATCAGGCATGCAGAGGCGTTTTGTTTGTGTTGCAGTTGTTTGAGGAGTTTGGCCGGGGCTCCCGCATAGAGGGTGTTTCCGTAGTCAAGTTTGCTGCTGACGAGGGCTTGTATCTATGGGGATCCATCTGTAGATCTTGCGGAGGGTGTTGAAGCAGGATGAGGAGACGGCGCTGAATTGCTTGGTCATGGAGAGTGTTGAGTTGAGGATGATGCCCAGGTTGCATGCGTGGTTGGTGGGTGTTGGGGCTGCACCCAGAGCGGTCGGCCACCAGCAGTCGTCCCAGGCTGAGGGGTTGGTGCCGAGGATGAGGACCTCCATCTTATCTGAGTTCAATTTCAGTTTGCTGTTCCTCATCCATTCGGCAACAGCCTTCCTTCCTTCGTGGAGGTTGGATTTGGCGGTGAGGGGGGTCCTTGGTGAAGGAGAGGATCCGTTGGGTGTCGTCGGCGTAGGACATGATGTTGAGGTTTTGCAGTGGGGTGACGCGGGTGAGCGGGGCCATGTAGACGTTAAAAAGTGTAGGGCTGAGGGACAAACCTTGGGGAATGCCGCAGATGATCTTGGAGGTTTTGGAGCAGAAAGTGGGGAGGCGGACGCTCTGGGTTCTGCCGGAGAGGAAAGAAGTGGTCCACTCCAGAGCTTTGTCCCAGATCCCTGTGTTGTTGAGGCGTGTGTGTAGGATGCGGTGACAGACGGTGTCAAAGATGGCCAAGAGGTCCAGGAGGATGGGGCCGTGGTTTCGCCATTGTCAAGCAGGGCCCTCATGTCATTGGTGGCAGCGATGAGGGTGGTTTCAGTACTGTGGTTGCTGGGGAACCCTGACAGGGAAGGGTCCAGGATGAAGTTTTCTTCGAGGAAGTGGGTCAGCTGTCTGTTGACGATCTTCTCGATGACCTTGGCGGGGAATGGGAGCAGGGAGATGGGTCGGAAGTTCTTGATGTCTCTCGGGTCCGCCATGCGTTTCTTGAGTAGGGGTTTGATCTCAGCATGCTTCCAGCTCTCGGGGTAGGTCGTGGTCTCGAAGGAGATGTTGATGACTTTGCAGGTGGGGTGCGATGGTGGCACTTGCTTTGTTAAAGATGTGGTGCGGGCATGGGTCTGACAGAGATCCAGAGTGGATGGCACCCATGGTTTTGATTGTGTCGTGTTCATTCACATTGGCCCAGACGAGCAGGGGGTCGTAGTTGAAAGTGGGTGGAGAGTCTGAGGAGTCAGTGATTGGCAGGGTGGTCTGGCTGTTGAAGCTGTCATGGATGTCTGTGATCTTGTGGTGGAAGAAGGCGGCAAGGGAGTTGCACAAGTCTTGTGAAGGTGGGATGTCATTTGTGCTGGAGCTGGGGTTGGAGAGTTCATTCACGATGTTGAAGAGCTCCTTGCTGTTGTGTGCGTTGCTGTCCAGGCGGTCTTTGAAGGAGGTTTTCTTTGCAGATATGATGAGGTGATGGTGATTGCAGATAGCGTTCTTGAAGGTTGCATGGTTTTCCAGCCTCTGTTCGAGGAGCCACTTTCTTTCCAGTTTCCAGCAGGTTTGAAGGTCTGAGGTGAACCAGCTGGCTATCTTGTTGGCACCTCTGTTGGAAGGATTATTGAGCGGGGTGAGAGTGTTGGCAGAGTCGTCGATCCAGCGCCAGAGGTTGCAGGCTGCGAGGTTGGAATTGGTGGGTTCGGTGGGTGGTTTTCAGGCAAGGCTGGTGTTCAGCTGGTCTTGGCTGATTTTGCTCCAGTTGCGGCGGGGGATCTGTTGGGTGCGGTGGTGCGTGGTGGGTTTCTGGAAGGTGAAGTGGATGCAGCGGTGGTCAGTCCATGGGAGTTCGGTGGTGTGGCTGAAGGTGACGGGGGGGCTAGAGGAGAAGACGGGGTCCAGCGTGTGACCAGCGGAGTGTGTTGGGGTAGGGACGAGTTGTCTGAGTCCGAGGGTGGTGAGGTTGTCGATTAGGGTGGTGGAGTTGGGGTCGTTGTTATTCTCCAGGTGAAAGTTCAGGTCGCTGAGGAGGGCGTAGTCGGCGGAGGCTGCTGACAAGGTCGGCAATGGAGTCGCAGAACTGAGGCAGTTGTCTGGGTGGTCTGTAGATGAGGCTTCCTCTGAGGGTGGTGTTGGGTTTGGTGTGGATCTGGAAGTGCAGGTGTTCGGCAGTGCTGAGGGTGTCCTCGGTACAGGTAGTTACCCTGATGGTGTTCTTGTGGACGATGGCAATTCCGCCTCCGACTCCATTGGTGCGATCCCTGTGGGCGATTTTGTAGCCATCCGGAATGGCTATGGCGATGTCTGGGGCAGAGGAGGCATTCATCCAGGTCTCCGTCAGGAAGGCAACGTCCAGGGTGGAGGTGTCGAGCAGGTCCCAGAGTTCGACAGCGTGTTTGCGTGCGGAACGGGTTTTAAGTAGGATGCATCGGAGGTCGTTGCGGTCAGTCTCAGCAGGAGGTTTGGCAATTTGGAGGCTGGTGAGGCTGCAGGTCCGGCAAGTGTAGGGTCCCTGGGTGTGCTTAGGGGAGGCCAGGAAGCAGGCGTGTGCTCGTCCGGTGTTGAGTGCATGGAGAGTGATGGTGGTGTAATGGCGTTGCTGTCTGTGGTGGTCTTGGTGACCAGAGGTCCTGGCGCTGGGTGCGGTCTGGACGCGGAAGGGCGCAGACGGGGCTTGACTTAGGCGCGCCTTCGGCACGCCAGTGGCGCGTCCACTGCGTTCTGTGCAGCGGCTGCCATATAAGGGGAGGTGAGAGGGAGGGGCAGCAGGGAGGGGGGAGGGGGCAGCGAATGGGCGAGTGGGGGGTGGGGCCGCTGGGACACAGCGGTGGGAAAAAGGGATATTGAAGTGGATGGAGGGGGGCTGGGCCGCAGGGATGCAGAGGTGGGGAAAAGGGAAATTGAAGTGGAGGGAGGGGGGGCGGGGCCGCAGGGACGCAGCAGTGGGGAAAAGGGAAATTGAAGAGGAGGGAAGGGGCGGGGCTGCAGGGACGCAGCGGCGGGGAAAATGGAAATTGAAGAGGAGGAAGGGGGGCGGCGCCACAGGGACACAGTGGTGGGGAAAAGTGAAATTGAAGTGGAGGGGGGCAGGGCCGCAGGGACACAGAGGCGGGAAAAAGGGAAATTGAAGAGGAGGGAGGGGGCGGGGCCTCAGGGACACAGCGGTGGGGAAAAGGGAAATTGAAGAGGAGGCAGGGGGCAGGGACGCAGCAGCGGGGCAGAGAAATCAAAAGGGAACCCAGAGCAGCGGCATCACCAGCACGCGGTGCAGGGGCGCGACCTGCCTGAAGCAGGGTCAATGGTCGCTCTGTAAAAGTAGACGCTTGCTGGCGTGACAAGAATAACATACAATCTGGGTACTGCAATGCATAGTGGATTGCTTGAGGTGGGACATAATGGAATGGGAGAATACTCATGGATGGGTCATTACTTTTCAATTAGTTACAGTTGTGTAGAGAGTTAATTGTCTACCCCATCTGAAGACATCCAACCTTCAGTGGTGTATGAGTATGCATCAAGTGTGATTGATGAAAGCCCTCTTAAACTCATTGTGATCCAAAGGCATAGCTTAGTACACAGATGTCTTAACCATCTTTCATATCGAAATAACTTTCAGTGTCTGTGCCAATCTCCCCGTAGGTTTAAAAAACTCTACCTTACCATTCAAACATGATTGCATAATAGGAATTTGGAAATAAGATGTCTGAATGTTTAAATTGGACATATGAAGCACATCAGAAATGCATCCCTCAATTTCTAACCAGTGGTGGGTAATGCCCTCAATGCAGGATGCCAAAGTGCTGCTTCACCTATAGGCCCACTCAAGACAATCCAAGCAATTTAATTCATTTCAATGAAAAACGTTCTATATTTTAAAGACAGTGCCTCCTTCTCATTTACAATAATACCTCCACAATGTATACAGTTTCTAGTCTACAGCACACTTCCGTGCATCAATGAGAATCTGTAGTTTACAGCTCCCAGAAAAGAAACATCCCAATCAGTATACTATTTCCCATATAAAAGTAAAATAAGAACAGTTGCTATATGGCTAACTAGGGCATTATTATATAGTAATGTCAAAACCTATCTTACTATTCTGGTCCACTACAATACCATAACACTCAGCTGTGTGCAGCCAATTATAGCTCATGCAGGCAGGTTAATAACTCTCTTTTCCTTCATAATGCTCCTATCCTCACACAAGACCTGTCCGCTATGGGTCTTATCCATCACTCAGTACTGTACCAGCCCCTAAACTAGTCATCGCCAGCTGAACAGACATGGAATACCTGAAGCGATCTGACAATAAAACTGGCCACTCCTGGGACTGCACTTTAGTCCAACACTGCAGGTCCCAATTAGCTACATTCTAGGTCTGGTGCTTTTCATCTCACAATGGCACTCAGAAATGATATGCTAGTATCAAAGTCCATCGGAGTAGATATTCCCGATCACTTCTCTCACCTTACATGCCTGCTCAGGACCATGAGCTGTAAACAAAATATCAGAGTGGGTAACACATTGCAGTAGCCATATATAAATATTATGATCAATTGATATATCACAAAAAGACCTGGACAGTTGATCAAAGCTGCATGCATACCATAAAACAGTGTGTCTCAACCTAATATAAGCCTTTTATAACTTGTACTTAGGTTGGTTGTCGATTTAACTACTTATATACTATTGTGCAACAAAACTGTGCCCCCCCCCCCCTTGCAAAACACACCTCTGGATCCACTCAGGCCAGGTGCTTTGATGAAAAGGGCCCCCTGGAGCTCGCCCCCCTCCTGCAACACAGGGGCTTCAGGGGACTTTGTTACGCCACTGGTGCAATCTCTACTGATCTGTCTGTAAAACTTACCTTTTGTCCCGAAATTTTGTCCAGAATTTTGACTTTCTGTCCAGAATGTTTGTCCTGAAATTTGAGCCTTTTTCCTGACATACACTCAACGTCCTGAATTTGACCCATGCCAGTTGGTCGCCCTACTTAGAATTGATATTTTCTGCACCAAATTCTGCATGTATTAGATGTTACTTCTCCTCGATACATTTCTACAAATGCAGGAATTTGTCAGAGCAAACTAGCAGCCGTGCAGTAAGTACTGCATTACTCAAAATCCCGATCCCTGTATAAACTCTCGTTTGTACAAGGACTGGAATTCAGGCCCAACTTGAAAGATCCCCCAAGTGGGCATCATAAGACTTGGGCATTAAATTAAAAGAAAGTTTCAGGATATTTACTCTATGGTACTCATACACTAAGCATAAATGGGATTCGCACAGCCCTAAATCCTTAAACACTAATTCAGTGTTTGACATATGATGCCATGGTACGAAACAGTTCGATTCTATGCTGGAACCCAATTGTGTGAGAACATCTTCTAAAAAAGGTGTGAAAAATTAGCTGCAACAAAATAAAAGTATATATCCTTAATGGGGACATACCAAGGCATCTTGGAAAAACAACATTTATAAGCCCGTTTATGTCCATTTTCAGCATGGCTATATCGATAAAGGTGGTAAGGCTCCATTACTCGGCGCCCGTTCTAGAAGCATGTCAACTGCTCAGCACTATATATAATATTCTTCTGAGAGGCAGAACACCCTCATTAAATTTTGTTCCTATCAATTATGCGAAATAAATCAATTCCATCATGATCCTGTCTCATTATTTCTTGAATGTTAGTGCTGGAATTGGCTGTATCACCTAGTATTCTTTATCACCTATGAGCTTCATAGACAGGGAGACATTTAATGTACTCTCTCAGGAATGAAGCCTGTCTTCCATTCAAAGGGAATGTAGAGGATTTAATTCATAATACCAATTCTTCTTTAAAGGGAACGTGTATCGTATCTGAGGAAAAAGTAAGCTCTTGCAATTAGAAGTAAAAACATTAAATAGCCATAACACTGTTTTGTGTGGGCTATATGTGCCTTCATTGGCTGTCTGTGTGAATTAGTTTAAAATACATTTGTTTACTTTTAAAATGTGGAGTTGAAATACGTAAAATATATTCACAGAGATACAGAAACTAGATTGCGTTTCTCACCTGAAAATTCGACCCCCATTTTGAAACAACTTTTCTCAACTTGTTTCTCAAAGCTACACTCTCCATCTTGAATAGATGTGATCAATATGTTTTCTAACTAATAATTTACCCAGACTGAAACAACCGTTTTGGTTCTGTGTAACCCCATTTGTCTGCTGAAAGATTTTTTAATATTTGATCATTTAATTTAATAATTCAGTATTTTATATCGATAGTATCTGAAAATGTACACAGTGAAACATGTTGCTAGTATTTCATTTTCCTTGTCAATTTACAAATTTCCTTTGGCTATAATTAAACGATCACAGTCATAAATACAACAATGTATATGCATGCAAAACATGGACTTGCGTAAGATATTGCAACCAACTGAGCAAGCCATGTAATAGCATCCAAGGACAATCTGTAATCCAGAAGATGATTTGTCCAGATAAAACTATAAACTCTACAGTTGACATGTAAACCAAGCAAAGTTATTTATGGCCCTCTTCAGGGTAAGTTTACAAAAAGATGTGATGTCTTTGCAGTTACTTTATAAAGATAGATGCACAAACCCTGAGAACGCATTATGCAGCAGCATGCCTATTTAACTCATGTCATAGATCTGCTGTAGAACGTGAGCATTATCAGGCGTGAGTATTAGCAGAATTGGAAAGTACAAAACACAGTTAACACACGTAAACATAAAACATCAAACACCAAAAAGGCTCTTGCTTAGAACTCCGCTGCTATAAATTAAACTGTGAACTGAAGTGCAGCACAATTTTGTCTCATTCACACGCTATTCAGGAGAGGTAATGGATCAGGATCAGTTATACACAGAAGAATCAACCTATAGAAATAATACCTGCATTACGTCCAGAGATCATTTAAACAATAACCCCTCATCCGTCTTCCTCACCCCAATTCTAACGAAGCGAGATTTGCCTTGCTCCTGAGAAAGCATTCCCTAACTGAGCAGAAAAACAAAGGTTTTTTCTCTACTATTTACAAGACCCTTATGTGTGATTCCTCCTCTCTCTGGTAAAAAAAATGCATCTAAGCTTCACTGTGTTTATGTTTTTTTGTATCACAACAAGATCATTTCCCTTCCTACGACCCACAGGAAGTTCATTCTGGCTTGCAGGCTTTAGGAAAGTAGTCTCTTTCTAGCATGGTAACCCTAATTTTTGGCCTGTTTGTCAGATAGTTTGACTGTGTCTACTGGGATCCTGCTAACCAGGACCCCAGTAGTTATGCATTCTCCCTCTAAATTTGGTTATTGGATACTGTTAACACAGGATTCCACTCATAATTGGCATACCGGTGCCTCATTATAAGTCCCTAGTATATGGTACCTAGGTACCCAGGGCACTGGGGTTCCAGGGGATCCCTATGGGATGCAGCATTTCTTTTGCCACCCATAGGGAGTCCAAGCATAAAGGTTCTACAGGACTTCCATTGCAGCCTGTGTGAAATTTGTGATGCACCCTTTCACTGCCATTTACACAGCACAAGGGCCATATGTACAAACACATTTTCCCATTGACACAGAATGGGAAAAACCCTTTGCTACATCTGGCCCAAGGTCACGTATAAGTCACCCGTATGTCAGGCCTTCATCCTGAAGGCTGGGTGCAGAGTACCTATGTGTGAAGGCATCCCTGTTCTAACAGAGGTGCCCCCACGTCATCCAGAACCATTTTCCTAGACTTCGTGGGTGCGGGACGCCATTTTACGTGTGCACTATACATAGGTCACTACCTATGTACAGCTTCACAATGGTAACTCCGAATATAGCCATGTTCGGTATCAAACATGTTGGAATCATACCCCAAGGCTTTTGCAAACATTGGTTGTATGATTCCATGCACTCTGGGGGCTCCTTAGAGGACCCTCAATACTGCCATAACAGCCTTCTGAGGTTTTCCAGGCAGCCCCAACTGCTGACCCCTCACAGACAGGTTTCTTCCCCATTGTTGCTTGAGCAGCTCAAGCCCGGGAAGGCAGAACAAAGGATTTCCAATGGGAGAGGGATCTTACACCCTCTCCCTTTGGAAATAGGTGTTACAAGCAGGGGACGGGTAGCCTCCTAGAGCCTCTGGAAATGCTTTGAAGGGCACAGATGGTGCCCTCCTTGCATAATCCAGTCTACACAAGTTCAGTGACCCCAGTCCCTGCTACGGCACAGAACTGGAAAAAGGAAAGGGGAGTGACTACTCCCCTGTCCATCACCACCTCAGGGGTGGTGCTCAGAGCTCCTCCAGAGGGTCCCTGGGTTTTGCCATCTTGGATTCCAAGGTGGTAGGGAACTCTGGATGCATCTGAGTGGCCAGTGCCAGCAGGTGACGTCAGAGCCCTCCCCCGATAGGTGCTTATCTGTGTAGCTGACCAATCCCCCTTTCAGGGCTATTTATGGTCTCTCTCTTGGGTGGTTCTTCAGATTCGGATTGCAAGGCTCCAGCAGGAAACCTCTGCAACCTTTACTTTACCTTCTTACCCACAAAACCTCATCTGGACTCTCCAGGAACTCTACAACTACAACAAAGAAGCAAAGATGACTTCTGCAACATTGTATCTTCAGCTACAGCCAGCAACTGCAACTGTTTCCCAGCCGTGCATCCTCACAGGACAGCCAGTCTTCAGCCTGCACCAGAAGAACAAAGGAATCTCTCTTGAAGTGAAGAAGTTACTTCCCTGCTTCAGCAGGCACCCCTCTGCAACTATAACCAGTGGCTTGGGTCCCCTCTCCTGATAAAGTGTGTGGATCCAGGATCAAGGTGGTAGACTGAAGTGGCGCTGATGGTCCAGACGTTCAACTGTCCAACTTTGGTGGAGGTAAGACCTTGCCTCCCCACGCAAGACAGTACTCTCGTGCACAGCATGTTTTGCAGTTGCAAAGGCTTGTTGGCATCTTTCCATAAAATTCTTCGTGCACAATGCAGCTCTGGCCCCCGGCACACCTTTCTGTGATGCAGAGCCTCCTGCGTGGTTCTCCGGCGGCGTGGGTTTCCTTCGTGTGGTGGTGTGTGGGCCTCCTTTTGCAGCTTCTTTGTCCCTGTGCTGTGGGACTCCTGTGAGTGCTGCCTGGTCTTCTGAGGGCTCTCTGAGTTTCTGAGAGCCCCCTCTGTCTCCCCCTCCTGAGTAGAGTTCACTAGGTCCCTCCTGGTCCCGGGCCGCGCGATGTACCTTTAACTGCAAGCTTATCCTTGCATGTCCCAAGGCTTGTTGGAGGAATCCAGCGACGCAAACCAGACTGCAGTCATCCATCTGGGGAGTGGGACATCATCTGCACCAACCAGGAACCCGCATCCATCTTCTTTGGTGCAGTACTGACTGTTGTTCTTCACTGGTGGTTCTTCTTTTGCACCTTCATCCGGGTTAGTAGGTGCTCCTGTTCTCCCTGGACTCTTCAGTGCTTCTTGGAATTGGCCCCTTCTTCCACAGGTCTTCAGGTCCAGGAATCCATTGTTGGTTTCTTGCATTCTCTTCTGTTTCTTGCATAATCTTCTTTCTCGTGTTCTTGTGTGTTCTAGGAAAGTTACTGTGATTTACTCCTGCTTTCCTGGGCTCTAGGGTGGGTTCTATTACCTACCTTTGGTGTTTTCTAATACTCCCAGCGCCCCTCTACATACTCCACTTGCCTAGGTGGGAAACCGACTTTCGCACTCCACTTTCTTAGTATATGGTTTGTGTTCCCCCAGGCCCATTTCTAACTATTGTGATTTTCACTATTTGCACTGTTTTCAAACTGGTTTTACAGCTATTTCTGCATACTAGTGTATATAATTTGTGTATTACTTACTTCCTAATGGAGTATCATCTCTATGGTATTTTTGGCATTTGTGTCACCAAAATATAGTTCTTTTATTGTTGTAACACCGAGTATTTTCTTTGCTGTGTGTGAGTACTGCGTGACTACAGTGGTATTGCATGAGCTTTGCGTGTCTCCCATTAAGGCCCTGACTGCTCATCCACACTACCCCTAGAGAGACTGAATTCTAGACACTGGCTACATTTCACTAATAAGGGATAACCGGACATGGTATAAGGTGTAAGTGCCTTAGGTACCCACTACAAACCAGGCCAGCCTCCTACACAAGCATGCCCTGTGGCAAAGCCTTAGCCAATTCAGTAGTTTATTCTCTGTCTTCAGCTGTTTACAAACACAGTTGTGCTTCAATAGTCCTTCCCTTCATTCCTGGGAGCCACTGTCACCCTACCTTCTCTTCAGCCTTGAAAATGTAGTGTTGGCAGGTTAGAACATTGAGGACCTGCCCTCTAGTAAGCTCATGTCTAGGACTTCCAGTTGTAGGTTTAAAACTATGACTGATAAACCTCACTGAAAGAGAAATTGGGTCTGATTTATGAAAAGTTAGCTCTGCCTTTATGTCATTTTTTGATGCAAAAGCGGCACAAACTTAAAAAATATATTTATATTTTTGAAAGTTTGTGCCACTTTTTGCGTAAAAAAATAATGTAAAGGCGGTGTTACCTTTTCATGAATTAGGCCCATAGTTCCTATCAGTGTAAATATATCAATACTTATAAATGCCCACACAACCACAAACTAAAATGCAATTTAAAGAAAGCAAAATGAGAAAGAATGAACACGTTTTATTTATTTCTTTAGTGGCCAACAAAATGTAACTTAGTTATACAAGGTAGCACCAAGAAAGGGTGGTCTAACATTGTTCTGCTTGAGATTTGTAGTTTATAGATGTCACAAAAATACTGTTTCTTCTTCCTTATGTTTCCAGGGTGGAACTGGGCTGTAGGGCAATCAGGCAATGGCCGATGGGCTGGTCTGACAGATCGGTGTGTGGGCTGTTTTTTTGGGCAGTTTGTGGCTGTGTTTTATGCTCTGCTGGTCCAGTTTGTACTGCTGATTTCCCTGATATCACCACCAAAATTGCTTCCAGCAAACACAAATGCATGTCGTCTCCAATGACCTGCATAGTACCCATACAACATGTCTTTAGAGGCTCAAAACCAGCATGATTTGCATATATGGGCCACTTTTTTGTTTATATGGTACTTGGAATGGCATGACTTTTATTTTAGTGCCCTGGACTCCTTTTTCTATCAATTTGACCATATGTTTCCTCGAATGTTCTGTGCTTAGATTAAAAGTGGAGGGTTTAGATACATGCTTTAGGCTGACCTAATGTTTTTACATATGTTTGAAAAGAATCATTTAATATTAAAATCATACTTGATCTTTTGGCATTGTTTAATTTTTTCCCTGACTGGTGAAATGACTGGCTCATAAAAATCTTGGAGGCATATTAATAAGCCCCTAGCACCACCTTGCACCACATTAGCATCATTTTGTTTACACTAATGTGGCCCAACAAGGTCACATTCCTTGTGCCACATTTACAGAGTGGCACAATTTATGCTTTGCTCCACTTCGTAACCCTTTGTGCTACATTATCCATGCGCCCCCATTAGGAAGGTCAAAGAAATGGCCCAAGGAAATCTAAGAGATTTCCTTGCATCATTGTTTATGGCACTTTTAATGCCTGCTCTGAGTAGGAGTTTATAATGGGCCCCTTTGTACTCTGCTGGAGTAGCGCCAATCTTTTGGCACTACTCCTGCAGAGTACATGAATAGCATCATGCAAAATGACGCTATTGCACCCTACCTTGTGCCATGGTGCACCATATTTTAAACACAGCGCACACATGGTGGCGGTAGGGGGTGCTAAGGGGCGCAGGGAAAGAGGTACTGCACTTGGTGCAGCGCCAATTTCCATAAATCTGCCCCAAAGTCGTTGCATCGCGTAGGGGAGGTGAGGCGCTGCACGAGCCGGTGCGGAGTCAGTTCCTTACTGCTACTGAGGAGGTGAGGGGTTGGTGGCTGGGTGTCAGTTCCTTACAACATGGAGGTAGGGGGTGGGAAAGGGTGCAAGTGCAAGTGCAGCACCACTTTTCTTATATATGCCCCTATCACATTTACCTACCAACACAAAATGGGTATTACCTTTTAAAACATCAGCCCCCTCCTCATTCTAAGATGTTTATATGGGTATGTCTGGACTGGGGAGCTTACTTGTGTTTCCAAAGGTACAGTTCCAGAGGATGCTCCTGGGCACCCAGATTAAACTCAAATATGTGTGGACCGGCCATTTTCATGTGAATTGTATGGTGGAGGGCCAGACACTGGTGAACATTTCACATGTGTTGGGGTAACTGAAAACGTTGGTACCTTAGGGTCAGGTGATAATAGGATTTAGTACTGGCGAAAAGCCAATTGTCCTAACACGACCAGGCAGACGTAAGCGTGAAACATGTAGACCCACACAGACAGAGGTACCACTAAATGAATTATAATCTTATTTATTTTTTTAATCTTGGCCAGGATCCCAGTGAATAAACCATGTGTACTAGGAATTCTTGAACCAATTTTAGTTGGCTTGTACTTCGTATCTTCACATTCACATGCTACATCACTATTGAACAGGGCAGTGAAGAGATCTCCCATTAAAAGTGACCTCCCTCCTTTTGTAGGGAGTAGAAGGGTCCACTAAGAATTACGGCCCCTGCCTAAAGTAGGAACTGGAACCAATGATGACGTTTGGCACTTTAGTGGGTGAGGGTTCTAGTATCCTTTTTAGGGATTCCCAGGATGGTCACTAAGAGGGCAACTGTTGGACTCATGTCAATCCCTAGATGTTGGGCAGAGGCTTGCTGTAGGAATTTAGCATCTGTTGTTATATGCGTATTCTGATTTACAGTGTTACTTGCCATAAGGGCACTAGACAGCTATGAATGCCCAAACTATATCAGTACCACCTCAATGTATTCAGGCAATGAGTTCAGAAAAACTTCAAAGCCTCAAATTTGTGGTTCATGAGAACACAGGGTTGCAACTTAATCTGGTATAACTTGAAATTATAGAGCTTTCACGAGTACTAAGCTGTTGGCAGAGTTGCCACTCCCACTATTTCATAATATTCATTAAGGATTAGGTGAATGACACCCCACTATGTCCAGGAATGTATTTATTAAAACATTTGAATATAGCACAGTTGCTTTTTTAAACCTGTAATAGTTCTGTAAACCAGGCAAAGTCCTTACAGAGTGAGTGTGAGAGGAAATGAGATGCATGACAAGGTAATGTGATGTGAGTCTGAGTGAAAGTACAATACACAAAACAGTCTAACATACGTTTTTTTAACACACTACAATGGGAAGACACTATGGGGCATATTTAAGAAAAGTAGAGCTGCACTGTGTGCAGCACCACTTTGCTTGAACCCTTTATCGCCTCCCCTACTGCCACCATGTGTGTGCCGTATATAAAATATTGCACACCATTGCACATGGTAGGGGGCAATAGCATCATTTTTTATGACGCTGTTGATATACTCTGCAGGAGTAGTGCCAAAATATTGGTACTACTCCTGCAGAGTACATAGGGGCCCATTATAAATAATGGACTCCCCCTTTTAACGCCTGTTCCGAGCGGTATGCTAACAAAGTTGCCCAATATTATGCTAATGGGTCCTGTGCCTTCAATGGGGAATAATCAAATGTATCTGAAAATAATACTGCTATGAATATGTTGATGACTGTTGCTGATATGTGGGTAGAGATTCAGAGGTTACAGGAGGAAGCACTGGAGATTGACGAGGCAGAGATGGGTCAAAGCAAGTTGTTTGAAAATGGAAAATGAGATTTGGGAAGATGGAAGTCTTGTCCTGCAGATAGTTTTTTGTCACATATGGTAGGACACTTTCATGGTCCCACATTCATACAGAGGGATGCAATTATGTGCTTGTTTAAGCAGAACTAGTTTAATCCACATTTCAGGGTGAAGGCTAAGAACCTTTGCACAGTGAATGACTTGTCAACAGTTAGATGAGGGGAGGAGGACATCAGTGACCTCGAGTCATATTTGGAGATCAGCAGGTTTTTTGAACTGCATGCAGCTCAATTTTATTGAGATGCCTGTTTATAATGGGCTCCAATATGTTTTAGATGTGGTATGCATCTTCTCCAATTAGGTGGAAGTGCACGTAACTAGAAGCAATGACAGTTTTAAAATAAGCAACCTATTGCATGAATGGTCTTGAATTCACAGTTTCTTTTGAGTCAGTCCATGGAATTAATTCAGTAATGCAGTGCTAAAAAGGCTATGTTTGCAACCAGCACTGCTGGAGCTTTGCTAGCTACACTGAATTGATTGCCATCTGAGCTATGGTTTTTCAGAGTAAGCTTGCTAAGGTTACTAAGGGCCTGATTTAGATCTTCAACACAGGGGAATATTCTGTCACAAATGTGACGGATATCCCGTCTGCCATATTCCCATTACATCCTATGGACATCATAATATGGTGGACTGAACATCCGTCATGTTTGTGACAGTATTCCATCCACAAAGATCTAAATCAAACCTTAAGATTAAGAGGGAAGAAATAGAGTGGAAAGATGAACACTGTAACATTTATGATGAGATGAGTGAAATGGAGAACACTAAGCATAAAGAACAATGGGTAGCTAAGTTCTCATACAGTCATAGTGTGTTTACATTTTTTATGTGATAGCTATTCTAGCCATCAGAGGGCAGACTGAGCATGCATACTTTTGCATACTATAATTTAGGCTAACAATATCCTAATTCATGTCATATTGTGTGGCAATATACATAGAAAGAGACTACAATTTGTATAACCGAATTATGATCATTAGCTAATGTATGCTTACGTTTAACCAAATGTGCTTTCTTGTAGTTGGCCTGACCGTGAGTAGCCCTCAAATGTTCAATCCTTTAGCTGCTAAACTTAGGCCCAGATTTATATTTTTTGCCGCAAAACTGCGTTTGCGTAGTTTTGTGGCACAAAGTATAGCGCCGGCTTGTGCCATTCCTCAGCGCCAACCGGGCGCCTTATAAAAGGAATGGCGCAAGCAGGTGCTAAACTTGGGCTACCGTCTTAAAAGAAGACACTAGCTGGGTGAGAGTGGCGGTAGGGAAGGAGGGGGGTCTGCGTAAAAAAATGGCACTAGCCTGGTTAGAGGCAAAAAAATGCTTCTAACCAGACTAGTGCCATTTCCTGGCACACAACCACTGAAAACAGGACTGACTCCTGTCTCAGGAAAGGTAGGAGTCATGCCCACCTCCCCAATGGCCAGCACAGGGAACAAGTGTCCCCTGGGCATGTCCATTGCACCCTGTGCCATAAGGGGGCCCCACGTTAGGGCACTTTAAAAAAGAAATTAAAAAATACCTACCTATACTTACCCTAGTCATCTGGGATGGGGTCCCCCACCCTCTGGTGTCCCTCTGGTGTGGGTGGGGGTCTTACTGGTGCTTCGGGAGGGCACCTGTGGACCCATTCCATGGTGTTTAACAATGGAAATGGGTCCGAAAGGTCCCCTAAAGCCTGGTCTGACCCAGGCATTAAATAATGGTGCAGAGCAAGCTTTGCACCATTATTTAGCCCCTCCTGCCATCTGTGCGTCATTTTAGCATGGGGGGATAAATATGAGCCTTTGGGGATAGCACCATTTTTTAGATGGGAACACCTACCTTGCATCTCATTGATGCAAGGTACGTGCACACATCCAAAATATGGTGCAGACTCCTATATTTTGATACTAGATGTGTCTAACGTCAAAATATAAATATGGAGTTAGGTTTGTGCCAAATTTGCGAAAAAAAAATGACGCAAATGTGGCGCAATAATTGAAGTATAAATATGGTCCTTTGTGTTGATTTCAAAATGTGTTTTCACATTTTCCTTCTTGTTGCAGGAGCAAGGTAACAAGCTTAGTTGGTAGAGTAGCACACTATTTGCTCATAGAGAAAGTTAGAGTAGATAACATTAATTGACAGTTAGTTGTGAATTACACAGTGCATGCGAACAGCATGGTTCCTTCTGTACCATAACATCCAGAACGATTATATATCCAAGGGTCTGCAGCTGTGTGGACCTTTGTTTAATGATGGAGCCAGGGGAGTCTGCCTGTTCTGAATGGGGCCGCACCCTGATTGGTCTCATCTCTGGAGTGTTTATGGAAGGAAGTGCTTGATGAAATATAATGTATCTGTGTGCCTAAGATAGTTGTTAAAAGATCCTGTTCTAACTGTACTGAAGGAAGACCTTTCGCTAACTCTGCTACCTGAGGCTCTATTTTCTTAGTTCTTAAACTGTTAAGCCTTCCTTTTGCCCTGAATTTTAACTTGGTTAACTTTAGACTAACACTTTCTGCTTAGGATTTCCCTTCCTGTCTTTAGATGCTTTATTTGATTTAGGGAAGTTTGTTTATAGAAGTAACACTTTCTCTGCTTTGCATCTTAAACTCTTTAACCCCTTCGCTGCCAGGCCTTTTCCCCCTCAGGTGCCAAGCCTTTTTTTGGCTATTTGGGGCAGTTTGCGCTTATGCCCTCATAACTTTTTGTCCACATAAGCTACACACGCCAAATTTGCGTCCTTTTTTTCCAACATCCTAGGGATTCTAAAGGTACCCAGACTTTTTGGGTTCCCCTGAAGGAGACCAAGAAATTAGACAAAATACAGTGAAAATTTCGTTTTTTTAAAAAAAATGGAAAAAAAGGGCTGCAGAAGAAGGCTTGTGGTTTTTCCCCTGAAAATGGCATCAACAAAGAGTTTGCGGTGCTAAAATCACTCTCTCCCCGGCTTTCAGGAACAAGCAGACTTGAATCAGAAAACCAAATTTTTCAACACAATTTTGGCATTTTACTGGGACATACCCCATTTTTACTATTTTTTGCGCTTTCAGCCTCCTTCCAGTTAGTGACAGAAATGGTTGTGAAACCAATGCTGGATCCCAGAAAGCTAAACATTTCTGAAAAGTAGACAAAACTCTGAATTCAGCAATTTGTGTAGATCCTACAAGGGTTTCCTACAGAAAACAACAACTGAAAAAGAAAAATATTGAAATTGAGGTGAAAAAAACATACATTTTTCTCTACGTTTTACTCTGTAACTTTTTCCTGCAATGTCAGATTTTCGAAAGCAATATACCGATACGTCTGCTGGACTCCTCTGGTTGCGGGGATATATAGGGCTTGTAGGTTCATCAAGAACCCTAGGTACCCAGAGCCAATAAATGAACTGCACCCTGCAGTGCGTTTTCATTCTATACCGGGTATACAGCAATTCATTTGCTGAAATATAAAGAGTGAAAAAGAGCTATCAAGAAAACCTTTGTATTTCCAAAATGGGCACAAGATAAGGTGTTGAGGAGTAGTGGTTATTTGCACATCTCTTAATTCCGGGGTGACCATACTAGCATGTGAATTACAGGGCATTTCTTAAATAGATATCTTTTTGACACACTCTCTTATATTTGGAAGGAAAAAATGTAGAGAAAGACATGGGGCAATAACACTTGTTTTGCTAATCTATGTTCCCCCAAGTATCCCGATAAAAATGATACCTCACTTGTGTGGGTAGGCATAGCGCCCGTGACAGGAAACGCCCCAAAACGCAACGTGGACACATCACATTCTTTGAAAGAAAACAGAGGTGTTTTTTGCAAAGTGCCTACCTGTAGATTATGGCCTCTAGCTCAGCCGGCACCTTAGGAAAACTACCAAACCTGTGCATTTTTTAAAACTAGAGACCTAGGGGAATCCAAGATGGGGTGACTTGTGGGGCTCTGACCAGGTTCTGTTACCCATAATCCTTTGCAAACCTCAAACTTTGGCTAAAAAAACACATTTTCTTCACATTTTGGTGACAGAAAGTCCTGAAATCAGAGAGGAGCCACAAATTTCTTTCCACACAGCGTTCCCCCAAGTCTCCCGATAAAAATGATACCTCACTTGTGTGGGTAGGCCTAGCGCCCGCGGCAGGAAACGCCCCAAAACACAATGTGGACACATCACAAATTTTTTAAAGAAAACAGAGGTGTTTTTTGCATCTACCTGTAGATTTTGACCTCTAGCTCAGCCGGCACCTTGGGAAACCTACCACACCTGTGCATTTTAGAAAAAAAGAGAGACCTAGGGGAATCCAAGATGGGGTGACGTGTGGGGCTCTGACCAGGTTCTGTAACCCAGAATCATTTGCAAACCTCAAAATTTGGCAAAAAAACACATTTTCCTCACATTTCGGTGACAGAAAGTTCTGGAATCTGAGAGGACCCACAAATTTCCTTCCACCCAGCGTTCCCCCAAGTCTCCCGATAAAAATTATACCTCACTTGTGTGGGTAGGCCTAGTGCCCGCGACAGGAAACGCCCCAAAACACAACGTGGACACATCACATTTTTTTTAAGAAAACAGAGGTGTTTTTTGCAAAGTGCCTTCCTGTAGATTTTGGCCTCTAGCTCAGCCGGCACCTAGGGAAACCTACCAAACCTGTGCATTTTTTAAAACTAGAGAGCTAGGGGCATCCAAGATGGGGTGCCTTGTGGGGCTCTGACCAGGTTCTGTTACCCAGAATCCTTTGCAAAACTCAAAATTTGGCTAAAAAAACATGTTTCTCACATTTCTGTGACAGAAAGTTCTGGAATCTGAGAGGAGGCACAAATTTCCTTCCACCCAGCGTTCCCCCATGTCTCCCGATAAAAATGATACCTCACTTGTGTGGGTAGGCCTAGCGCCCGCGACAGGAAACGCCCCAATGCACAAAGTGGACACATTCCATTTTTTTACATAAAACAGAGCTGTTTTTTGCAAAGTGCCTACCTGTAGATTTTGGCCTCTAGCTCAGCCGGCACCTAGGGAAACCTACCAAACCTGTGCATTTTTGAAAACTAGAGACCTAGGGGAATTCAAGATGGGGTGACTTGTGGGGCTCTGACCAGGTTCTGTTACCCAGATTCCTTTGCAAACCTCAAAATTTGGCTAAAAAAACACATTTTCCTCACATTTCGGTGAAAGAAAGTTCTGGAATCTGGGAGGAGGGACAAATTTCCTTCCACCCTGCGTTCCCCCAAGTCTCCCGATAAAAATGGTACCTCACTTGTGTGGGTAGGCCTAGTGCCCGCAACAGGATATGTCCCAAAACACAACGTGAACACATCCCATTTTTTCACAGAAAACAGAGCTGTTTTTTGCAAAGTGCCTACCTGTAGATTTTGGCCTCTAGCTCAGCCGGCACCTAGGGAAACCTACCAAACCCGTGCATTTTTTAAAACTAGAGACCTAGGGGAATCCAAGATGGGGTGACTTGTGGGGCTCTGACCAGGTTCCGTTACCCAGAATCCTTTGCAAACCTCAAAATTTGGCTAACAAAACACATGTTCCTCACATTTCTGTGACAGAAAGTTCTGGAATCTGAGAGGAGGCACAAATTTCCTTCCACCCAGCGTTCTCCCAAGTCTCCCGATAAAAATGGTACCTCACTTGTGTGGGTAGGCCTAGCGCCCGCAAGAGGATATGTCCCAAAACACAACGTGAACATATTCAATTTTTTCACAAAAAACAGAGCTGTTTTTTGCAAAGTGCCTACCTGTAGATTTTGGCCTCTAGCTCAGCCGGCACCTAGGGAAACCTACCATACCCGTGCATTTTTGAAAACTAGAGACCTAGGGGAATCCAAGATGGGATGACTTGTGGGGCTCTGACCAGGTTCCATTACCCAGAATCCTTTGCAAACCTCAAAATTTGGCTAAAAAAACACAAGTTCCTCACATTTCTGTGACAGAAAGTTCTGGAATCTGAGAGGAGGCACAAATTTCCTTCCACCCAGCGTTCTCCCAAGTCTCCCGATAAAAATAATACCTCACTTGTGTGGGTAGGCCTAGCGCCCGCGACAGGATATGCCCCAAAACACAACGTGGACACATCCCATTTTTTGATAGAAAACAGAGCTGGTTTTTGCAAAGTGCCTACCTGTAGATTTTGGCCTCTAGCTCAGCCGGCACCTAGGGAAACCTACCAAACCTCTGCATTTCTGAAAACTAGAGACATATGGGAATCCAAGATGGGGTGACTTGTGGGGCTCTGACCAGGTTCTGTTACCCAGAATCCTTTGCAAACCTCAAAATGTGGCTAAAGAAACACGTTTTCCTCACATTTCAGTGACAGAAAGTTCTGGAATCTGAGAGGAGCCACAAATTTCCTTCCACCCAGCTTTCCCCCAAGTCTCCGGTAAAAATGTTACCTCACTTGTGTGGGTGGGCCAGGTGCCTGCAACAGAATAAGGCCCAAAACTTGTAGAGATAGAGGGGATAGCACAGCGAGTTTATAAGGACATATTCTTTTATACATCTTTAGACTGACTCTGCTTTGGGGAACCACATAAGTGAGGTGTAATTTTACTTGGGAGACTGAGGGGAACACTGGGGAGTAGGAATTTTGTGTTGGAGCGGTGATCGTACAAACAAAAGTCAGGAAAATATGCTTTTTTAAGCAAATTTTGCGGTTTGCAGAGGCATCTGGGTAAGAAAATGTTGGGGTATCCACGCAAGCCACATCTCCCTGCACTCCTTGGGGTGTCTAGTTTAAAAAAATGTCTGGGTTTGGTAGGTTTCCCTAGATGAATGCCGCAGCCAGGACCAAAAACACAGGTGGTTTTGTAATATATCATTTTGATGTGTCCACATACGTCTGTGATGTGCTAAACACTTAAATTGTGAAAAGAAACGCACTTAGGTTATGTGAAAAATACTCCTCACCCACCAACCAAGTTGGTGGCATGCTTCATCATCGGGGTCCCACCAGAGACACCTAGCGTGTCTCAAGTATGCTGCAATGCCTGATTAAAGCAGAGCAGGTTTTGTCATATTTACCACACATACTGGTTGGATTTGGCACGAGGGTGAGTGATGGTTCAGTAGATCAAATTTTATTAACAAGAGATTTCACAAAAGTGAAATGCACTGGTAATAACTGAAAGGCCAAAAAACTGAACCAATGACTCACAGCTCGTGAGCTGTAAAGCCACGGCAAGGCATCAACCGCTTTACAGTCCATTCACACACCTTTCATACATGACATGCACAAGACCATTCACGCTGCTAGCCACGAGCCCAGCACATTACAACACTTGCATCGACAGACAGCGCCAGTCAAAGGCTCATCACTTTCATACGCCCACATGCCTGATACAGCAATCACACCAGCTGATGAGTGTGTGGACTGGTATGTGGCTGGCACCGCTAGCCAAACACCACCCCACCCATACAGCCAGCCAAGCGCCCCCCCCATGCACACTGCCAGCCAAGCGCCACCTCAAGCACACCGGCAGCCAAGCGCCACCCCACGCACACCGCCAGCCAAGCGCCACCCAACCTACACCGCCAGCCAAGCGCCACCCCACCCACCTACACCGCCAGACAAGCGCCACCCCACCCACGCACACCACCAGCCAAGAGCCACCCCACGCACACCGCCAGCCAAGCGCCACCCCACGCACACCGCCAGCCAAGCACCACCCCACGCACACCGCCAGCCAAGCGCCACCCCACACATACCATCCCTTTTTTTCTGTTTTTAAACAACAAAGAAACCACTAATCATAAATAAGTACAAAACTACAAACACAAAAGCTCTAACTGAATACATGACTAATGCCAACCGTGAAACTGAACATATAAAAATATAAAACAGCAGTTTACGCTCACGGAATTTCCCAATAATTCTTCTGTGTGTGGTAGCTCCTGAAACAGCCACCCACACACAGCCCAGGCTTTGAAGGCCAATCAGGGCAGTACATCCTAGTCTCCTTCCTGATACCTCTTCAAGCACAGACTCTACATCTTAGCTGGAAAGTTTTTTTGGGCCGTGGGAGGAATGTGCTCAGCAAAGGGACGATCTTTCAATCTGGCCACATCCTCCACCACTGCTTCTCTAGGAACTCTTGCCTGTTCCAGCACAACGTTTTGACTCCTGAAATTTCACAAATGTCATCCTTGACTCTGGAGAACTATCCTTGAACACAACAAAAGCATTAAAAGTTGCCAAGTGGAACAAGTGAACCGCTAATTTCTTATACCACACATAAGACTTACGAGCAGCAGTGTAAGGTTCTAACCTCTGATCTACTCTATCAACACCACCCATGTGCTTATTATAGTCTAAGATGCACACAGGTTTGCGCACTTCGGCAACCTGACCCCAAACAGCCACAGGAGAAGTACTCTCATCATGGATGGTGCTTAGCATGTATACATCCCTCTTGTCTACAAATTTCAGAGCTAGCAGCTCATCATTCCGCAAGGCACTGCACTGTCCCTTCTCAAGTTTTTTACAGACAAGCTCTCTTGGATAGCCTTTCCGATTAGAGCGGATTGTGCCACAAGCAACAGTGTCCACTCTGAACAACTCCTTGAACAACTGAACTCCAGTGTAGAAGTTATCTACATATAAATGGTGACCTTTGTTAAACAGTCGTCTACCAAGTTCCCACACAATTTTCTCACTAACTCCAAAAGTGGGTGGACAAACAGGGGGGTCAATATTGGAATCCCTACCAGTGTAGACCCGGAAATTATAAACATATCCTGTACTACTTTCAGACAGCATATACAATTTAATTCCATACCGTGCCCTCTTGCTAGGAATGTACTGCCTAAAAACCAAATGACCCTTGAACAGGACCAAAGACTCATCTACAGATATTTCTTTCCCTGGAACATAGATCTCTGAAAACCGATCTACCAAATGATCAAGGACAGGTTTAATCTTAAAAAGATGGTCAGAATCAGGATGATCTTGTGGCAAGGCTAAAGCATTATCTACAAAATGCAACATCCAAAGAAGAAGCTCATACCGGTTACGACTCATGATGGCAGGAAATATAGCAGTTGCCATCAAGGGACTAGTAGACCAATATGAAGACAGCGATGGCTTCCTTATCAGCCCCATCAAAAAAGTTAAACCCAAGAACTCTTCTACTCTTCCAGATGTGTGGGAATCCACTGGCTAGCTCTAGAGTGTGGCCTAAGTCTAGCAGCGTTGTCCCTCAAAAACTGCTCTGCATACAAATTAGTCTGCTCAACAATCTCTTCCAAAAATATATAATCCATAAACAACACAAAAAAGTTGATGGGCAAAAAGTTTTCCGTATTAACTCGACACCCTGGAAAACCAGTAAACGCCGGCAACTGTGGCTGCTCCATGTTTGGTGCAACCCACGTGTCAGGTCTTCCAATGGGAAGCCTTTCAGCCGCTGGCTCCTGCACCATTGGCACATCCCTGTCCTCCTCTAAAACAGGCCCTTCATCAGCACTGAGAGTGGCTTCATCATCAGATGATTCATCTCTGACAGAAAATTCACTTCCAGAATCCTGCACTTCCTCCTCTGCCTCAGATGCAGAGTCAGTCTAATATTCATGGTCAGAAGATGACTCAAAAAGCACACTAACAACCTGCTGAGCGGTCATCCTACGGCTAGCCATGATCCTTCCTACAAAAATTAACTGGACAAATACACCACCAACAACAACAACCAACAACCTAAAAAAAATAGGCCTATCTGCCCCCAAGGGGGGCAGAACTACCCAATAATACATACGGGCCCCTGGGGGCAAACCTTGCCCAAGGGGCCGCCCCCCCCAAAAAAAAAAAAATCCCTGGTGTCTAGTGGCTTTCTGCCCCCCCTTAAAAGGCCAATCTGCCACCAAGGGGGGCAGAAATGGCGATAAATACATTGGCCGCCCAGGGGGAGCGACCCTTGCCCAAGAGGCCACCCCCCCACACAAAGCACACATACACACATATAATATCCCTGGCGCTATTGGGATTCTGCCCCCCTTGGGGACAGAAATGCCTAAAAAAAATAGGCCTATCTGCCCCCAAGGGGGGCAGAACTGCCCAATAATACATATGGGCCCCTGGGGGCGACCCTTGCCCAAGGGGCCGCCCCCCAACACAAATAAAAAAAACAACAATAAAATCCCTGGTGTCTAGTGGCTTTCTGCCCCCTTTGGGGGCAGATCGGCCTAAAAATAGTGCCAATCTGCCCCCAAAGGGGGCAGAAACGATGAAAAATACATTTGCCCCCAAAGGGGAGCGACCCTTGCCCAAGGGGTCGCTCCCCCACACTAATAACACGCACACACACACATAGAAAAATCCCTGGTGTCTAGTGGGCATTTCTGCTGCCCGATCGCATCGCGATCGGGCAGCAGGAATGCTCAAAGAGACATTGAGGGAAAGGTAAACCCTTTTCTTTCCCTCAATGCCTCTTTCAGAGGCATCCCCCCCCCCGCACGAAGGTGAAAAACTCACCTTTTCCTTTAGACACGCTGGAAGCAAATGGCTTCCAGCGCGTCTTTCCCCCTTTCATGAAATCAGCGCGTGATCGCGCGCTGACGTCATGGGGGTGGGGGGGGGTGGGGTGAAAGTGGAAGGGATTCCCCTTTCAGCCCTGGCCTGGGGGGGTGTGGGGCGGCCCTCAGGGGAAGCTCTAGTGCTTCCCCCGACGGCCAGTCCCAGGACGTAATGGTTACGTCCATGGCGCCACACGGGCTCTGCCATGGACGTAACCATTACGTCCATGGTGCCACACGGGCTCTGCCATGGACGTAACCATTACGTCCATGGCGGGGAAGAGGTTAAAGAATTCATGCTACAAATTTCCTGATCATACACTCTTGGACTTATTAACTTTACTGAATTGAAAGCTTAATCTGACATATTATTTACTGAATGAATAAACCCTGTACCTTTCACTAATATGCTAATAAACCTTCATAGATTAGAAACCACTCATCCTGTCATTCTTGGTGAACCAAATGCGTTTCATTGTAATTTGACTTTGTTGTATCAATGTTAGCTCCCAGAATACACATTCAGCTGATATCTAAAGGTCTGTATATCCTCTCTCTCAATCGGTTCGATAATGACACTAGTAACTGTAGGAATAGAATATTGTGCTGTATCAGATATAAAGTTGCTACTCAATTCTAGACTTTGTGGGACTGGAGTCCTGTTTTTCGCCTTTTCGGGTTTCCTTTGATACACTGGAGAGGCTTCTTCTTTTCAACTTCGTCCCCTGCAGGTTTGTTTGCCCTGTCATCATTCAGTGTCCAGTCTTTTTTCAATCTGCCTTCTCCCTGGTGCCTCTTCTTCAATACTATAATAGAGGGAATTCCCCTTGTTAAAAACCTCACACTTAGGAAACAACCACCATTAAACACTCACCTTTCTCACAACAAAATTAGCACCTTCTTAAGATAAGGGACGAACACAATAGGGTACCAAAAATGTCTAGGTGTGAAGGGCTTTTAATCTCATAAAAAGAATATTAAGACAATACCTCTATTTCATAAAACCCTCTGTAGCACATTTTCTTAATGTATATTCAATCATTACAATATATATCAAAATAGAATACTCATTAAAAAAAGTCAAATAAATTACTAAAAACAAATCCATCAAAGGGAGAAGTGTAGGCAACAAGATTTTTTTTCTCACTAATCTGTTCAGATCAGGTAGGATACACAACATATAGGTCCTATGATCTCAGGTGTCCCACTGTCCATCAGTTTTAGACTGAGTGATTTGTTGTCAACGTGATTCTGTGGAGATGCATTGATGACACCACCTTCATTAGGATCAAATTGCTGATAACATCTCCCACTTTAGACAATTAAAAACATAAAACCTTAACTTCCTATATACTTCTATTGTAGTTCCACCCTATGATAGTAGGATTCTACTAAACACAATGGCTCATAGCAGTGAAAGTTAAATATCAATTGCATGAAAGGCGCAGTAACTGTTGTATAGGATTTCTGCATGTCTATATACCACTATTATCCACATGTAATGCAATATGCCACACTTATGTGCACTGTTAAGGTAAGTATTACACTTTGGTGAATAAAAAAGGGTCCACCAGATTCATCTGCTGGATCCTGGTAAGTCCCTCCTGTATCTTTGTTCGCAATCCTCTCCATAAGATGCTGAGAACGTTTGTGTATACACAAACACTCTTGGCATCTTAAGAAGAGGATAGTGATGAACCAAAGTGACTCCAAGGGCCTGCTGAATTGCCTCCTTTTCTGAAGACTCAGGGACATCAAAGACTTCACTCACCTCTGCTACAGCATCTGAACTCTGTCACTTGTGAGTCCTACTCTGCCACAGGGTGCCAATCCATTCCTGGGCTATTAGAAGTGGTCTCTGCAGCTGTGTTCTACAAAAATCCACACTTTGCCATCACTGTGCCGATCAGAACCGCTGCATCTCCCTTCAATGCCAACAGAACACCACTGCCACTGAGGACGAGGACATTGCAGTGATAATTATGTGGCTCAGGATTGACGCATCACAAGCAATCCTGGCCCATCATCTTTGCATCATAGGCTGCGTGGCTCAACGATGATGCATATCCTTCATTTCAATGGGGTTTGATACCCCACCACTGCTTGACAACCAAAGGCTATGCAGCTCAATGATGACGCATCCCCTGACTGCATGGATCAGAACCGATGCATTGCCTCTTCATTATCTCCTCTGCTTCTCACATTAGATCCTCAACATCGATGCATCCCTCCACACAAGGTACTGTTTCAACAGGACAAAGTTGGCCCTTGTAGCCAGCCTGCACTCCATTGTGGTCAGCTTGAACTTTGAATTTACCCCGGTCTGGCATAGCAGAAGCCCTGATTGGCACTTTCAGCTTGTAAGTACCACCATTGCAGATATTTGTAAAAAAATTGACAGCTTGACTTCTACTGATTGGATTTTTGTCATTTCTGGTCTTATTTTGTTCATTAAATTAAGCTCTATTTTTCTCAACCTGGTGTGGATTCCTTGTGTGGTGTTTTCACTGTTTTACTGTTTTAAGTGTTGCACAAATACTTTACACATTGCCTCTTAATCTAATCTTGCCTGCTCTGTGGCAAGCTACCAGAGGGTGAGCACAGGTTAATTTATGGAGCGTGACTGACGTACCCTGTTTAGGATTTTGTTTCCTGCCAACCAGAAACCCAATTTCTAACAGTGGTATCAGGGGTGAAGATGTGATTTGTGGTTGTGCAGTACCCTACAGTAATTTGGTGTACCATACCATTCACATATAAAACCAAGTCGAATCAATTGTCTGATCCTTATTGGCATTTTCCCCTACTCCTTCTGACGGCCATTTTAATCTTTCTATTCTATGTATTTGGCATTTATGTTTTTCTCTAAAATTATGTCTCTGACTGGAGGTCTTACATCTGCACCTGCACCTGCAAAAATGGACTATGAGCTGGCCCATATGGAGAGTTGTACTGTGGCCCAACTCAAGAACTTCTGTAAGGGTTTGGCCTGTCTATAAAAGGCTTCACCAGGAAGGTGGAGCTGCAAAAGGCAGTAAGGGCCTTGTTAACTATCCTGGATGCCATGACCCTAGAGGAGGAGGATGATATAATGGAAGATGATGTTGAGCTGGATCAGGATTCTCTGGCACTGGCAGTGGGGCAGGGAGCCAATTGAGAGGAGGCTCCTGCCAGGACAGGGAGCAGAATCTCATCTAGAGGCCTTGCCCCAGAGAAGCTTGAGGACAGGAAGGAAGAGAGGAAATTAAAATTGGAGCTGGCTAAGCTCAAATTGGAGAAGGAGATGGCAGAGAAAGCCTGGTAGAGAAAAGGATGGCCATGGGGGAGAGGAAAATGTTATTGGCTCAGGGGTTGAGCCTGAAAGAGCTGTACCTCAAGGTCAGGGGGGCAGAGTCCAGACAAGAAGGTTACAGTAATTTTCAGTGCTGTGTGGCAGAAGGGTCCACATACCTAAGGGTCTGGTGTCTGACTTTGTGGTGGGAGACGACTTAGACAGGTGGTCTGAGGCCTTTGATATCACCTTAGGGATAAGTGAGCCAATATATGGAGGCACATTCCTAGTGTGGGACGAGAGGGACACTTTACTGGCCCTAGAAGGAAAAGACTGGATGATGTATTCCCCCATCAAGGAGGTCCTAATCAGGAAGTTGGGTCTGACCCGAGAAAAGTAAAGGCAAAAGTTCAGGGACTGTCAGAAATTATCCATAAAGACCCGGGTGGATTGCGTGGATTTGTTTTGCAAGATACTGGGTGGTAGAGTGAAGGGCAGTGAGGTAAAGGATCACTGGGGCTGTTTAACTTGATTGCAAAAGAACACGTTCAGTGTTGGAAATTGCCATTTTTGGAGGGTTATCCCCACAACTTGTGCTTCTTACCTCCTGTTTCTGATCCTGTGCTGAATGTAGTTTTTGCTGGCTTTAGGACCCTGCTAACCAGTGCTAAAGGTCAAGTGCTCTCTGTCATTTTTCACTATTGCAACGACTATCTCTCCCATAGGATAATATTGGGATTGCCTTAAAATATCTTTTAACTGTAATTTCCCATTGGGAGCAGATAGAGATATGGAGGGTCTCTGAACTCACAATTTGAAAAATGCATCTTTTGGGGAAGTTCGTTTTTAAATTGTATGTTTCAAAATGCCACTATTAGAAAGTGAACACACCTGGGGCAACCCGGAATTACCCTAGGAACTGGGTACAAACAATGTCTCACTTAAAAATGCTCCTAGAGGAATTATTTAGATATAATATGCGTACATATTATCCAGTCTTCCATTAATGAATAAGACAACTCCGTACTGTTAAAATTCAAAATATCACTCAATAGGATTCAGGAAGTCCAAAAAAATGTACAACAATTCCAAAAAATGCCCATTTAATAAATAACAACACTGTGTAAAACCCCTCTAGATCATAAGATTGAATCCCAACTGCATATTCAGGAAGGGGTTATGTCCCTTCTCTTGACACAGTTGTGCACAATAATTGCCTGGTTTTCAGTCCCAGTTCAAGCAATTTCATGGACTTTCAATTCAGTTTGTCAAGTGAGAAGGTAGTGTTGGCGTTTCAGCCTGTAGTGGCAGTCAAAGGTCCATCAGACCATCATCAGGACTCAGTGTTGTTAAATAATACAACAGGTTGCAAACATAGGCTCTGTAGCAACACACCAGGGGACTTCAAACTACAAGCCCAAGTAAACAAGTCTTTTAAATATAGGACTGCTAGCGACTGTCTCCATCCACATCCGTTCAACACATGCGAGTCAGAATCAAACTATTAGAAAGTGTGCATTTTCTCTCTTAACCATCCTGTGTGTCTGCTTGTCTGTGGAATGCACATCTGGGTCGGGATGTTAGGCTGTTTGTGAATTCACTCTAGACAGTGACAAAAAGGGAGCTGAGGTATTCCCTTCAAATCCTGATGGGTCTTCCTGAGCCAGGGGGGTGGGAGGAGCTGATACTTGCACCTGAATAGGGCTATGCCCGTCCTTACACAACGCAGTCTCCAACCCCCTGGAGTTTGTCTGGGGCCAGGCCAAGAAAGGCAGGGTCTTGTGCACAAATACTTTTCTTTGAGGTTTCCCTGCTTCAAAGGCAGAAATGAGTATAAGTACTGGACTTCTGACACTGCATTGTCGGAATTCTTCCGGACTGAGGACATTCTGCCAGGAAGAAGAGCTGGATGCTGTACGAGAGACTGCCACTCTGCCTGTTGCTTTTCTGAGTGGGCCTGCTGCTTGCTGCTTCTGTCCTGGGAGAGAAAGGGCTGGGCTTTGCTTTCTACATCCTGCTTCCAAAGATTCTCCAAGGACTGAGCATTCCTCCGGTTAAGATGTCTCAGGAACATCAAATATTTCATCTGTCATCACCTGTGCTCTCGTGCTGAGAGTCCTAACATGCCAAGTGGTGTCAAATCTAGTTCCTGGTTCCTTGGGAGTGAGGTTTGGTGCAACTAAGAATTAACCAAGTACATTGACTTCAGAGTGGCTTTGGAACCGATGCCATAGGCCAGGTACTATCATAGGAACTCCTGCAACAGGATGAGTTGCAAGTGCTGTGTCACTGGAGTCCATGACACCCGACTCCCACTCCCTCCCAACACCGGTGGCCCTATGCTGTGATTGTGACACCACAAAGTCGAAACCTTGTATCTTGACCTGCTGGGTTCATCAATCCTGCTTTGTCGTAAGGAACTGACACTCAGCCACCAACCCTTCACCTCCTCAGGAGCATTAAGGAACTGATGCTGCACAGGCTCTTGCAATGCCTCACCTCCCTGACTCAATGCAATGACTTTGGGACAGATTTATGGAAAGTGGTGCTGCACCAAGTGCAGTGGCACTTTCCCTGCACCCCTTAGCATCCCCCTACCGCCACCATGTGTGCGCCATATTTAAAATATGGCACATCATGGTGCACGGTAGGGGGCAATAGTGTCATTTTTCATGACGCTATTGATGTACTCTGCAGGAGTAGCACCAAAATATTAGCGCTACTCCTGCAGGGTACATAGAGCCCCATTCTAAAGAACGAAAGCCCCCTTCTAATGCCTGTTCTGAGTAGGCATTAAAAGTGTCGTAAAAAATGGCACAAGGAAATCTCACAGATTTCCTTATGCCATTTTTCCGGCTCCCCTAATGGGGGAATGCCCCATTTGCATACATTATGCCTGGCGCAGGCATAATTGTAATTATATTGTATTGTAATCATATTTATATAGCGCTTACTACCCCTGACGAGGTGTCAAAGTGCTTTTCAGTGAGTAGCAGGCTACTCTGGAACCCAACAAGAATTAGTGATGGATTAGTATTGGGAAATAATGAGTACAGTTTTAGTATTATTATGAGTTAATTTGAGCCGCAGATATGAGATTTTGTTAGTTAGATTGACTGGAGTAATGGAGGGGTGGAGGAGGAAAGAAATCCAGAAGTGTTCATTGGGAGTATATCCTTCATTTACAAAACCCAAAGGCTTGGGATGAGTAAAGGGGATGGAGGAGGGAAGAGTATGTGGAAGGGTTAGGGACAGCATAGTAGCAGGGTGAGATAAATGCGGGAAAATTTAGTAGGGTTGTGTGGGAGGTCACGGTAGTAGAGTGAGGTTTGTTGAGTTAGATGTGGAAGCGGAGGTGAGAGCTTAGGCAGAGTTATTTAAGAGATGAAAGTAGTAGAAAGGATTTGGGATGAGTCAGAGTGAGAATGGAGGACAGTTTGATAGAGACATGACATATGATGATGGGTAGATAAATGTGATAAGATGAGAGAAGGAATTCATAGATATCTAGGCCCATATTTATACTTTTTGACGCAAAACTGCGCCAACGCAGTTTTGCGTCAAAAAAATTAGCGCTGGCTAACGCCATTCTGAAGCACCATGCGGGTGCCGTATTTATTGAATGACGTTAGCCGGCGTTAGCCGCCGTCGCTGTCTGGTGTGCGTTAAAAAAAACGACGTACACCAGGCAGCGCCAGTGTAGGGGGAAAATGACGTATGGGCGTCCAGAAATGGTGCAAGTCAGACTGAGGCAAAAAAATCGCCACAACCCGCTTTGCGCCATTTTTTTACGACGCCCATCCCCCATTGAAATGACTCCTGTCTTAGTAAAGACAGGAGTCATGCCCCCTTGCCCAATGGCCATGCCCAGGGGACCTCTGTCCCCTGGGCATGGTCATTGGGCATAGTGGCTTGTAGGGGGGCACAAATCAGGCCCCCCTATGCCACAAAAAAATAATAATAATACTTACCTGGACTTACCTTAATGTCCCTGGGGTGGGTCCCTCCATCCTTGGGTGTCCTCCTGGGGTGGGCAAGGGTGGCAGGGGGTGTCCCTGGGAGCAGGGGAGGGCACCTCTGGGCTCATTCTGAGCCCACAGGTCCCTTAACGCCTGCCCTGACCCAGGTGCTAAAATCCGGCGCTAATGCAGGTTTTTTAGTCCCACCCACTCCCGGGCGTCATTTTTGCCCGGGAGTATAAATACGACGCATATGCATCGCAGTCATTTTTTAAGACGGGAACGCCTACCTTGCATATCATTAACGCAAGGAAGGTGTTCACGCAAAAAAATGACGCTAACTCCATGAACTTTGGCGCTAGACGCGTCTAACGCCAAAGTATAAATATGGAGTTAGTTTTGCGTCGAATTTGCGTCGAAACAAACAACGCAAATTTGGCACAAACGGAGTATAAATATGCCCCCTAGTATAACAACCCACCCAGTAGCCATGTAATGACCCATGAACATGCCAAGCACAGAAACAAAATATACGCATACATACATACATATATATATATATATATATATATACATATATATACATACACACATACACATACAAACACACATGAATACACACACATATGCACATAAAATACATAATTAGAACTATGGGTAAAATATACTTAGTCAAACAGGTTTAAAGAGTGTGTGTGTATTTTATTGTTATGACATAGTAGCGATACATATTTTCTAAAGAACTATACATAACTAGAAATATACACATAATCTGAAATATATTTATCAACATAGGCATATGCAATCCATAGTTGTTTGAATATGGTGGTTATGAAGGAAAGAGCCAACTCTTGAGTAGTTTTCTGAAGACAAGAAAGTTATCTGTGGCTCTTATAGTTGTGGGTAATGAATTCCATACTTTGGCTACTTGATCGGAGAAGGATGTACCACCTATAGTCTTTTTCTTGTATGGTGGTGTTCTAAGGCGGGGTGCCAATCTTGAGCGGAGGTTTCTTTTTTGGATGTATTTGGTTATTTTGTTTCTGATAAAAAGCTGTCCTGTTCCATATATAGCTTTGTGGGTGATACAAAGCAGCTTGAAAGTGTATCTTCTGGCAACGGGTAACCAGTGTAGTGCTCTCAAGGCAAAAGCGATGTAATAGTAGCTTGGCTGCGGAATTCTGGATACGTTGTAGTTTTTTCATAATAGATTGAGATGATCCATGGTAGAGGCCATTGGCATAATCCAGTTTGGATAATACAAGCGAGATAGTAGCTTGCACCTTGTGTGGAAATCCGAGGTGGGGGAAGACGCGTCGTAAAGTCTTCAAGGTGATGAAGCTTGTTCGTGCTAACTTCCTTGGGTAATTGAGGAGGTGGCCCGAGATCGTCAGGCCATACGCACAGAGGGTCATAATTCGTACAGTCACCAAATATGAGTATTTCTGTTTTGGAGGTATTTAGTTTGAGATGACTCCAGGTCATCCACTGATCAACAGCTCTGAGGCAACTGAAGATTTCTGAGTTTTCAATGTATTTGGGGCATTCTAATTTAAGTAGTATTTGTGTGTCATCTGCATAGTTGTAGCATTTGAGATGGAAATCATTGATCAGTTCTGGTACAGATGTCATGTAGATGTTGAAAAGCAAAGGTGAGATGATTGATCCTTGGGGGACCCCTGCTTTTGTGAGGTAGGGTTCGGACGAGAAGGGGGGCGAGTGGATGATATTAGATATTTCTTGAAGATAGGAAGTAATCCAGTCGAGAGCAATCCCTTGTTTGCCGGCTTCGTGGAGTCTTTGAATTAGGGTGTCATGGTCAACCGTATCAAAGGCAGCTGAGAGGTCCAAGAGAAGTAGTGCAGCAACTCCATTTCGGTCGACTGTGTTATTAAGATCATCCCAGATTGATATGAGTGCCGATTCAGTGCTTCTTCCTGGGTGGAATCCAGTTTGGAAGTCTGAAAGTATAGAATTGTCTTTAATGAATTGTGACATCCGGATGAATGCTGTTCTTTCTATCAATTTGCCCAGGAAAGGTCCATTTGTGATTGGTCTGTAGTTGTTACAGTCTTGCGGGGCTAGGTTTGTTTTCTTTAATAATGGTCATATGTATGCCTTTTTCAGGTCTACAGGAGAAGTTCCTGAAGTTAAAGAGTTGTTGATGATTCTTCTTACAGGTGGGTCAGCAGAAGTAGATAGAAGAATGTTCTTGAAGATTTGTGGTGGGCAAGGGTCAGAAGGGCAACCGGAAGGTCTTCTTGCTTTGACCAAATCCATAAAATCACCCTGGGATATTTGTTTGAAGGACTGTAGAGGTTGGGTTGGTTTGTTCTTAGAGGGTATTTTAGGAAAGGGGTTGGTGCTGATGTTTTTCTTCCATTTTAAATAGGAGTCCAATGTGTCTGCCTTGGTTGTGTAGTGAGTTGCCAATTTGTTTGTGAAATCTTGAGTAGTGGGATGTCTTTCTTCCATGCATATAGGTTTTCAAAATTTATTGAGAATTTTATAAAATTCCTTGGTTGTAGATTTAGCATTTTGAATTCTGTTTGAGTAGTACCTTTTTTAGCTTTTTTGATTGATGATTTGTATATCCTGTTAAGTTTGTGTAGCTGCAGTTTGTCTTGACTGTTGTTTGTTTTGAGCCAGTTCCGCTGCATCTTTCTGATTTGTTGCTTTATCTTTTTAAGTTCTGTGTTTCTCCAAGGTGTTGGTTTACTTTTGTTGTGTTTAGTTTTTCTGAGTGGTATTAGGATATCAAAAGCTTCCTGTAGCCACTAATAAAGTTTTGGCACAGAATTAATTGTATCTAGATCTGTGTTGGTTGTTAGTTGTGTTTCTAAGTCATCCAAATTGAGTTTGCTCCATGGCCGATTGGTGTATGTATTTAAGTGGTTGTGGGGTGTGCTGATTTGTGGAGTTGTATGTCGGAAAGTTATCAAATGATGGTCTGACCAAGTGATTGGTGTGATGCTATGAATAGTAACTAGTTCAGGCTTAGCAAAAATGACATCTAGGATGTGTCCAGCGATGTGTGTGGGATTGTGTACAATCTAATGTAGGTTCAATGCAACTAGGCCAGTGGTGATAGCTTTTGGATGGGGCATATTGGGTTTGTCAAACTAAATGTTTAGATCCCCAAGAATGCATAGGTTGGAGTATAGTGTAATAAGGTTTGAGACCGTCTAGAAAAGCATCTGGGAATGTAGGGTTGTTAGGTGGAGGTCTGTAAAGGAGGAGAAAGTTACAGGAGGAAGTTGGAGTAGGGCGGCATCTGGTAAGGAGAGCTTTGCAACCTTGTATGGAGATGTTGTCTATTTTACTGAGGTTCAATGTCTGTTTGAATATAATAGCTAGTCCACCTCCTCTCTTGCCTATGCGGTTTTGTGTGATCGTTTGATAGCCAGGAGGAACGGCTTCGTGCAACACTGGGGCCATGTCATCTCCCAACCAGGATTCAGTTATGAATAGTAAGTCAGGTTGTGTGTCAGTGAGCAGGTCGTAGATGTGGTGCTTGTGTTTTTAGAGTGATAGAGCATTTATGAGCTGGCAGTTTAGAAAAGGTGTGTTTGTGGTAGTGTTGTTTTGTTTAGGAGAAGGGTAAGTAGTATAATGTGAGCTTGAAGCAAGAGTGTTGCTAGTTGTGATAACTGTTTGAGGCTCACAATAGTCTTGCTTTTCAATATAGTGTTCCTCTTCCAGCAGGTTAAGGAGGCATTTTGTTGGGTCTGTGTGTGTGGGTGGTGGACTTGGTGGCTGAGAGAGCCATGAAGAGTGAACTGTTTTTTGTAGGGTAGTCTTATTATGTAATAGACAAGGGGATGCGAGGTTGCTATGAGTGGCATGTTTTTTATTTTGTTTGCGTTTGTTTAGTGTAGATGGAGTATGGGTTAGGGGTGGTGGAAGAGCATGTGGATCATGATGTAAGGCTCTAAATTGTGCAATGGAGGAGAGGTGAGTGAATGAATGGAATTTGCTGGGTTGGGGATCTTGTGGTAGGTGTTTGTGAAGAGTGAGAAAGTAGGGGTGGAGATAGGATGGGATTTGTTTTCTTTGTGTAGTCCTGAGGGTGAGAGTGGGTATGACGATAAGTGTAATGTAAGTTTGTGTTGATTTGATGTGCTGATGTTTGTGGTCTGTATTGTTTTTGAGGAATAGCGAGAGGGGATATTGCTGTAGTTGTTTTTTGTGAGGGATTTGTATGTGAGTTAGTGCTGGTGAGTGGAATTTGAGTGTTAGATGGGGTGTTGATGTGTTTTGGAGATGAATGTACGAGGTGTATAAGAGGTGATGGATGTGTGTCAGGGGTGTTAGTGTTAGTTGTGATGACTGGAAGAGGTAATATGTGTGGTGGAGTGAAATGTGGGGATTGTATGGTTGTGTGTAGTTGGTGAAGAGAGGGGAAAAGTGTTTGTAGATGGTGTGTTTGAAGGCAGGGTTTGGGCATTGTTATGATGAGAGGTGGTCTGTGTGGAGCAAAGAGTGGATAGTGTTGTTGGTTAGTATGAGCAGAGAGTGTGTATCTGGAAGGCTGAGCTGAGAGAAATGTATACTGTAGTTTTGTATTGTGTGGGTGATGACAGGTTGTGTTAGTGGGAGTTGACAGAGTAGTGTTTGCTGTGAGAATGCAGGTGTTTGACTGATGTAGTTGTGGGGATATGTGTATATGTGTTGTATAAAGGGTATTGTGTTGGGTGATAGGGCAATGCAATCTGACTGTGGTCAGTTTGTGATGCATGAGGTGGATGCCTTTGTAGAATATGTGTTTGCATGTTGAGGGATGTGTAGGGGCTGGAACCATTCCTGGTCAATAGAGAATTGGGCAGCATTTCTAGCCCTAGGCCCTAGTCCCTACCTTTCCTGAACACGCCCAAACAGGCAACTGCCCTTGTCCCCTCCACCCTACAGACCCAAACAGGCAACTGCCCTTCTCCTCTCCACCCTACAGGCCCAAACAGGCAGCTGCCCTTGTCCCCTCCACCCTACAGACCCAAACAGGCAACTGCCCTTCTCCTCTCCACCCTACAGGCCCAAACAGGCAGCTGCCCTTGTCATCTTCACCCTTTGCCTCGACACCCGGGCTGAGACATCCTGAGTCCTAGCCTTTAATAGCCCTACTGGCCAATAAGAAGCTGGTCCTAACCCTAGACAATCCAATTTCAAGCCCTGATTCAAACAACTAATGGGAGACCCAACCCTAATCACCAATCATACCCCTATTCCTGACCACCAATCACAGCCCCAACCCTAGAACCAGCAACCAATCAGAATCCCAGCCCTATCCACCAATCCCAGCCTTAGAACCAACAGCCAATCAGAATCTCAGCCCTATCCACCAATCACAGCCCTAGAACCAACAGCCAATCAGAATCTCAGCCCTATCCACCAATCACAGCCCTAGAATCAACAGCCAATCAGAATCTCAGCCCTATCCACCAATCAAAGCCCTAGAAGCAACAGCCAATCAGAATCTCAGCCTTATCCACCAATCACAGCACTAGAACCAACAGCCAATCAGATTATCAGCCCTATCTACCAATCACAGCCCTAGAAACAACAGCCAATCAGAATTTCAGCCCTATCCACCAATCACATCCCTAGAACCAACAGCCAATCAGAATCTCAGCCCTATCTACAAAACATAACCCAAGCCCTGCAGCCAGAAACACAGAGAGTTCACAAAAAAACAGACACAGATAGCTGAAATAAACACTTTTGAACAAATAATACTATTTACCCAGAAAAATCTCAGGGCTCCTTACCTAGGTATTTTTGCAATCCTTGAACACTGGGCTGTATCAGGACACAGGGGAGATGCAGAGGCTCACAAAATGGAGGTGGCTGTCTTGGGCTTCCCTCCACAAACTTAAGGTGCAAGAGCAGGTGTGGGGGGTGGGTCTCAGGTTCAACAGGGACGTAGGGAGCCCATCAACTAAGTCCAGTCCCTGTGGTCAGGGGGAAAGGCAACTGCTGCTCTATTCAGAATCTCCTTGGATACAGACAGGCTGAATCCACACTTCCAAGCTAGCAGAGAGTACTTTCCAGGTAAGGAAGAGATTGTTTGAGAAACAAACACTGGAAAAGTGCTGGCCGCGCACTCTGAAATCGGGCTTTTTTAAAGGCAAAAAAACAGGGGGGCAGACACTTTTTAAGCTCAATTTAAATCACAGAAACAGATTAAAACAGAGTCCTAAAAACACACTCTGCAAGATGTATGTAGCCTTTTTACTTAGAAGAAAAAAAGGGGGGGGTAATGTGCTACAAACTAGCAAGGCAATTCACACAGTCACAGCAAAAACAAATTAAAAACAAAACACCACTTTAAAAGAGGCCAGGCTGCCTGAAACACAGAGAGTCCACAGTAAAAGAGACATAGGTAGCTGAAATAAACACTTTTGAACAAATAATACTATTTACCCAGAAAACTCTCAGGGCTCCTTTCCTAGATTTTTTTGCCATCCTTGAACACTGGGCTGTTCCAGGACACAGGGGAGATGCAGAGGCTCATAAAATGGAGATGGCTGTCTTGGGCTTCCCTACTCAAACGTAAGGGGCCAGAGCAGGTGTGGAGGGGTAGGGCTCAGGTGCAACAGGGACTCATGGAGCCAATCAGCTAAGTCAAGTGTCTGTGGTCAGGGGGAAAGGCAACTGCTGCTCTATTCAGAATCTCCTTGGATACAGACAGGCTGACTCCACACTTCCAAGATAGCAGAGTCTCGTTTCCAGGTAAGGGAGAGATTGTTTAAGAAACAAACAATGGAATACTGCTGGGCAGGCACTCTGAAATTAGGCTTTTTTAAAGGCAAACAAACAGGGGGCAGACAGTTTTTAAGCACAATTTAAATCACAGAAAAAGATTAAAACAGACTCCTAAAAACACGCTCTCCAAGATGTATGTAGCCTTTTTATTTAGAAGAAAAAAAGAGTGGGGTTATGTGCCACAAACTAGTAAGGCAATTCACACAGTCACGGCAAAAACACATTTTTAAAAAACACCACTTCAAAAAAGGTTAGGCTGCCTGAAACATGGAGAGTTCACAGTAAAACAGACACAGGTAGCTGAAATAAACACTTTTGAACAAATAATACTACTTACCCAGAAAAATCTCAGGGCTCCTCACCTAGGTCTTTTTGCAATCCTTGAACGCTGGGCTGCATCATGACACAGGGGAGATGCAGAGGCTCACAAAATGGAGGTGGCTGTCTTGGGCTTCCCTCCACAAACTTAAGGGGCAAGAGCAGGTGTGGGGGGTGGGTCTCAGGTTCAACAGGGACTTAGGGAGCCCATCAACTAAGTCCAGTCCCTGTGGTCAGGGGGAAAGGCAACTGCTGCTCTATTCAGAATCTCCTTGGATACAGACAGGCTGAATCCACACTTCCAAGATAGCTGAGTCTCCTTTCCAGGTAAGGGAGAGATTGTTTAAGAAACAAACAATGGAATACTGCTGGGCAGGCACTCTGAAATTAGGCTTTTTTAAAGGCAAAAAAACAGGGGGAAGACAGTTTTTAAGCACAATTTAAATCACAGAAACAGATTAAAACAGACTCCTAAAAACACGCTCTCCAAGATGTATGTAGCTTTTTTATTTAGAAGAAAAAAAGAGTGGGGTTATGTGCCACAAACTAGTAAGGCAATTCACACAGTCACGGCAAAAACACATTTTTAAAAAACACCACTTCAAAAAAGGTTAGGCTGCCTGAAACACAGAGAGTCCACAGTAAAACAGACACAGGTAGCTGAAATAAACACATTTGAACAAATAATACTATTTGCCCAGAAAAATCTCAGGGCTCCTAACCTAGGTCTTTTTGCAATCCTTGAACACTGGGCTGTATCAGGACACAGGGGAGATGCAGAGGCTCATAAAATGGAGGTGGCTGTCTTGGGCTTCCATCCACAAATTTAAGGGGCCAGAGCAGGGGTGGGAGGGGTCGGGCTCAGGTGCAAAAGGGACTCAGGGGGCCAATCAGCTAAGTCCAGTCCCTGTGGTGAGGGGGAAAGGCAACTGCTGCTTTATTCAGAATCTCCTTGGATACAGACAGGCTGAATCCACACTTCCAAGCTAGCAGAATCTACTTTCCAGGTAAAGGAGAGATTGTTTAAGAAACAAACACTGGAAGACTGCTTGGTGCGCACTCTGAAATCGGGCTTTTTTAAAGGCAAAAAACAGTGGGCAGACAGTTTTTAAGCACAATATAAATCACAGAAACAGATTAAAACAGTCTCCTAAAATACAGTCTGCAAGATGTATGTAGCCTTTTTTCTTAGAAGAAAAAAATGGGGGGGTAATGTGCCACAAAACAGCAAGGCAATTCACACAGTCCCGGCAAAAACACAATTAAAGAAAATGCCACTTTAAAAGAGGCCAGGCTGCCTGAAACACAGAGAGTTCACAGTAAAACAGACACAGGTAGCTGAAATAAACACTTTTGAACAAATAATACTATTTACCCAGAAAAATATCAGGGCTCCTTACCTAGGTCTTTTTGCAATCCTTGAACGCTGGGCCGCATCATGACACAGGGGAGATGCAGAGGCTCACAAAATGGAGGTGGCTGTCTTGGGCTTCCCTCCACAAACTTAAGGGGCAAGAGCAGGTGTGGGGGGTGGGTCTCAGGTTCAACAGGGACTTAGGGAGCCCATCAAATAAGTCCAGTCCCTATGGTCAGGGGGAAAGGCAACTGCTGCTCTATTCAGAATCTCCTTGGATACAGACAGGCTGAATCCACACTTCCAAGCTAGCAGAGTCTACTTTTCAGGTAAGGGAGAGATTGTTTAAGAAAAAAAAAACTGTAATACTGCTGGGCGCACACTCTAAAATCGGGCTTTTTAAAGGCAAAAAAACTGAGTGGCAGACAGTTTTTAAGCACAATTTAAGTCACAGAAACAGATCAAAACAGTCTCCTAAAAACACACTCTGCAAGATGTATGTAGCATTTTTACTTAGAAGAAAAAAGGGAGGGGTTATGTGCCACTAACTAACAAGGCAATTCACACAGTCACAGCAAAAACAAATTTGAGAAAAACACCACTTTAAAAGAGGCCAGGCTGCTTGAAACACAGAGAGTCCACAGTAACACAGACACAGGTAGCCGAAATAAACACTTTTGAACAAATAATACTATTTACCCAGAAAAATCGCAGGGTTCCTTACCTAAGTCTTTTTGCAATCCTTGAACACTGGGCTGTATCAGGACACAGGGGAGATGCAGAGGCTCACAAAATGGACGTGGCTGTCTTGGGCTTCCTTCCACAAACTTAGGGGGTCAGAGCAGGTGTGGGGGGGCAGGGCTCAGGTGCAACAGGGACTCAGGGAGCCAATCAGCTAAGTCCAGTCCCTTTGGTGATGGGGAAAGGGAACTGCTGCTCTATTCAGAATCTCCTTGGATACAGACAGGCTGAATCCACACTTCCAAGCTAGCAGAGTCTACTTTCCAGGTAAGGGAAAGATTGTTTAAAAAACAAACACTGGAATACTGCTGAGCGCGCACTCTGAAATCGGGCTTTTTTAAAGCCAAAAAAACAGAGGGGCATACAGTTTTTAAGCACAATTTAAATCACAGAAACAGATTAAAACAGTCTTCTAAAAACACACTCTTCAAAATGTATGTAGCCTTTTTACTTAGAAGAAAAAAAAGGGAGGGGTAATGTGCCACAGACTAGCAAGGCAATTCACACAGTCACTGCAAAAACAAATTAAAAAAAAAAAATCTTTAAAAGAGGCCAGGCTGCCTGAAACACAGAGAGTCCACAGTAAAACAGACACATGTAGCTGAAATAAACACTTTTGAACAAATAATACTATTTACCCAGAAAAATCTCAGGGCTCCTTACCTAGGTCTTTTTGCAATCCTTGAACACTGGGCTGTATCAGGACACAGGGGAGATGCAGAGGCTTACAAAATGGAGGTGGCTGTCTTGGGCTTCCTTCCACAAACTTAGGGGGCCAGAGCAGGTGTGGGGGGGCAGGGCTCAGGTGCAACAGGGACTCAGGGAGCCAATCAGCTATGTCCAGTCCCTTTGGTGATGGGGAAAGGCAACTGCTGCTCTATTCAGAATCTCCTTGGATACAGACAGGCTGAATCCACACTTCCAAGCTAGCAGAGTCTACTTTCCAGGTAGGGGAGAGATTGTTTAAGAAATAAACACTGGAATACTGCTGGGCGCGCACTCTGAAATAAGGCTTTTTTTTAAAGGCATAAAAACAGGGGGGCAGACAGTTTTTAAGCACAAATTAAATCACAGAAACAGATTAAAACGGTGTCCTAAAAACACACTGTGAAAGATGTATGTAGCCTTTTTACTTAGAAGAAAAGAAGGGGGGGTTATGTGCCACAAACTAGCAGGCAATTCACAAAGTCACTGCAAAAATTTAGAAAAAAAACCAGCACTGTAAAAGAGGCCAGGCAGCCTGAAACAGAGAGAGTCCACAGTAAAACAGACATAGGTAGCTGAAATAAACACTTTTGAACGAATAATACTATTTACCCAGAAAAATCTCAGGGCTCCTTACCTAGGTCTTTTTGCAATCCTTGAACACTTGGTTGTATCAGGACACAGGGGAGATGCAGAGGCTCATAAAATGGAGGTGACTGTCTTGGGCTTCCCTCCACAAACTTAAGGGGCCAGAGCAGGTGTGGGGGGGGCAGGGCTCAGGTGGAACTGGGACTCAGGGAGCCAATCAGCTAAGTCCAGTCCCTTTGGTGATGGGGAAAGGCAACTGATGCTCTATTCAGAATCTCCTTGGATACAGACAGGCTGAATCCACACTTCCAAGCTAGCAGAGTCTACTTTCCAGGTAAGGGAAAGATTGTTTTAGAAACAAACACTGGAATACTGCTGAGCGCGCACTCTGAAATCGGGTTTTTTTAAAGGCAAAAAAACAGAGGGGCAGACAATTTTTAAGCACAATTTAAATCACAGAAACAGATTAAAACAGTCTCCTAAAAACACACTGTGCAAGATGTATGTAGCCTTTTTACTTAGAAGAAAAAAAGGGGGGGTTATGTGCCACAAACTAGCAGGCAATTCACAAAGTCACGGCAAAAACAAATTAAAAAAAACACCACTGTAAAAAAGGCCAGACTGCCTGAAACAGAGAGAGTCCGCAGTAAAACAGACACAGGTAGCTGAAATAAACAATTTTGAACAAATAATACTATTTACCCAGAAAAATCTCAGGGCTCCTTACCTAGGTCTTTTTGTAATCTTTGAACACTGGGCTGTATCAGGACACAGGAGAGATGCAGAAGCTCGTAAAATGGAGGAGTCTGTCTTGGGCTTCCCTCCACAAACTTAAGGGGCCAGAGCAGGTGTGTCTGGGGGCAGGGCTCAGGTGGAACTGGAATTCAGGGAGCCAATCAGCTAAGTCCAGTCCCTTTGGTGATGGGGAAAGGCAACTGCTGCTCTATTCAGAATCTCCTTGGATACAGACAGGCTGAATCCACACTTCCAAGCTAGCAGAGTCTACTTTTCAGGTAAGGGAGAGATTGTTTAAGAAACAAAAACTGTAATACTGATGGGCGAGCACTCTGAAATCAGGCTTTTTAAAGGCAAACAAACTGAGTGGCAGAAAGTTTTTAAGCACAATTTAAGTCACAGAAACAGATCAAAACAGTCTCCTAAAAACACACTCTGCAAGATGTATGTAGCGTTTTTACTTAGAAGAAAAAAGGGAGGGGTTATGTGCCACTAACTAACAAGGCAATTCACACAGTCACAGCAAAAACAAATTTGGAAAAAACACCTCATTAAAAGAGGCCAGGCTGCCTGAAACACAGAAAGTCCACAGTAACACAGACACAGATAGCCGAAATAAACACTTTTGAACAAATAATACTATTTACCCAGAAAAATCGCAGGGTTCCTTACCTAGGTCTTTTTGCAATCCTTGAACACTGGGCTGTATCAGGACACAGGGGAGATGCAGAGGCTCACAAAATGGACGTGGCTGTCTTGGGCTTCCTTCCACAAACTTAGGGGGTCAGAGCAGGTGTGGGGGGGCAGGGCTCAGGTGCAACAGGGACTCAGGGAGCCAATCAGCTAAGTGCAGTCCCTTTGGTGATGGGGAAAGGGAACTGCTGCTCTATTCAGAATCTCCTTGGATACAGACAGGCTGAATCCACACTTCCAAGCTAGCAGAGTCTACTTTCCAGGTAAGGGAAAGCTTGTTTAAAAAACAAACACTGGAATACTGCTGAGCGCGCACTCTGAAATCAGGCTTTTTTAAAGGCAAAAAAACTGAGGGGCAGACAGTTTTTAAGCACAATTTAAATCACAGAAACAGATTAAAACAGTCTTCTAAAAACACACTCTTCAAAATGTATGTAGCCTTTTTACTTAGAAGAAAAAAAAGGGAGGGGTAATGTGCCACAGACTAGCAACGCAATTCACACAGTCACTGCAAAAACAAATTACAAAAAAAAACCTCTTTAAAAGACGCCAGGCTGCCTGAAACACAGAGAGTCCACAGTAAAACAGACACATGTAGCTGAAATAAACACTTTTGAACAAATAATACTATTTACCCAGAAAAATCTCAGGGCTCCTTACCTAGGTCTTTTTGCAATCCTTGAACACTGGGCTGTATCAGGACACAGGGGAGATGCAGAGGCTTACAAAATGGAGGTGGATGTCTTGGGTTTCCTTACACAAACTTAGGGGGCGAGAGCAGGTGTGGAGGGGAGGGCTCAGGTGCAACAGGGACTCAGGGAGCCAATCAGCTAAGTCCAGTTCCTGTGGTCAGGGGGAAAGGCAACTGATGCTCTATTCAGAATCTCCTTGGATACAGACGGGCTGAATCCACACTTCCAAGCTAGCAGAGTCTACTTTCCAGGTAAGGGAAAGATTGTTTAAGAAACAAACACTGGAATACTGCTGAGCGCGCACTCTGAAATCGGGCTTTTTTAAAGGCAAAAAAACAGGGGGGCAGACAGTTTTTAAGCACAATTTAAATCACAGAAACAGATTAAAACAGTCTCCTAAAAACACACTGTGCAAGATGTATGTAGCCTTTTTACTTAGAAGAAAAATAGAGGGGGTTATGTGCCACAAACTAGCAGGCAATTCACAAAGTCACGGCAAAAACAAATTAAAAAAAACACCACTGTAAAAGAGGCCAGACTGCCTGAAACAGAGAGAGTCCACAGTAAAACAGACACAGGTAGCTGAAATAAACACTTTTGAACAAATAATACTATTTACCCAGAAAAATCTCAGGGCTCCTTACCTAGGTCTTTATGCAATCTTTGAACACTGGGCTATATCAGGACACAGGAGAGATGCAGAAGCTCGTAAAATGGAGGAGTCTGTCTTGGGCTTCCCTCCACAAACTTAAGGGTCCAGAGCAGGTGTGGCTGGGGGCAGGGCTCAGGTGGAACTTGAATTCAGGGAGCCAATCAGCTAAGTCCAGTCCCTTTGGTGATGGGGAAAGGCAACTGCTGCTCTATTCAGAATCTCCTTGGATACAGACAGGCTGAATCCACACTTCCAAGCTAGCAGAGTCTACTTTTCAGGTAAGGGAGAGATTGTTTAAGAAAAAAAAACTGTAATACTGCTGGGCGCACACTCTAAAATCGGGCTTTTTAAAGGCAAAAAAACTGAGTGGCAGACAGTTTTTAAGCACAATTTAAGTCACAGAAACAGATCAAAACAGTCTCCTAAAAACACACTCTGCAAGATGTATGTAGCGTTTTTACTTAGAAGAAAAAAGGGAGGGGTTATGTGCCACAAACTAACAAGGCAATTCACACAGTCACAGCAAAAACAAATTTGAGAAAAACACCACTTTAAAAGAGGCCAGGCTGCCTGAAACACAGAGAGTCCACAGTAACACAGACACAGGTAGCCGAAATAAACACTTTTGAACAAATAATAGTATTTTCCCAGAAAAATCGCTGGCTTCCCTACCTAGGTCTTTTTGCAATCCTTGAACACTGGGCTGTATCAGGACACAGGGGAGATGCAGAGGCTCACAAAATGGACGTGGCTGTCTTGGGCTTCCTTCCACAAACTTAAGGGGTCAGAGCAGGTGTGGGGGGCAGGGCTCAGGTGCAACAGGGACTCAGGGAGCCAATCAGCTAAGTCCAGTCCCTTTGGTGATGGGGAAAGGGAACTGCTGCTCTATTCAGAATCTCCTTGGATACAGACAGGCTGAATCCACACTTCCAAGCTAGCATAGTCTACTTTCCAGGTAAGGGAAAGATTGTTTAAGAAACAAACACTGGAATACTGCTGAGCGCGCACTCTGAAATCGGGCTTTTTTAAAGGCAAAAAAACAGGGGGGCAGACAGTTTTTAAGCACAATTTAAGTCACAGAAACAGATCAAAACAGTCTCCTAAAAACACACTCTGCAAGATGTATGTAGCCTTTTTACTTAGAAGAAAAAAAGGGGGGTGATGTGCCACAACCTAGCAAGGCAATTCACACAGTCATGGAAAAAACGAATAAAAAAAAAATAGCACCACTTTAAAAGAGGCCAGGCTGCCTGAAACACAGAGAATCCACAGTACAACAGACACAGGTAGCTGAAATAAACACTTTTGAACAAATTATACTATTTACCCAGAAAAATCTCAGGGCTACTTACCTAGGTCTTTTTGCAATCCTTGAACACTGGGCTGTATCAGGACATAGGGGAGATGCAGAGGCTCACAAAATTGAGGTGGCTGTCTTGGGCTTCCCTCCACAAACTTAAGGGGCCAGAGCAGGTGTGGGGGGCGGGGCTCAGGTGCAACAGGGACTCAGGGAGCCAATCAGCTAAGTCCAGTCCCTGTGGTCACGGGGAAAGGCAACTGTTGCTCTATTCACAATCTCCTTGGATACAGACAGGCTGAATCCACACTTCCAAGCTAGCAGAGTCTACTTTCCAGGTAAGGGAGAGATTGTTTAAGAAACAAACACTGGAAAACTGCTGGGGGCGCACTCTGAAATTGGGCTTTTATAAAGGCAAAAAAACAGGGGGGCAGACACTTTTTAAGCACAATTTAAATCACAGAAACAGATTAAAACAGTCTCTTAAAAACACACTCTGCAAGATGTATGTAGCCTTTTTACTTAGAAGAAAAAAAGGTGGGGTTATGTGCCACAACCTAGCAAGGCAATTCACACAGTCACGGCAAAAACAAATAAAAAAAAAAACACCACTTTAAAGGAGGCCAGGCTGCCTGAAACACATAGAGTCACATTAAAATAGACACAGGTAGCTGAAATAAACACTTTTGAACAAATAATACCATGTACCCAGAAAAATCTCAGGGCTCCTTACCTAGGTCTTTTTGCAATCCTTGAACACTGGGCTGTATCAGGACACAAGAGAGATGAGAGGCTCACAAAATGGAGCGCAACGGGTTACAGAGTGGCATAATGTATGCATTGTGCCACCCTCTAAATAAGGCATGGGCATTTTGGCCTCATTTGTCCACATTAACATCAATAACAATGATGTTAATGTGGCATGAGGTGGCGCTAGGGCATTGTAAACATTCCCCTTTGTTTCTACATCATTTACAAAAGTATTCTGCTTGGGGTCAGTGTGAATCTGTGACCCACCAACACTCCCTTGCAAGTGGCATCGGACTGTTGGGAACGAGTCCGTCAAGACGTTGTGATAGCCCCAGTTGTAGCTACTGTGTTTCTGAGCACTATACTGAGATTTAATCTTTGAAAATTCGTATCTGTGCTTGTGTATGTTGGATGTTTTATCATTTTGGTCTTGTTTCTCTTGTATAAATATTTATTTTTTTCTAAACTGGTGTGGGATACTTTTGTGGCTTTTTCACTGTGTTACTGTGTGTGTATGTGTGTGTGTATAAATAATTTGCACATTGCCTCTGAGATAAGCCTGACTGCTCGTGCCAAGCTACCAAGGGAGTGAGCAGGGGTTATCTTAGCTGTGTGGCTCCCTTACCCTGACTGGAGTGAGGGTCCCTACTTGGACAGGGTGTAACTCCCTGCCAACTAGAGACCCCATTTCTAAAATTCAGTCTTTGTTTTCTAGATTTCTACAAACACTTTGTTGATGATAGGCTCTTTCACCCCAGACAACTTTCTAAGAATGTGGACCACTGGGTCAGCACCAGGCTTCACGAGGTGGTATCTGTGAGAAGGGGTAAACAAAAGGGTGGCAAGACTCCTCAACAGAAGAAGGGGGAGACAAAAGAAAGTTCTCTAAAAGTTCCACAAGCTTGTTCTGTGTGCTAGAGAACCCATCGCCCTACTGAAAAGAAAAATACATGTTTTTCTGATAATAGGTTTTTAGGGTTGGCAGCCCCTTGTGTTATAAGTGTCAGCAGGAAGGACACGAAAAGGGTAATGCCAAGTATCCCAAGTAGGCACAACCTCCTATAGGTAGGCAGTCACTGGGGTTGGCTAGAGAAGAGCTGAGGGGAAGAGATTGTCCCAGATCGTTTGGGGGACTGTTTAGAGGTGCCCCATTGTCCCTGGGTGATGGCGAGATGGTGCAGAGAACCCACATGTCTGACAATACCAGGAAGTACAGTCAATGGATCACCATCAATGTGCAGTGCGTGGAGACTCTGGGTGACACAGGAGCCAGTATGACAACTGTTAGGTATCATCTGATGTCTTCAGAGTAGGTATTCCCTAATATGTTCCACCAAGTTGATGCTGCTAGCAACCACTAGAGCCACTACCCAGTGGTTTTGCTTCCCTCTGAGGAGAGGGTCTCAGGTTCCTTGAGGGTAGCTGTGAGTCCATCCATGCCTGTGGATCATCTGCTTGGTAACGATCTGGAGGATACCACCTAGAAGGAGATTGAGATCAGGTCACAATTGGGAATGTTGTGGTTGTCTGAATGGGTGTGCCTTACCACACAGTCCATGGCAGCTCAAGAGGGTGATCAGAAGGACCTGGAGCATGGAAGAATGGCCCAGAATCCTGCCAAAAAGGTAAGGGCAAAGGATAAGGGAAACTCACTCCTGAGATCGTCACACTCTGGGAGGGGGCTGAACCTGAAGGGGAGGTCCCTGTACCTACAGGGGAGGAAGTGGCTGAACTGGGGAAACTGCCTGAGCTGTCCAATTGGCAGCAGGAAAAGAATCCAACAAGGGAGGAGTTCTTCAAGGTGCAGAAAGACTGACCTTCTCTTGTGGGCCTTTGGCAGCAGGCCGAGGCTCAGGCAGCTGGTGATGCTTATGGAAAGCACCTGATATACTGGGAAAATGGTGTCCTGTATAGCAGGCCTAAGATTCCTGAGGCTGATGCAGCATGTGCTGGTGGTCCCCCAGTACTACAGGGCCTTCCTACTGGTTCTGGCTCATTATGTGCCACTGGCAGGTATTTTGGGGCAAGACAAGACATTTGACAGGCTTGTCATCCACTTTTACTGGCCTCTTATGAGGTAGACCTCAGATGCGTACTGTAGGTACTATTCTGCATGCCAGTCAAGTGGCAAGACAGGGAGAAAGAGTGAGGACCCCTGCAAACTTTCCCTGTCATTGGCACCCCCTTTGAGTTGGTGGGCAACAGATTAATGCTAGTCTTGGTGGACCATGCCATCTAGTACCCAGGAGACATGCCCATAATCACTGTGACTGCTTCCTTGGTGGCCAGGGCACTGATGGGGATCTTTCTTCATGTGTGGGTCCCCAAGGAGGTGATATCTAACTGGTACCAACTTCATGACAAACTACATGAAGGCCAGGAGGAGCGAGTATTGTGGTAACCTACAAGTTCCCAACTCCTAATCAACCCCATACCAATGAGTTGTTTGAAAGATTCAACTGACCCCCTTAAGGGCATGGTTATGGGTGTACCTGAACCCATGAGGCATAGTGGTATATCCTCCTGGCATGCCTGCTGTTTTCCTACAGGGAGGTACAGCAGAAGGAAGTTGGATTTAGCCCCTTTGAACTTCTGTATGGGCACCCTGTCAGAGGATCTGTCAGTTTGGTAAAGAGGGCTGGGAACAAGCTCCGGGGAGAGCCCCCCAGGATGTGGTCAGCTACATGCAGGCCTTCCACAACCAGACAGCACACACCAGGAAATTTACCAAAGGGAACCTGGAAGCCAACTAGGAGGATATGAAATGCTGGTATGACCACAATGCCACTCTGCTTGAGTTTCAGCCTGGCCATAAAGTGTGGGTGATGGAGCCTGTGGAACCCTGAGTTCTGCCAGACTACTGGTCTGGGCACTGGAAGGTAAAGGAGCATAAGAGCGATGCCACCTAGCTGGTGGACCTCAAAGCTCCTAGAAACCCTTTGAGGGTCCTGAATGTTAATCCTGTCAAGCCCTAATTTAAGAGGTCTAAGATTCCCATGTTCTTCATCACAGATGGTGGGGTGGAAGAGGAGAGTAAACCTCTCTCTGACCTCCTATCTTCCAAAAAGCAGAATGCGTCAATGGAGGATGTCATCCTCTCCCCTACACAGACCCTAGACCAACAGAGAGACTGTTACCAGTTGCTGGGGCAGTTTTCCTCTTTGTTCTTCCTTACGCCAAGCCTGGGAGCCAGGTCTGGCCATACTTGGCGTACTTAGGGCAACAAAAGCAAACAAACACAAATGATGGACAGAATGCACAACCAATCAAACATTCACCCCAGTCACAGATCTGGGTTTAATCCATCAATTCTTTTGCTCAATATGCCACCCCAGTTTGAACCCAGCCATAGGCAAACCAGTCTTGACCCTGTACCCCATGGGAACAGTCCAGCCCAAAATGCCAGGGCTTCATTCCTTCCTGAATCAGAAACAAGCATCCTGGGTCCAGTTTCAGGGTACCAACCTTCATCAGCCAGGCTAGTTTGAATCCAGTGGCATACTGAGCCTGAACCCACACCTGAGCATACCGGGTGCACTTAGGGCAACAAAAGCAAACAAACAAAAATGATGGATGAAATGAAGAACCAATCAAACATTCACCCTCAATCACAGATCTGAGTTTAATCCATCAATTCTTTTGCTCACTATGTGCACCCCAGTTTGGACCCAGCCATATGCAAGTCAGACTTGACCCTGTTCCTATGGGAACAGTCCAGTCCGAACTGCCTGGCCAGGTCCTCCCTGGACTGGAAATAAGTATCCAGGGACCCGTTTCAGGGTATCACCCAGCATCAGACAGGCTAGCTTGAATCCAGTTGCATGGTGAGCCCGGGACCCACGTCTGGGCATACCCGGCGCACTTAGGGTGACAAAAGCAAACAAACATAAATGCCGGACGGAATGCAGAACCAATCAAGCAGTCACCAACCCTGACCAACCCTGAGCATGCCTTATGCTTCCCGCTAGGTTATACCCTAAAGGGTGGTGAGGGTGGGAGGCATAAGGCAGGGCAGGTACACAAGGGTGTTCCCCTACCCTGGCAGGGAAGTTTACCTCACCTCATAGGTTTTGCTGATTCCCTGGGAGTGGCTGTATGACTCGGGGTACTGTTCCACTGTGAGTACAGTGTGGAAGTGTAAGTGTCTTTCTTATGCATGGTGGGAAGTGGCAATAACCAGTGTGTACTGGACCTGCAACTGCAGGGCAGAGTGGGCACACATTTGAAATGGTATTGTGACCTCTGCTGAACCTGGCCTGGCAGGTCTGTACATCCCCATGGTGTCCCAAAAGGGACCAGGCCTGCCATTCCTTACCAATATGTGCCCACTTGCACAATGATGTTTCAACGTTCAGTGAGCCTATCACAGTAGTCCAGTGGGTATTCACTTGCACAATGAGGTGTAAAGTGCCTCTGGGGCTCTAGGCCCTTTCCCACTGTGAATACAATGTTAAAGCTTGCATGCCTTCCTACCTATGCTAGAAAAGTGGCACTGACGAGTATGTGCACATATGCACACTGGTGTGCCCCTAAATACTTGGCCTTTCACAGCAGTCCTGAATGAGCACATTTGCATCCATGTGGTATTCTTTAGCTTGGGTCCAACCTGCCCGTGCAGGCTTGTGCATGCACCAGGGCACATGTGCCCATATAGTGAAAGAAAACCAATGTGTGTTTTCACTACACGTGAGAGCTCCCCTGCCCATAGGTTAAGATGGGGGTAGGTTACAATTGGTCCTGAGCTGCAACAGCGGATTGCAGTTGGGCAGCCCCATGATGTTTACTATCACTGGATTCACAAGGACAAACCCCTTCCCATGAGAAGATAAGTTTTGTTAGTATTGCTCTAGAAATGCAACTTCGACGAAGCAGACATTTTGTTGTTCTAAAAACTCTCTTTTGGTGCCTTTTAATTGAAACTCAGTTTCACTGGAGGCTGGGGAAAGCACATCTGTGCATTCCCCAGCAGCAGCCATAAAACTTGGGCACCTGGAATGACAGGCCTCTTGAGGGTCTGGCTGGATAGGTTTGAGAGAGAGGTTTGACACTTGACCTCTCGGAACCAGATCATGGCCCCACTAGACATAACGATCTGCATTCCATGGCCCCATGACAGACAGGGCTTAAATTTTACTGAGACATCTGTGGTTCAAAGGAGAGCCCTTTCAACCACCCCTAACTTCAAAGTCATTCTTCAGTATTTCTATTGGTACCACACTTCATCAAATTAGAGCTATGCTTGCAGGAATGTGGGACGGAGACACAGGGACCACATGGAGCACACTGCCAGAGGGCTCTGTTGTGCACAAGGAATATTTACTGCCCCCCAGGAAGGGACCGCACATACTTCTCACATTTTGGTTGGCCTGGGCCATGTGGCACTCTATAGTAGTGATCTCTCCAAGGTATGACTGGATCCCCCCTGTTCTCTTGTGGAGGTCTCAGGGACATCAAAGACCTATTGTCATGGACCTAAACCTTCTACTGGTATAATGTGGAGAACGGTGTCCTCATAAGTACTTTTATCGTCAGCTGAACTTCCTCGGGCAGCAGCAGTGTAAGCACTGAAGCAAGTATACCATCTGGATATGGGTTTTTGTCTTGTGCAGTGCCTTCAAAGTATTGCCTGCATTCCAAGAAGTGTGGCTCTGCATCATGGGGCCACAACACGAATAAGCGTCTGGTTTGTTGTGAGCAGATTCACCAGTGTGGGAGCCCGGATGGCCCGCCTTTGTCAAGTGTGTAGCATTTCTCTCATCATACTCCCAACTGCATGCTTATTGTGTGCGGTGTCTGTGCCATATTGGAAGACCCTCAGAGGTGTGGGCATCCCAGGAGCAGTGCCGTATGCTACCTCGTACGGCCTTGCTAAACTTGCATCTTTTGTGTGTGTAGCCGGATTGTCTGGTGCGACTCAAGTCATTGCGCACCAGATGTTGTACCTCATTCCAGGGAGGCACGGAATTGGAATCCTTTGTGTGCATGCTCAAAGATTGTCTGGTGCTACTCAGGTCATAAGGCAGCAAATGCTGTGCCTCATTCCAGGGAGGTACAACATTGAACGCTCTGTTTGCTATCGGAAGTTTCTGGTTTGTCTCAAGTCATTTTGCACAAGACGTTGTGCCTCATTCCAGGGAGTTATGTGAGTGGAATCTTTGTGGGTTTAACCAGATTGTCTGGTGTGACTCAAGTCATCGCACAACAGACATTGTGCCTCATTGCTGGCAGGTACAACATTGAGCACTTTCTGTTTGCAATCAGAACCTGTCTGGTGTGACTCAGATCAGCATGCACCAGAAGCTGTGCCTCATTCCAGGGAGGTACAACATTGATCGCTGTGCTTGCTACCTGAAGTGCCTGGTATGACTCAAGTCACTGCGTACAAGAAGTTGTGCTTTATTTCAGGGAGGTACGCAATTGAGCACTTTGTGGTTGTTTTCAGAAATGTATGATGCGACTCAAGTCATTGTGCACTTGACGTGGTGCCTGCTTCCAGGGAGATGGGGATTGGTATCTCTTTATCTGCTGCCAAGACTGTCTGGGGCTTCTCTAGTCATTGCACCCCAGACATTGCACCTCCTCTCAGGGAGGTGCAGGACTTGGTAACTATTCTGTATTAGAGTGCCTGGCTCAGTGGGGCACCACTGTGAGCAGCATGTGCCCCCCCAAAAACACTCCACCTTTGGTTTACAGAACTGGGCCCGTGCCATAAGGCACAGTGCGGGAACCTCTCAGTTAACTTCCCTAGTTGTGGCCAAACCTTCATTTGTTAACTATTATCTGCTCCGCTGGTATCTCTTCCTTTCCCCCCATATTATCCCCTAGTGCCTGAACAAGTGTGACTCCAGCCGTGTCAGGCCTTTCACCTGGGGATAGGCTGGTAACATCTTCAGCTAACGGGAGGTCAGAGAGTTTGGCCAGTTGGAGTGTGGAGGAAATATTTATGGCCCAAGTAGGGGTCTGTGAGCCCAGTGACTGCTAACCTGCTGGATATGGTGCACCGCATCTGAGTTCTGGGAGGGAGTGTATGTGAGTGTTAATGTAAGAGCCCCCTTATGTCCATGACACTGCTTGGTGTTGCAGAATGAGTGTGTGGGAGTGATTGTGAATTTGGTTGCCAGACACATAAATTCTTGCCAGAGGACTTATACGGTTGACATCAGATTTCATCTCTGTGGCCCAGGCTGTGGAGCTAATTTAAAGTGCTGCATTGCTATGTGTGTACATATTGCTGATATCATTGTGAACCGGGGTTCATCCTATTACTATATATTACTGAACTGGGGAAATCGCTAGAGTGGGTCTTGTGCTGAAAATGTTTGGCACCTCATATGAGTGTTGGGAAGGATTGTATTATTTCTCTCACATGTGCACACTGCAAATCTAATTTTAACACAGTTGGGTCTAGTACTGCTAGAGTTGTTTCAAATGGTTACTCCTGCCCAGAGTTACATGTTATTCATGCTGTGTTAATTAATGTATGTGTTGAATACAAAACTTATTTACATACACCTTGTGTGAAGTATCTATTGTGTGTTGTGCGGTATTATTATGCCACTGCCTTACACATTGCTCCAGTGATAAGCCTGACTGTTCTGTGCCAAGCTACACAAAGGTGAGTGTAGGTTACTCAGTGAGTGTAACAACCCACCCCTTATGCGAGTGGTGAGTTGTGCCTGGTTAGGGTCCAACCTCAGCCAACCAGAATGCACCGCTTCCAACAGTATCCATGACATTGACACTGGGGACAGCATACCCATAAAGAACAAAATTTACAGGTAGTCTGAGAAGGTGAGGGCCAGCATTATGGAAGAGGTAACCAAGATGCTGGTGTAAGGGGTAATGAGTCCTTGTAACAGACCTTGATCCAGTCCAGTGGAGTTGGTCCCCAAGGTTCCTTTTCCTGGTGCCACACCTGAACTTAGGTTCTGTGTGGACTTTCATGGGCTTAATGCGATCAACAAGACTAATGCACACCCTGTTCCCAGAGCTGATGAGCTTACAGAGTGGCTTGGAGCTACCAAATTCCTCAGCACATTTCACTTAACATCTGGTTGGTGGCAGAATGCCTTGACCGAGAAAGCAAAAGAGAAGTCTGCATTCTCTACACCAGCAGGCCACTTTGGGGTCTGGGTCTTGCCTTTTGGGTTAAATAACACCCCTGCAATCTTCCAGACGTTCTAGCTGAACTGAAGAGCTTCAGTGCTGTCTACCTAGATGGCATTGTGGTCTTCAGTTCTAGCTGGGAGGACGAACTGTGCCACCTAAAGGAAGTGCTTCAGGCTCTGCAAAGGGAAGGCCTGACCATCAAGGTAGTGAGCACCAGATAGGGCAGGGTTCACTGGTCTACTTGGGTTACCAAGTTGGAGGTGGCAAGGAGGAGCCCTCCAGGGCAAAATTGAGTCCATTCTGGCTTAGGAAACCCCCAAGACCCAGACAAAAGTGAAAGCCTTCCAAGGCCTAACCTGTTATTACAGGATATTCATCAAGGTGTGATGGAATCATTGTTGACCCCTTGACACAGCTGACTTCTTGGAAGCAGACACATCAGGTGATCTAGATAGAGGCGTGCCAGAAAGCTTTTCTGACACCCTGAAGGAGGCCATGTGCTCAGCTCCCATAACCAAAGTCCCTAACTTCTCTCAATAATTCATTATGCAGACAGATGCCACAGAGTGTGGCATAGGGGATGTGCTCTCCTCTCCTGCAGGTCCTGCCAGTGCTGGTGTATCTGCTAATACACTTGAGAACACCAAAGATGGCGGCGGTAATGGACCTGCAAAGGAAGGGAACCAAGTCCAAGAGTCATGAAAGTGTCCAGAGGAGGCAGGAGCCCACTAAACCCTGGATGAAGGTGCAAAATGGCTGCCTATGGATGGAAGTAGCTGAAGATTCTGCAACAACGAAAGGTGCTAGGAACTTCTCCTTCATGCAGAAGATGTCCCACGGAGTTCTGGAGGATGCAGAGTTGTTCCATTGGAGAAAGACCGCAAACAAGCCTTGCTAGCTGCAAAGGGTATGGTTGAAGAAAAAGGGTGCTGCCCGGGCCCAGAAAGGACCAGGATGTCGCCACTTGGAAGAAGAGACAGAGGGGGCCCTCAGCAACACAGAGAGCCAACTCACAAGAAGGCAGCACCTGCAGAAGTCCTTGAGCACGGGTTCAAGAAGACTGAGCATGGCGGTTGTCTCAACACTACAAAAGAGGTTCCCACAAAGCTGGAGGTCAACTCAGTGAGTTGAGCAATGCAGGACAGAGTGTGGGAACCTGGGCTAGAATGTGCATGAAGGATTCCTTGCAAAAGTGCACAGAAGCCCTAGCATCTGCAGTTTATGCTGTGCACAGGATTACTGTCTGGAGAGGGGAGGCAAGGACTTACGTCCTCTAAATTTGGACAGTTGGACCACTGGACAGTCTGGGTAACTTGGGTCCACAACCTGTGTTCCAGGGGCCATGCTCGTCAAGATGAGAGGGGTCCCAGAGTACTGGTGATGCTGAAGTTTGGTGCCTGCTGGAGCAGGGGGAAGATTCTGTCAACCCACGGGCGATTTCTTCATGGCTTCCAGTGCAGGATGAAGGCAGGCTGCCCCCAAAGCATGCACTACCAGAAAACAGTCGGGAAAGCTGGCAGGGTTAGGCACTACAATGTCGCTGGTAGTCTTCTTGCTACTTTGTTGCAGTTTTGCAGGTGTCCTGAAGCAGTCAGCAGTCGATCCTTGGCAGAAGTTGAAGAGAGAGGTACAGAGGAACTCTGGTGAATTCTTGCAAGTCGTTATCTGAGGAAAAACCCACAGGAGAGACCCTAAATAGCCCTCAGAGGAGAATTGGCCACCTAGTGAGGTAAGCACCTATCAGGAGGGGTCTCTGACGTCATCTGCTGGCACTGACCACTCAGAGGCCTCCATTGTGCCCTCACACCTCATGGGGATGTTTTTTTCAGATCTGTGTGCCCCATACTGGCTCCTGCTATATGTACTGCTGCCCACCAAAGGTCATCGTGTAGTATATTTCACTGAACATACACGTTGCAATGCTTTGATAATGTTGTACTAATACATTTTTCGATTCATTGCACTGACTCCAGTATGGTATTTGCTTCAAGAGTGTTTATTTTTCTGCCAATAATTATGGGGATATGTGCAAGAGCCATGGGTGATGGTGGAGGAATGTCCAGTTAGAGTCCAGTCTATTGGTATCACAGGTGCATTGTCCAAGGGGGTATAGGAAGTGGAGTAATGGCAGTTCAAGGGTGACAGGGTGACATAGTGGGACAGAAGAGTGACAATCAGGAGAGTCTTATTTCCTGGTGGGGGTCTTGGCAATGTTCTCTGGCTTCTGCCTGGATCGCTGGGACCATTGGCGGGGGGGTTCTCCTTCTGCAGGCGGTGGGGTGCTAGTGGCATGTTGTCCTGTGGCGGGGCCTCCTGTCCACTAGCACCGGCAGAGGTGGAAGGCTGTTCTTCGGTTTGGCTAGTGTCAGGCTCCTTTTGTTGTGCCACTGCCTCCCTCATGGTCTTGCCCATGTCAGCCAGCACCCCTGCAATGTTGACCAGGATGGTGTATATTTTTGTTAGGTCCTCCCTGATCCCCAGGTACTGTCCCTCTAGTCTCTCTATTAGGCATGCTGGGGTAATGGGTGCCCATGCATGTCTGTGATGGGTGTCCGTGCATTGGGGGTGCATGCAGAGCTTGGCACTGGGATGGGTGGGTTGTGCTAGTGGGGTATATGTGAGTTAGTGGAGTGATGGGGGTGGAGGTAGGAGTTTGTGATTGCATGCAGGTAGGGTGGGGGATGAAATAGTAAAGATTTGCCTTACCAGAGTCCAGTCCTCCTGCTACTCCTGTGAGGCCCTCAGGATGCATGATCACCAAGACTTGCTCCTCCCATGTTGTTAGTTGTGGGGGAGGAGGTGGTGGTCCACCGCCAGTCCTCTGTACAGCAATCTGGTGTCTTGCAACCATGAAATGCACCTTCCCCCGTAGGTCGTTCCACCTCTTCCTGATGTCATCCCTTGCTCTGGGGTGCTTTCCCACGGCGTTGACCCTGTCCACGACTCTCCACCATAGCTCCATCTTCCTTGCAGTGGATGTCTGCTGCACCTGTGATCCGAATAGCTGTGCTGCAACTGGCGTTAGGTATTACTGTCCATGGCCTGGTGACTAGCATTATGACTGGTAGTGTATCGCCTAGTGCGTAGGGCTGTCCCCTTTGTGTTGTGGACGCCAACGGTGGTGTTGTTGCTGGCATAGATCAAAGGTTCCTCTGTCTCTTCCGCCCCGTTTTAGTTTTGTCACCCTGACCTTCTGTGCATTAGCATCACCTGGCGGAGGAGCAGAGGCACCGGCGATGGAGGGAGCTGCATCCCACATGGCCCTGGAGGCCGAATCCACTGACCGTGAGGGCATCAGTGGGATAGAGGGCGAGGGGAGCTCCACAGCAGAGTCTGGAGGGGACAGTTCTGAAAGTGATACCTCCTCTAAAGGAAGCTCCCCGGCGGTGGCGGACACCTTTGGGGCCACCCCAACTACAGTTACAGCTGCCACCCCTGTACCAGCACCGCCCTCCCAGCAGCCCCTCAGCGTGTTTCCCATGCCCGCTCACCCAGGAGGGTGGGCATCTCCTTCACCCCAGGTACCTCAGGCCATGCCCTAGTTAGCCCTGCTGCCCTGAGTGAGGAGGCTATTGACCTCCTGCGATCCATCTCTATTGGGCAGTCAACCATTGTGAATACCATCCAGGGGGCTGGCAGGGCATTTGCAACATACAAATGCATTCCTGGAGGGCATTCACTCTGGCGTGGCGGCCCAACAGTGATCATTCCAGGCGCTAAGACAACACACGAACCACACATCATCCCACAGACACTCATACAAACACCATCCAGAAGTAGACATACCAACATCCACCGCCTCCACTGTGTCCCCCTCTTCCTCCTCGTCCACCTCCCTCCCAGTAGCGTCTACACTCACACCTGCACACACTACATCCTCATCCACTACCACCATCACGCCCCTCACTGGCAGTCACCACCACCACATCCATGCACATGTCCCTGTGTCCTCTCACACTGTGTCTGTGCCCCCTCCTCCCACAGTACACAAACGCAAGCACTGAGACACCCAACAGCCATCCACCTCACAACAGCATCCAGCCCATGCACCTGCACCCAAACACAGCAGACACCTCCTACAACCACTCCCTCTTCCTCCACTCCCAAACCTTCACCTCTTCCCACCACAATGTCCCTAAGAAGCTTTTTCTCTCCATCCTTGACCTCTTCCCTACCCCTACCCACGTCCTTCACTTTGGGCCAGGGTGGGCAGAACCCTGGCCAGCACCTCAGCCATCCATCCATGGCCACTGTAGTTTCGGCAGCTTATGCAGGGGTGAGAGACTCTAAGGAGACACCCATCAGCACTGGCAGTGTGCCTGCACCAGCTGCCAAAGGCATGAATGCACCACCAGCTGCCAAGGGCAAGGATGCACCGCCAGCTGCCAAGGGCAAGAAGGCACCACCAGCTGCCAAGGGCAAGAAGGCACCACCAGCTGCCAAGGGCAAGGAGGCACCACCAGCTGCCAAGGACAAGGGCAAAGTGCCTGCCCCTGCAGGCAGGAGGGACAGGAGGCCTGGTGCTGTGACAGGATCTGTGCCCCCACCACCAACCATGGCACTTCAGCCATCCAAGGCTGCAGGGGAAGGGCTGGAGCCTCCCCCCACCACTGGCAGCACCGCCACCAGCACCACTGGCAGCAGCCCCAGTGGGAAGCCATCCGGGGCTGCAGGGGAAGGGCTGGAGCCTCCCCCCACCACTGGCAGCAATGCCACCACTGTGCAGCCGCCGCCACCGGATGGACTGTAGTCCTGCCTCCATGGAGTGTCATGCATCCTGCCCACTGCATATCTTGTGGATATGACACCCAGGTGAGAGATTGTGACCTTGCACCCCCCATGTGCTGCATCACAGGGCACAAAGCCCCCTCCAGAACCAGTGGAAGAACACATCCACTCACCCCTTCCTTACCAGGATGAAGCACACTGGGCACAAGGCTGCTCCAGAACCTGTGGAAGAAGGCATCCACTCACCCCTTCCTTGCCAGGATGAAGTACACTGGGCACAAGGCCCCCTCCAGAACCTGTGGAGAAGCCACCCAGAGAGACTGTGGCCTTGCACTCCCCATGTGCTGCATCACAGGGCACAAAGCCCCCTCCAGAACCAGTGGAAGAAGGCATCCACTCACCCCTTCCTTACCAGGATGAAGCACACTGGGCACAAGGCCCCCTCTAGAACCTGTGGAAGAAGGCATCAACTCACCCCTTTCTTGCCAGGATGAAGTACACTGGGCACAAGGCCCACTCCAGAACCTGTGGAGAAGCCACCCAGAGAGACTGTGGCCTTGCGCTCCCCGGGACCAAGGAGTGGGCAAACCACCCACTTGAGAGATTGTGGCTTTGCACTCTCCAGGACCAAGCAGTGGGTAAACCACCCACTTGAGAGACTGTGGCCTTGCACTCCCCAGGACCACGCAGTGGGCAAACCACCCACTATAGAGGCTGTGGCCTTGTACTCCCCAGGACCAAGCAGTAGGCAAACCACCCACTTGAGAGATTGTGGCTTTCACTCCCCAGGACCAAGCAGTGGGCAAACCACCCACTTGAGAGACTGTGGCCTTGCACTCCCCAGGACCAAGCAGTGGGCATACCACCCACTTGAGAGACTGTGGCTTTGCACTACCCAGGACATCACAGAGGGCATGTAGCCCCCTGCAGGACAGTGGCGTTGTACCGTCTTCCAGGCTGAGGTGCACCCCCTCTTCCCCTTTCCCTTGAAGTGCCTGTGTATTTTCGAGCCTGATACCCCAGCAGCGTTCTCTTCGTGTAGAGGCAGGAGTCAAGTGGGGCCTTGGCCTATGTGATATGGCCCTGTGGCCCACGCACATTATGGACTAGGCAGTGTCCCTACATTTGTATATCTGTAAATACTGTTTTGATTTTTGAGGATGTATTTCTAGTATTTTATCTTATTACACTCACTTTCTTCAAATCATTTTGTCCTTGCGTTATTCCTGAGGGGTACGGGGTGAATATTTATTGTTACTGCATCTGTTTGTGTGTATGGTGTTGGGGGTGGGGGTGTTGTGTGTATGTGTCACTCTCTTTTTCCTCCCCCCTCCCCTGTGTGCTAGGCGACAGTACTCACTGTGGTCGTCGTTGCCGGCATTGGTATTCCTGGTGTAGGAGGAGGTAGACAAGCATGGGGAACACCTGCAGTTCGGGCTCCATGGCGTTGTGGTTCTTCTGTGAGTCTCCATAGGTGAGTCCTTTGCCTTCTGTGTACTGTTTCCGCCGTCCTTTTGATGTCGTTGGTACTGCCCCGGAAAAGGTGGTGGATAGGCAGTTGTTATATTGTGGGTGGTACATTGTCTTCTGCCTGACTGTTGGTAGCTACCACCTTGGTGCTTGTTGCTACCGCTGTGGCGGTCAGTGTTAAAGTGGCTGTCTGTGTTGGCGGTTTCCGCTGTGGTCATAATTCCAGTTTTTTTTACCACCGGCCTGTTGGCGGTATTACCGCCCCTTTATCACCGACCGCCAGGGTTGTAATGAGTGCCTTTGTGTATGATAAGAACAAAAGACCTCTCTTTGATGTCTCCCAAACTTCAAAGGCACAAATGGGTATAAGTACTGGACCCCGGAAACCACCAAAACAGTACTATTCGAGGCATGATGCCATTCTATCACAGAAAAGGACTGATGTGCTGCTCAATGGACTGCCACTCTGCTGTAAATCTGCTGGACTTTGCTAGACTCCTGCTTTGCTGTGCCCACCCTGCTATCTGCTGCCCTCCTTGCCTGGGAGTGAGAAGGACGGGACCTGCATCTCTACATCTCCGAAACCAAAAAGACTCCAAGGGCTTGCTGGCTTGCCTCCTGTACTGACATTTCAGGGATATTAAGGACTTTGTTAGCCTCTGCTACAGCTTCTGGACACTGGCAACTGTGAGTCGTACCCTACCAAGTGGTATCAATTCAGTACTGTGCTCTTGGAAGAGCGCTCTGCAGTTGTGTTTTATGAAAGCCCATGCATCACTGTCACTGCATTGATCTGAACCTCCGTATCTCCCCTCAATGCCAATGCATCACCACTGCAGCTGAGGACCTAGCATTGCTGATTGCGTGTCTTAGGATCGACGCATTATCATTATTCCTGCCCCACTTTGCATCTCTGGCTGCACAGCTCGACAACAACGCATCACTTTCATTGCAACAGGGTTTGATGCCACACCACTGCTGAAGATCGATGACTGCATGGCTCGACGATGGTCGCATCCCCTGGCCATGGATCAGAAATGACGCATTACCAACACATCTTCTCTTCTGCTCCCCGCATCTGATCCTCAACATTTACACAACCCTCATCACAAGGTACTGTTTCAGCAGGACAGGGTTGGTCCCTGTAGCTGGCCCGTGCTCCATCACGGTTGGTCTGAACTTTGTATTTATCTTGGTCTAGCCCAACCATCTGGCCCTGGTTGGTGCTTTAAGGGCCGGATTTATACTTTTTTTGCACCACATTAGTGTCGTTTTTTTACACAAATGCAGTGCAAACTCACAAATTACAATTGTATTTTGTACGTTTGCACCACTTTTGTGTAAAAAAATGACGCTAATGTGGCACAAAAAAAGTATTAATCAGGGCCTCTGTTTTTAAGCAATACAATTGCAGATATTCTTTAAAAATTTATATTTCGACTTCTACTTTTTGGATTTTTGTAGTTTTGGTCTTGATTTGTTCATTGAATTAAGCTCTGGTGTGGATTCTTTTTGTGTGGTGTTTTCTTAGTTTTGCTGTTTTGCTTCTTAAGCTAAGCCACCTGCTCTGAGGCAAGATACCAGGGGCTGAGCACAGGTACATGGATGGTGTGTGACAGACTTACTCTGAATAAGATTTTGATTTCTGCCTGGACAGGGTGCATACATCTGCCAATCAGAAAGCCAATTAACTACAGTGGGCCAGACTGGGACACATCTTTGGTCAAGTTAGTTAGATGGGTGTGCTTGCCAGGCCTATATGTGTGGGCAGACACATGTTTGCTACCACATGATAGTTAGGGCCACTGCATGTGTGCAGATATGTGTGTCTCACTCACTGGAGTCCCCTTGTCTGTACATGTTTGCAGTGATATGTAGGATGCAGTATCATCATGTCTGAGAGATTTGACTTTCTGAGTTAATATTACACATAGTATTTGTATTTGGAAGTGTTGTACAGTTCACAGACATTGAGCACATTTCTCCCTTGCATGCCTTACAGGTGGAACTGCACCCTACACAGTCGGAGAGGTGGCTTGATTTGCGGACCCAGACATCTCCAATAAGTGTTGATATTTCTGTTCTGTGTTGTGTTTGCTGATGATGTGTGATTGACTCCTGTGTGTTGGACACATAGCAACGTGTGATGCACTGGTCAATGATCTGTTTAGTTCCTTGAGTGAAGTATCATTTTTTCCCCATCTTTGAGTTGGCCAATCATTATTGTATTGTCATAATTTGGGATTGTAGGTCAGTCCTGTAGTCACAGCAATGTGAATAGGGATGAGTTATGTGGATAAAACTTGAAATCAGAAAATGCAGCAGTGGACCATATTAGTGATTTAGTAAGCCAGTCAGACCCTGATTCTAACTGAAAAAGGATGCAAAAGTCTTACCCACAGACTTCAGCTTCCCTATTCACTAATGAACATATTTGACTGTATATTTAACTTCCTAGCAGCATGTAGCTCTATATGTTGTGCTACGAGTATGAGGCACTTGAGTACAATGGCCTAGGTGTGCATGCAGCTTATGGCCAGAGGTGTGCTTGCATCTATCTGTCTTTTGTAAGTAATGGGTTAGTGGTAGGAAATGATGTTGACAATGGTCTGCATTTCCAAAGATGAGTGTTGATGGGATTGGCCAAGGTTTGGGTGTATCCTAGTTGGACTTCCTCCTTACCTGTGGTGTGCTGGCCAAACCCATGTACAGCTTTCCAAAGTTCCTGGGTGTCCTTGTTGTTAGAAATTATTAGTTGCTTGTCCATCCTCCCCCCCAGGCACAGGTGTAGGGTTGTGAATAGTGTACCTAGGACTGATGATCCAAGTTTAGTACACAGACATGTAAATCTGTAAATCACTTGTCCAAACCTAGGATACCCACTCATGATTAGCACCTACATTCTATACTGGCAATTCCATTTGCAACTCACAGATCTTGTGGCCCTAGATTGTTATCAAGAACATAGTAATTAGTTGGCCTGTCAGTGGTGGAGGATTTGCAGCATGGTTTTTACCTGACAAGTGGCTGAATTATGATGCCAAAGTCATTCCAATTGTTACCCATTGTTTAGGGTTTTGATGTGCTTTTTGTTGATAGGACATGTGTAGGCTGGCTTGGCATGTACTGCCTCAGAGACAATCAGTGATCTGTATGATGATATGGGCTGTTTCAGGTACACTAGATGTATTGTCTGATTTACTTCTTGAGCCATTTCACACAATGAAGTACCTAATGTTTGGTTTTCTATTTGTCTTAACAGCTGCCAATATAACTCCCATCCAGATTCGAGAGTTTCAGCGCAGGGCAATGCGTTACTGCCACATTCTGGATGTGGAGTCTGGGTTCCACAACATGGCTAGGCGTTATCGCCATGAAAGAGCATCCTAAGTGTGGAGGGCATTTGCCCAAGAGGGCCATTCCGTGTCCACCACAGCCACCACCACCAGCACCACCACTACCACCCAGGTGGCACCAAAATTAGCAGGGACCTTTGCTGGACCATCAACATCCACAGCTCCAGGACCTGTCACAGCACCACCTGCACCTCAGCCTACAGTCATGGCACCAACAAGGGCCCATACTTCCTCCACTGGCACCCAGACCACCCCTGCTGCAGTCATAGACCCTGCAGCTTTTAACCAGATGCAACGGAACTTGGACTGTGTGTTGCGTAAAATTACCAGACTGCAGCAGAAGGTGGCACACGTGAATCAGAGGGTGCGTGCCATCAAAAAGACCCTGCGGAGGGCCAAATTGTAGGCTTATGCTCAGCCATGATTCCCTCCCCTCCCTCCTCTTTCCTGTTAGGTTAGTATAGGTTGATAGTTTAATAGTTAGTAGTAGTGGGTGGGGGTGGGGTGTCATACTTTTCACAACTGTTTTGTATTATGTGTGTGGGTGGGTGTGTGGTTGGGTGGGGGACGATGTTGGGTTTTTGGTGTTTTAAAAAAATATTTAAAAATAAATAAAATAAATAAATATATATATATATATATATATATATATATATATATATACATTTGTTTAGTATAAGTTGGTATGTGTTTCGGTTAGTATATGTTGTCCTCCATGTGTCCCGTTTTATAATGGGGGTGGGGGATGGGGGGTTGTTGTTTAGATCATTTCGTTAAATGTGATAAGTAAGTTTAGCTTAGGTTAGTAAGGGACAGTTGTGGGTAATGTGTAGTTAGAGTAGTTTAGGTTAGGTAAGGTGTTTCCCCTGGTTTTAGCTTCTATTTTTACTGTTTAATAAATATATAGGAAACCCTTTACAGTATGTGTCAAATGCTTGTAGATCAGGGCCTTGCCATGAGTGAACAGTGTCTCTTTTGTATTAGCTTTTGTGTCCCATGCTGCAAAAATATTCCAAATTAGCTGTTACATTGGCAGCTACACCAAACCTGTTTAGTTAAGATTTGGCCATCCATTGTACCCACCACTCACGGTTACTATGGATCCCAAAGTGTGGTTATTTTGTAATGTATGTTTTCAATGTCACATACTTTGGTAACAGATTTGGTATTGGGGACACTGTGTTAAGTCTGCCTCAGCCTGATGTCCAAGCGAATCCTTACAAGGTGAGTGGTAGTATGCTCTCATGTAGTATGGTATACATAACTCACACCTATCATTTGTTACAATGTTCAGCCTGGTAACTTATTTCTATGGAAACTCATACACATCCATTCATGCTGTATTTTGTGTGTTAGCTAAAAATTGGGGCAAATGTCACATACGTAAGTTTTGACTTTCAGTAAAAGTTGAAGGCACTGTTTTCTGGCTTAGACATCCCTTGAGGAAGTGTTATTCTGTCCAACACAGCATTATAGTGTATAGTTTATATTTTCCTAGGAAATAACCCTCAGGGAGGGCAGATGATGGTACAATCCAGACCACTGGGCATAGGTATCAGCCAAGATTCGTTCAGGTCAGGTGTATTGACAATTAATAATCATTGACCTGAGGTAAACATCACTGATGGCCATCACGATTGATGTGTCACATTGCACAGAAACAAAGTTGTTGTGTAAGTGCTATTTATTTAAAAGTGTTGTAGTGCTATATGTACATTGTCCATGATTGCGAGTCCATTATAGTGAAATCTTCCATTGTGATCCTGCACTAGTGCAAGAGGACATGTAATTGGACATGCTGGGGTGAAGTGTCAGACAGTGCAGAGGAACAGGATTTGCCAATGAGGTAGTGAGAGACAATCACTGGGCTGGGTGACAAGATAAACAGTGGGTTGAAGAACAGTGCTTGAGTACAGTTCTTGCAAGACTGGCATGTTACAAAGCGCTGGACCTTGGTAATAGATGGCCATGTGCCAGGAACTGGTGCTACCGGGTACTCTTACGGGTTAAGGTGATCTGTTCCACGTCTTCATCTTCTGATGTGTGTTTTGTCTCCTCTACCCTTGGTGGTGGTGGTTGTGAAGAGGCAACACACACCTCAGTGTTTGAAGACGAGGAGTCAGACATCCCTGTAGCTGCCAACTGTGGGGCTCTTAAGGGCAGTACTGCAGCAAGGAGGAGCTGCTGGTTCTGAAGAATAGCAGCCACATCACGGTGGTAGGCAGCCAGGTCGACCCTGAGGGGTTCAATATTGCATTTGTGCACGCGTTGACAGGATTGTTGTTGTAGGTGTTGGGTCAACTCTATTACAGCTGTGCTGATTTCCTTCAACCTTTTTTCAAGTTCCTGCAAGATTGTTGTTTGTCCTTGCATTGCTGCTGCCTGTTCTTCAGTTGACATCATGCACAAACGCACCCCCTCTAGGCTGACTACGATAGTTTGCATCCCCACCCGCACCTCCTTGGCCAGCTCCCGCTGTACTCCAACTACAGTTCGCTTAAAGCTAGTGCCAGGGTCGTCAGAGTCCTCAGCTGTGTTGGAGCTGGCAGGTCGTACAATTGGGGTGGTGGGTGGGTCCTCTGTGATGGCTGCTAGTTCTGCACTCCTCCTTGTGACTGAAGGTGGGGTCTGGAGGGTTGCAAGGACATCTTGGAGGGTCTGCTGGCTGATGTTTGTCAGCTCGTCATCCATGTCATCAGGGTAGTCCTGAACAGGCATGTCCTCAGGAGAGCCATCGTCCTCTGCAATGAGATATGGTACAATTAGTGTGTCTGTGTGGTGGGATTTGTAATGTGACATGCCAGCTTTCCGATTATTTTCACATTGTGATCTTGGTTCCTGTTCATTGTTCATGTCTATAATATTAGCATTCTCCCAGGCCTATGCCCCACCTGCATTTCACATGTATTGTGGTCAGTTTGTGGACTTGTCAGCATCACACTCTCTAGGTTTTGGTTCAGGCCAAATTGTGAATTGCCACATTCTTGTCCTACTCAGCCCTCCGTCTGCTTCCATTCTCATGGTGAGGACTTTCACTGGCTGTGGGTGTTCTGATGGCACTAGCACCACACCTAGCAATCTGGAACTGCCCCAGTCTCTGATCTTTCACATCCACCTATTTGTTGTTGAGATCTAGCATATACTAGGTATAGCATTGTTATGGCACAATATGGATGTCAGCATTGGTAATGTGTACTGCTGATGTTGGGGAATGTGTGGTACATTGGATTGCACTGATAGTCCTGGTAGTATTCCATTTCCTCCTCTGACTGCGCATGGGTATTTCTGTAACCAGTTACATGTGTCCCCCTCAATGCTGTTGTCTGAGCAGTAGGACATTTGGGATGTTGCCTGGTGTCTTTGGAGCTATTGTGACCGGGGCACAGGATGGACCCTGACATATGCAGCATGGGTATGGCATTAGTGCTGTGTACCTCCTAATGTTTATGACAATGGCTGATGTTTGAAGCAACTTTGGACAATCACATTTGACAGGATTGGAACATTTGTATTGATTTCAGGGGATTGATAACGTTGTCATCCTGAACCCTCTGATTTGGGTGTGTTTGATCCATGGGGACGTTACTGCCATTAGCTACTTGACCTGCACACACAGCAGAGGTGGTAGTGGCAACTGTTGTCAATGTTACTTTCCACTTGCAGATATGGCCAGAGGTTGTTAATTGGGCCCTAGTTAATGTAGGGAGAATACTGGCTGACGTGTGACGGGCTGCCAGTTTTACGTTGTACCCTGCCTTCCTGGCCTGGCTTTACCTTTGCAACATCCTTGGCATGGCAGCATACCACCATGCAAAGGTTGTTTGTGTTGTGTGGTATTGTCCCCCAGGTTTCCTCTGAAGGGGCCATGCCCCAGTGCCGTGCCCCTTTACCCATTCCACTCCCTGAAAATATTGACTTACATGCATTGTGTAGTAGGTATGTCCACCCCCCTACTTACAGTTAACATTGTGCATTTTAATTCCCAATGCAACTTACCCTGCATGTGTGTTGTCTCCTGGTAGTCTGCGCTGTCCTGTCCTTGAATCTCTGTGACGATATCCTCAGAGATGACGGCTGCCACCATCTCCTCCATGTGGTCCAGGGCCTCCTGTGGTGCTGGACTCCCACCTCCAGTCTGCAGTTCTGCCTTCCTGTTCCTGGCCATCTTTTCCTTGGTCCTGCGCTTGCAGTCATGCCAGCGTTTCTTGCACTCGATAACTGTTCTCCGTACTTCTGCCACACTATTTATCTTGTCAACAATTTGTTGCCATATTGCCTCTCTCCTACTGATTGGCAACTTTGAGGTGACAAACAGTTGGTGCTGGTGTTCCGTCATCTCTTTTACCAGAATTTCCTGCTCCTCTGCACTGAAACAACACTTTATATTCTTCTTCTCCCTGTCCTGGGCCTTGTGTGGGTCCTCCTGGCTGGTTCCTGGTCTGTTGTCATCTTCCTGGGGTCTGTGCAAGCATCTGGGATACATTTTGGCTCTCCTTAGCACATTTTGCTGTGTTTGTGTTACTTTTTGACGCAACTGCGTAAAAAACCGGCACGTATCCAGTTTGCGACATCCTAAACAGTCTCACAGTCATTTTCGCCGCATTAACGTCGTTTTCCTTTACGATGTGACGCATTGGTTTGAGTAAAAAAAAATGACTCACACCTGTGGTTTGCGCCGCCGTGCATCAAAGTATAAATTTGATGCCCTCACGGCGCAAAGAAATGTTGTTAGCCGACGGTAATATTTTTGACGCAAAACTGCGTCGGTGCAGTTTTGCGTCAAAATGTATAAATATGGCCCTGTGTATTTTCTTTCATGTGTTTTGGAGTAATGTGTGATTACAGTGGTATTGCATGAGCTTTGCATGTCTCCTAGATAAGGTTTGGCTGCTCAGCTACAGCTACCTCTAGAGAGCCTGGCTTCTAGCCACTGCCTACATTTCACTATTGAGGGATAACTAGACCTGGTATAAGGTGTACCATAGCTACCCACTACAAACCAGGCCAGCCTCCTGCTTGATGTGTTCAGGCTTTTCCTTCTCTCCATCTCAGCTGGCATCACAAAGGCTCTCTGCACAACTAATGAAGATTTGTATTTAGGTTTAACCTAGGCAGCGCATGCACTGTCTCTTTGAGACATGCTGTAATCAGTTTGTGGGCTTACAGCCAGCCGCTTGCTTGCTAGTGGGTTATCTCTTTGTTTGCGCCTCCTTTCCACCGCTTTGTCACACCCTTTGTTCAGGGACTAATTGCTGGTATGTTTCCACTTGTGTGCCAACATGTCTTTTTTTTTTAACTCTTTTTTCGTGTTCATTTTTGATGTGCGTTTGCATGACTTGTTCACTGCTCCTTTCCTGCATAAACAGTTACCACCTGTTAAAGACACTGCAGCAGACATCAATGCAAGGTTCAAAAGCTGATCAGCCATAAATAATTCTGTGCTCTGTCCAAGTTTGTTTGCAGATGGAATTCGCTTCGAGCCTGCATATATGTTAAAATTCCACAGTTTGTTTGTGGAATGATTTCATCGCTGATGTCTGCTTAGCATCACATATCCATCACTTAGGTTCTCCGCAGAAAACCGATAGCCTAATGATGCAGTTTGATCACTCCCTCCAGTCCGATCAGCAGCAGGCTGCTGATCCAACCACTTGAGGGATTACATCAAGTAGTCTCTAATGATGTGGTGATCATCTGGGCAGGGTTCACATGCTGATTAGCCACAAATAATTCAGCGCCCTGCCAAAGTTAATTTGCAGGAGGAATTCTCTTCTTGCCCGAGTCTGCATACTGGCTGGTTTAGTTTTCCAAACTCCAGACCGGTTCATCTTTGGGAACAAAAAACATGGTCTATGACAATACTTTCATCCTTCCAACCTGGCCAATAAGAGTAATGTTCTAGTTGTTGAAATGCACTCAGTGACATTTTCTGGGTTATATGCAGAGACTCTAATGCAATGCTTTCAATTGCATATTCCTGAAGTCATGATTGTTTATCTGTATTCAACCTCATAATGACATATGACCTGGAACTGTGTTTCTTGTCCTTACTTGGTGACCCTTGTAAAACATGCATGTCTTTTGTTCCTATTTCTGGTGAGAAGTGATTGGAAGGATTGCTAACAGGTCTGGTTTGTGCTCTCAGCAGTGCTTTTCATATATTAAATGTGTGACCTCAAACAGTGCCATGCTCCTGGAGAAGGTCAGTGCTGCCATGACTAGGTATCCCAAGCTTCGAGCACACACTCATCAGTGCCTGGGGTTGAAGTAAGCTATTCCATCCACCTCCTCCCCTACTATTCCTTCCATTCTTTTCAAAGAACCATCCTTAACAAATTCCTGACCGCATCTCAGCGGCCAAGGAAGCCATGGAGACCACTCAGTGGGGACAGTTTTCCGGGATGGGATTCATTGACTGTACACAGACACTGTCATAGGCTGCAGAGAAGAGGGTGCTGCAAGTGCACCGTGTGACCCTCAGCATCTCAGGGGCTGCAGAGGAAGACTTGGAGGCTACATAAAGCGGGGGCAGTCCCCAGGTTTGGGATTCATTGACTGTGCACATTCATTTGCATAGACTGTCACTTGAGTTTGCGCTGCCTCCAATGCATTTACACTTCTTGTTACATACAAGGCACAGTACTACCAAGAGCGGAGGGCTTGGGAAGGTTACTGTAATATGTGGTGTAGCAGCACCACACCATCACGTACACGGTGTATCGGAGACTCACAGTACTCACCCCACAGTAAACAGTATTTTCTGGTACAACAAATACTTCTGAATATTGCGTGTGGGAGAATTTAATTTTTTTCTGGTGCTATTTGTATCTTGCAGTTCCACGACACACTATTCAACTCCACACATTTCCACACTAAACTACATATTTCAACTACACAACACAATTCCACAACACACCACATACCTCCAATGCACACCACAGTTTTCAACATCATGCCACAAAATTTAACAGCACACCACATAATTAAACTACACAACACACAGTACCATTCCATATAATTAACTCCATAACACACAATCTCATTCTACATAATTCCACAATAGTTAATATCATTTAATTATTATCCACATAGTTCCACAGGACACCATGCACATATTTCCACTCCACAACTCTATACCACACAATCCCACACCACACAATTCCAAGCAAAGAATTCCAATACAACCCTTCTCTGTATTGCACTTCCACCAATCTAGTCATCTCTGCCACATACACCCACTGCCCCTCTCACCTATCCCTAACACACTTACTTCCCCCTCTCACTCAATTCCACTGCCCCTCTCATCCCTTCCTCACACTCCCTATCTCCTCTAGATGCTGCTTGCTCACACATGCTACCTTCTTGTAGTGTTTTGGCTCTTTTATGCACTCTTCCCTACTGTCTAAAATTGGTTCACTTCAGGCTTTCGAGCACAATTTCTTTACCATGCCTTTTCAAGATTTCCTTTCTCAAAACCACCATCTTCACCTCCTCTACTTGGCATGACTTCTGTGTACACAGGTGAACTCTCTTTATGTGTCTGTGGCCTGCTCTCCTCTTCTTTCTCTCTTCCTCACACAATCGTTATGCTCTTCTATCTGGACTTCATTCACCACTTCTTGCACAAACTACTTATCCCTCTCTATCTTCCTTTCTATCTATTCCGTGCAGCTCTCATCCCTATATATTCACCATGCCACATGAAACCACTGCACAAATACACTATACACCCCACACCATTCCACAACTGACAATTCCAATTCAACCCACATAATTCCAACCACATATATCCACTCCACTCCAAACCAAAACACATGGGTAAAAGGCATTGCCATTTACAACATCAGTACCTCTAACTCTCACAAATGCAAGACTGATTGCATTACAAATGCTTGTTTCTTGAAATTGCAGGTTGGTGGCAGCTCCCTTCATCAGCAAGCTAAGTCCCTTGCAAACAGACATTTCTGTTACACAGCATTCCACTTGTGACATGCATTGGTCATGTACATTTGGTTTGTGTTTTTCCTTCGATGCATTATTTATAAATTAATTCTGTAAAATATTCTTGCTGCGTATCTCTGAACAAGGCCCTCATTACAACCCTGGCAGTCGGTGATAAAGTGACTGTAGTACCGCCAACAGGTTGGCGGTAATTACCACCAAATTATGATCATGTCAGTGAGAACTCCCATGGACAGCCACTTTACCACACCAACCGCCAGGGCGGAAACAACAGCCACCACGGCTGTAGCCACCTACAGCCAGACAGAAGTCAATGTTCCGCCCACCATATTAAGACTCTGGAAACTGCCACCTTTTCTGGGGTGGTACCAATGACAGCAAAAGCATGGCGGAAACACAGCACAAAAGGGAAAGGACTCACCTTTGCAGACACAGGGAACAACCACGCTGCCATGGAGCCCGAGCAGGAAATATTTCCAGTGATCTTTTACTTCCTGCTCCACCATGAACACCAATGACAGCGAAGATGACCACGGTGAGTACAGCCGCTTAACACACAGGGGAGGGGGGCGGAAACAAGAGTGACACACACACGCACAACACACAACCCCACCCACAACACCATACACACAGTCAGATGTAGTAATAAAACATATTGACCCCGTACCCCTCCGGAATAATGCAAGGACAACATGAATAGATGAAAATGAGTGTAATAATATAAATACAGTAAAATACAAACATTCAATCTAAAGTTATATACATACGTACATTTCAAGGGACACTTCCCAGTCCTCAATGTGCGTGGGCCACATGACAAAGTCCAAGGCCCCACTTGTCTCCTGTGCCAACACGGAGAGAACACTGCAGGGGCATCATTTGGAAAATAGGCAGGCACCTCATGAGAACGGAGGGCACCTCAGCCGTCAGATGATAGAATACTGCTGGTTCTAGAGGGGGCAACATGCCCTGTGCTTGGTCCTGGGGAGTGCAAGGCCACTGTCTCACAAGTAGGTGACTTGCCCACATACTCTGGAGGGGGAAACATGCCCATTGCTCTGTCCTGGGGAGTTCAAGGCCACAGTCTCTCAAGTGGGTGACTTGCCCAAATGCTCTGGAGGGGACAATAGGCCCTGTGTTTCAGATCCTGGGGAGGATGGGGTGAGTGGGTGTCCTACCCACTGGTTCTGGAGGGGGTATTGTGCCCTGTGCTTCTGATCCTGGGGAGGATGGGTGAGTGGGTGACATAACTACTGGTTCTGGAGGGGTCATGGTGCCCTGTGCTTCAGATCCTGGGGAGTGCAAGGTCACAGTCTCTCAGCTGGGTGTCATTCCCACAGGATTTGCAGGGGACAGGCCCCACATCAGCCCATTGAGGCAGGACTACAGACCGTCCGCCGGCGGTGACATCTACTCAGTGGTGGTGCTGCTGCTACTGGTGGTGGTGGGGGTAAGCTGCAGCCCATCCCCTGCAGCCTCGGACAGCTGCCCATTGCTGCTGGTGGTGGTGCTGCTGATGCTGGTGGTGGGGGGAAGCTCCAGTCCATCTCCTGCAGCCTCGGACGGCTGCACAACCATGGTTGGTGGTGGGGGCTCTGACTGAGTCCCATCACCAGGCCCTTTTTCCTTCCTGCCTGCTGGTGCAGGCCCCTTGCCCTTCCCGGCAGCAGATGGGGATGCTCCTTGCTCCTCTTGGCAGCAGCTGGGAATGGCTCCTTGCCCTTCAGGGCAGCACTTGGGGCAGGTTCCTTGCCCTTCCTGGCAGCAGCTGGGGATGGCTCTTTGCTGTTCTTGGCAGCAGCTGGGGATGGCTTCTTGCCCTTCAAGGCATTCGCTGGGGAGGCCTCCTTGCCCCTCTGGGCAGCACTTGGGGCAGGCACCCTTTCCCTGAGGCTGCCTGGTGCCCTGGATCCTTTCCCACCACGAGTTGGTGTGGAGAATACTGGGCCCATGGACTGTGTTGCTGAGGTGCTTGCCTGGGTTGTTGCCACCCTGGTCAGACATGAAGGATGGGAGTAGGGGTAGGGAAGAAGTCAATGTTGGAGAGGAAAAGCTGCTTAGGGACATTGGGGTGGGAAGAGGGAGATGGTTTAGTTGTGGAGGAAGAGGGAGTGTTGTGGGAGGTGTCTGTCTGCTGTGTTTGGGTGCAGGTGCATGGGCTGGATGCTGTTGCGAGGTGGATGGATGTTGGGTGTCTGAGTGCTTGCATTTGTGTACCTTGGGAGGGGGGACAGACACAGTGGGGGAGGACACAGGGGACATGTGCATGGCTGTTGTGGTGGTGTCTGCCAGTGAGGTGTGTTCTGCTAGGTGTGCTGGTGATGGCGGTAGTGGATGAGGATGTAGTGCATGCAGGTGTGAGTGTAGATGCAACTGGGAGGGAGGAGGGGGACACAGTGGAGTCAGTGGATGTTGATATGTCTGCATCTGGGTGGTGTTTGTGTGAGTGCCTGTGGGATGATGTGTGGTGCTTGTGTTTGCCTGTACCACTCTTATGTGTTGTCTTGTGTGCATGCTCGTCTGCCTGTGTGCTTGGGATAGTTTGGGGTTGAGGGGAATGGGATTGGGAAGAGGAAGTTAGAGGGGGGAGGGTGGAAACAGGGACAATGGCTGCCATCAGAGAGGAGCCCAGAGCCTGGATTGATCTCTGTTGGGCCGCCAAGCCAGTGTGAATGCCCTCCAGAAATGCACTGGTCTGTTGCATTTGGGCTGCCAGCCCCTGGATGGCATTCACAATGGTTGACTACCTAACAGAGATGGATCTCAGGAGGTCAATAGCCTCCTCAATCAGGACAGCAGGGCAAACTGGGGAAGGGCCTGAGGTGTCTGGGTAGAAGGAGATGTCCACCCTCCTCGGTGAGTGGGCACGGGCAACTCGATGAGGGGCTGCTGGGAAGGCGGTGTTGGTACAGGGGTGACGGCTGTAGCTGGGGTGGTCACAGAAGTGTCCGCCACCACCAGGGAGCTTACATAGTAGGAGGTATCTGTGTCCGAACTGTCCCCTCCAGTCTCCCCTGTGGTGCTCCCCTCGCCCTCCATCCCACTGGTGTCCTCATCATCGGTGGACTGTGCCTCCTGAGTCCTGTGGAATGCAGCTCCCTCTGTCGCCTGTGCCTCTGCTCCTCCGCCACACGATGCTAATGCACATCAGGACAGGATGACAAAACAAAAAGGGGGGAGGGACAAAGGATGCACTGGGTCAATGGCTTCACCAACACCATCGTTGGCATACATACCACCCTCACACACAGGGAACAGGCCTACACACTATGCAATGCACTACCAGTAACAATGCTAGCCAACAGGGCATGGGGAGGGACACATACCGCCAACTGCAGCACACCTTGGCCCTGCCCAGTAGTGGATGCCTACAAGCTAGGTAGCAGGAATATCACTTCAGAACCTTGCCCAGAATGGGACCTACTCTGCAATGTCAGGCCTGGCCTAGGGGCACCCACTGACACACATCCCCCACCCAGGAACACCCCTACCATGCATAAATAGTAATGATGGGAACTGTACTCACCTCCTTGTGGCTGCTGTGATGCCCTCAAGTCCCCATCCAGCTCCAGATAGGCCACTGCCAGTATGTAGGCCATCAGGGGGGTCAGTGTTCAACGGGCACCCCTTCCTTATTGGGAGACCATCCCCAGCTGGGCCTCTGCCATCTTCCATGCCCAGCGTCTCATGTCCGTAGACACCCAGGGTTCGCACGTCCGTGGAGATGGCATGCCATATACCCTTTTTTTGATGGGCGCTGACCTGCAGAGAAATACACATAGGTAAATGTATTAGTCAGACCGTTCTGGCTGTTACACTTATGGCCCACCATACCTTTTCACATGACCATTTGCACACACAGGGCCCAGCACACAAGCTGACCGCTGCCCAGGGGCCAACCACCAACCCCCCCACACGAGGCCTTCACACACACCACTCCAAGCATTCATGCCCCATGCATCGTGCTCGCAGTGTACTCACCTGTTGGTCTGGAGGACCATACAGCAGTCTGTACTGGGGTAGGCCCCCATCCACCAGTCGCTCCAACTCTGCTGAGGTGAAGGCAGGGGCCCTTTCGCCAGTCACACAGGCCATAGTAGGATCCAGACACAGGTCGCAGCAGCACATGCATTGTAGGTCCTCTCCTGTTGAAGGTCAGGTAGCAAGTGAGTGATCAGTTAGAAAATGGCAGCCACGTCAGCGGCGGTGCATACTGTCACCGTCGGCGTACATTACCATTGGCCACTGTACCCCGTAGGGGCCAATATTATCCAATGAGGCGTTGCACGGAGGTTCCTGACCGCCTCCTGCAACAGCTCACAACGTCAGCAGAATTACCTCACTTCCACCTGTCCCTCGACACACGACAGGCAGACACCTTTTCAGGGGGGAGGGGCATGCCCTGGATCATAAATGCATCACAGTTCACAATTGGACATACAGGACAAATGCCAAATACATTAAAAATTGAAATCATGTATTGTATTGGTGTACCGCTGCGGATGAATAGGAGATGGAAACATACCCCTGTGTACAGATCCCTGGTGGACTTGGCAACAATGGAGGTCAGGCACATTATCCTCACCTATAGACTTGACAGGGCCACAATCACAGAGCTGTGTGCCCAACTGGAGCCTCACCTGATAGCTGCTATCCGTCACCCCACTGGGATCCCCTCTCTTGTTCAAGTCCTATCTTTGCTCCATTTCTTGGCAACTGGTTCTCTCCAAGTGACAGTGGGCTTGGCTGCAGGAATGCCACAGCCAATGTTCTCAATAATACTGACCAGAGTGTTGTCTGCCCTGATTAAACACATGTGCAGCTACATTGTTTTCCCCCAGGTGGAGGATTTGGCCACAGTGAGGGCTGACTTCTATACAATGGGACATATCCCCAACATCATTGGGGCATTTGATAGAACACATATTGCATTTGTCCCCCCCGGCAGAATGAACAGGTGTTCAGAAATCGAAAGAGTTTTCATTCCATGAATGTCCAGATGGTGTGCCTGGCGGACCAGTACATCACCCATGTCAATGCTAAGTATCCTGGGTCTGTACCTGATGCCTTTATCCCGAGGAACAGCAGCGTCCCAAATGTGATGGCCCAACTACAGAGGCACAGGGTGTGGCTAATAGGTGAGTCCTGGTTCCCACCCAGTGGATGTTGGTCTATGGCCATGGTGTGGGCCTTATGGGATAGTGTGTGGCTAAATGTTGTCCCTCGATATTTGCAGGTGACTCTGGTTACCCCAACCTATCATAGCTACAGACCCCTGTGAGGAATGCCAGGACAAGGGCAGAAGAACGGTATAATGAGGCACATGGGCGTATAAGAAGGATAATAGAACATACCTTCGGTGCCTCCATCTAACAGGTGGATCCCTATGATACTCACCCAAGAAGGTCTACCAGATAATCGTGGCATGCTGTATTTTGCACAACCTTGCACTGAGATACCATGTGCCTTTTCTGCAGGAGGAAGAGGCTGGAGATGGCCGTATGGCAGCAGTTGACCCTGTGGACAGTGAGGATGAGGAAGAAAAGGATGAGGATGAGGACAACAGAACTGCAGTGATTCAACAATATTTCCAATGACACAGGGGTAGGACAGTTTTACTTCATCTTCATTGACATTTTCTTGTCTATCTTTGTCACTGGCATGCTGTTATTTCCCACTTCTATGCCCACTCACTGTACCTTTTGGCAACTCACTATGCAGATGTTGGTGACCCACTATGGCTCCTGGTGTGATCACTGTGGCCAACTACGGGTCTTTCCTATGTGAACATTACTGTACAGTTGAATTGTAATGTTTGAACCTGGTTAAACAAATACATACTTAAGTCATTTGACATACTCCATACTTGTATTTAATCAAAGGGTATTTATTGAAGTGCTAAGTAGGAGTGGGGCAAGTGCATTGGGATGGGATGAAGATGGAGGAAAGTCCAGGGTATAGTTCTAGTCTATTGGTAGCACAGGTGCATTCTACAAGGGGACATAAGAAGGGAAACAATGGCAGTTCAAGGTGGACAGGATGACAGAGTGGTACACAAGGGTGACAATCAGGAGAGTCTCATTTCCTGGCGGGGGTCTTGGCAATAGTCTTTGACTTCTGCCTGGATCGCAGGGAACGTTTGTGGGGTGGTTCTCTTTCTGCAAGGGGAGGGGTGTTGGTGGCCTGTTGGGCCTGTGGCAGGGCCTCCTGGCCACTAGCGGCAGTGGAGGTGGAAGGCAGTTCAGATATCTGGCTAGTGGCAGGAGGCCGCTGTTGTGAGGCTGCCTCCCTCATAATGTTGCCCATGTCTGCCAGCACCCCTGCAATGGAGACCAGGATGGTGTTAATGGCCTGCAAGTCCTCCCTTATCCCCATGGTACTGTCCCTCCTGCAGCTGCCTGTTCTCCTGCATGTTGGCCAAGATCTGGCCCAGCGTATCCTGGGAATGTTGGTATACTCCCAGGATCTCGGTGAGTGCCTCCTGGAGAGTCGGTTACCTGGGCCTGCCCTCCCCCTGGCGCATATCAGTCCTCCCAGTTTCCCTGTTGTCCTGTGCCTCTGTCGCCTGAACGGTGTGCCCACTGCCACTGACCCCAGGCCCCTGATAGTCTTGGGTATGAGGTGTGCCCTCGGGCCCCTGTATTGGTGGACACACTGCTGATTGAAGTGTCCTGGGGACAGAGGTATGGGTACGCCAGGTGGGTGCTGTGGTGGTGTTTCCTGAAGGAGGAGGCTCTGTAGTGGTGTGTGACTGTGGCTGGGTAACCAACTGTCCAGAGGTCCCTGATGGGCCAGGTTGGTCATCCAAATCCAGTCGACCAGGTTCACTGCCATCACTGTGGGCCTCTTCTGTGGGGGGACTGGATATTGCTGGCACCTCTTCTCCACTGACATTGACTGTAGTACCTGTGGGGATGTAAATGCAGTGTTGTTGTTTCTGTATGTGACATATTGTGCATCGGTGGGTTGCCCTCTTTGATTGTATTCGACCTGGAAGCTTTTACTTGTGTGAGTTGTTATGTGATGGGCTAGCTAATTCTCTCTAGTGTTATGCTTTATAAATAAGTATCATTGCTGGCTGTGAGTGGTGTCCATGCATTGGTGGTGCATGCAGGGCTTGGCATCGGTATTATTGAGATGTGATGGTGGGGTGTGTGGGAGGTAGTGGAGTGATAGTAGTAGGGGTGAGGGTGGGGTATGTGTTGGCATGCAGGTAGGGGGGTGATAGTAACAGAGAATTGACTTCCCAGAGTCCAGTCCTCTTGCTACTCCTGCCAGGCCCTCAGGATGCATGTTTGCCAAGACATGCTCCTCCCATGTTGTTAGTTGTTGTAGTGGAGGTGGGGGTTCACCTCCAGTCCTCTGTACAGTGAGTTGGAGTCTTGCTGCAATGGAACATACCTTCCCCCGTTGGACGTTCTACCTCTTCCTGATATCATCACTCGTTCTTGGGGGCTGTCCCACACCGTTGACCCTGTCCACGATCCTCCGCCATAGCTTCATCTTCTTTCTAATGAATATCTGCTGCACCTGTGCTCCAAATAGCTGTGGCTCCACCCTGATGATTTCCTCCACCATGACCCTTAGCTCCTCCTCTGAGAATCTGGGGTGTCTTTGTGATGCCATGGTTGTTATGTGAGTAGTATGGGTGAGGGTGTTTAGGGCGATGTGTTGGGGTGTGTGATGTAAGGTGCATGGGTGGTAGATAGGTGATGATGGTGTGTGGCTCTGGTCTTGTCTGTGGTCTTGCTGTATCTCTCTGGTGGCAATTGTTTGTAATGGTAAAGGGTTGTCGTTAATGTGGGTGTGGGTTTTATAGTGGTGTGGGTGTGGTGTGTATGGGTGTCAGGTGTGTGTTATTTAAATTGACCTATGTAATGTTTTTTTGTATGTGTGTGTGTATTTTGAACGCGGCGGTATGCACCGCCAAGGGTTTGCCGTCGTTGAATGTCCGCCATAGTGATTCTTGGGTCATAATGTGGTGAGTGTTGTTCTGTTGGTGTAACGGTGTGGGTTTCGATACCGCCAGTTTATCACTGACCTTTGGTGTGGCGGAATTGTGTTTGTGGCTGAATAGTGACGGATTGGTGTGTGTGTGTCATAATATGGTGAAAGGAGGTCCACGGTGGCAGAAGTATGTTGGTGGCAGTCAGCGTAGCGGTAAGTGGGATTTACCGCTAATGAGGGCCAAAATGTGATGTTTTGTGAAGATGAGAAGTCCACAAATACAAAGCAGTAGCGTCTCAGTTCTGGTGATCACTATTGTACCTTGCTCTAATCTCAGAAGGAGTTGACAGACATTTTGAGGTACCATTTCTACATAGCTCATTGCCATTGTGAAATTGTACTCCAACTGTCAAACACTAGTCACAGGCAGACAACAGAAAGGAAGTATAAGGCAGGTAGATGTGGTGGGCAGCAGGTACTCTTTTTGGTGGCACCTCAGCCACTGTGTCAGCGTAAATGACAATTCATACAATGTTCAAGTTCAAGTCCATTCTCACTAGAAAATTTTAGTATGAATTCCACAAAACCTAAGTGTGTGAACACCATAATGGTCTACATAGCTAAAATTAGTAGCCAAGAAAAGAGTAGCAAACTTTGAAACTATATGATATCCTACACCATCCTATAAAACTGACCTTGCTCAGATCCCTCCACAGATGACAATGCAGACAGTTTTTGGATGTCGATCATGACATATCCTTGTTCTCAGTCACAGCACAAAATAGTGTCACAACACAGAACTTCACATAGCACAGTTTTTCAGGTACACAGCCAAAATATTAAAATTATGCATTAGAATAATGAACATGCGTTGCCACATGTACAACTCTGCAACTTGCTCTTGGATGACTGGCATGTGTACACTGTTGCATAACATTGCCATCAGAAGGAGATGTCCTCTTGGGGGCAAATAAGCCAATAAATAAAAGCAATCTGCAGCCACTGACCTTAAGGAGAAGCACATGATAAAAGAGTCAAAAGGAATAAAATTGATTAAAATGATTTATAAGACAATTGATTAATCTAAATGTAGAATTAATCAAAATAAATGATTGTTAACAATAAATGTAATCCTGTTTCCTCAAAGGTTAAATTAATTAAAAGATAGGTACCTTTGGATATCTGGTGGAAACATAATGCTGTATTGACAAGTTCCAATCTCCACTCAATCTCACTACTTTTACAATTGATCATATCTTCACTTAAGGTCATGTACCGCTTGTTTGGGAAAGCCTGTGTGATGTAAAGGTAAATTGAGGAACATTGAAACTTTTACAAAAGACAAGAAAATGAAGAACTTTGCAAAACTCTGCTGGTGAAAAACATTACACAAGGCTTGTTTTCTTCTGTTCTGTGCCAGTTATTTCAATGTTGCCTCTGTCTGCCTCTGCGTTCAGACATGCCTGTGAATCATACATTTTGTGCTGCATACTAGACAGGTTTGATATCTCTTAACTTCTCAATGTGTATGATGGCTCAGATGTGACAACATTGATGTGTCTACCCTGTATAATCTAAGGACAGGCTCCAGGGTAGGTGTGGACTCCACAGGTGTTGAGAAGAAACAGTCCCCGAAGGAGCTCCTACTTTAAAGAAGAATTCTGTGAGGTAAGGTTTCTTGCTTCCTTTTGGAAGCAATATGTGTCACTGGCATGAGAGGACTAAAATTGACCATAGACTATATTTTAGTGGATTTTGTAGGAGGCTGGCCTGTTTTACAGTGGGTACCTAAGGTACTTACACCTTATACCAGGTCCAGTTATTCCTTATTAGTGAAATGCACTCAGTGTCTAGAAGCCAGGCTGTCTAGAGGTAGCTGTAGATAGAGCAGCCAAGGCTGGACTAGGAGACATGCAAAGCTCTTGCAATACCACTGTAGTCACAGAGTACGTACACACAAGAAAGACAATACTCAGTGTTGCCAAAAAAAAGGTACTTTGTTTTAGTGACACAAAGCCACAAATATCTTAGAGGCTATACTCCCTTAGGACGTAAGTATTATACACAAAATATGCACTAGTAACCAAAATCAAGGAATTAAACAGTCAATGAATAGTGCAAATAGTGAAAATCGCCGTATGTTACAACGGGACTGGGAAAACACAAATCATATACTAAAATAGTGGAATGCGAATGTCGGTTTCCCACCTAGGAAAGAGTAGTGTGCAGAGGGACACTGGGAGTGTAAGAAAAGACCAAAGGTAAATAAAGTACCATAACCCAGAACCCAGGAAAACAGGAGTAAAGTACAGCAAGTTTCCTCAGAACACATTAGAGGTCGTGATAAAGAATTACGCAAAAACCAAGCAAGACTGCAAGAAACCAATGATGGATTCCTGGACCTGAAGACCTGCGGAGAGAGGAGACCAAGTCCAAGAACAGCTAAAGAGTCCAGGAAGAACAGGAGCCCCTGCTAACCCGGAAAAAGGTACATAAGTGGATTCTCCGGTTAGAAGAAAAAGTCAGAAATGCACCGAAGAAGACAGGTGCGGGTTCCTGCTTGGTGCAAGAGATGTCCCATGTTGAGTAGCAGAATGCAGGCTGGTTTTAGTCATTTGATTACATCAACAAGCCTTGGCTCATGCAAAAGACTTGTTTGGTGGGAAAAGGAGTTACCTAGACCCAGGAAGGACCTGGGGGGTCTCAAGTCAGACTGAGGAGACAGAGGAGGCTCTCAGCACTTAAGAGAGACCTCAGAAGACCAGGCAGCACCCACAAGAGCCTCAGGACATGGGGACAAATATGTTGCAAATTACAGTCATCACAAGCACTACACAAAGGGATGCCACGCCGCCGGAGAACAACTCAGGGACCTGAGCAATGCAGGATGGAGTGCTGGGGACCTGGGACATTCTGTGTACAAAGGATTCCTTAGAGAAGTGCACAAAAACCCTAAGAGCTGCAAAATATGTGGTGCACAGGGGTTCTGTCTGGCTCGGGGAAGCAAGCTCTAACCTCCACCAAATTTGGACAGTTGGACCTTTGGATAGTCTGGGTGACTTCGGTTCACCACCTGTGTTCCAGGATCCACACTTGTTGTCAGGAGAGAGGACCCAGAGTACGGTTGTCACTGAAGAGAGGTGCCTGCTGAAGCAGGGAAGTGACTCCATCACTCCACGGGAGATTCCTTCCATCCTTCTGGTGCAGGATGAAGTCTCGCAGTCCTCAGAGTGTGCACAACCTGGAAAAACTTGCAGTTGCTGGGTGGAGCTGAAGATACGGAGTTGCAGTAGCCTTCTCGGATAATTTGCTGCAGTTGTAGAGTTCCTGGAGCAGTTCTGCAGTTGATCTGATGGTCAAAGGTGAAGCAGAGGTTGCAGAGGAGTCCTGCTGGAGTCGAGTCTTGCAAAACCGAATCTGAGGAAACACCCACAGGAGAGACCCTAAATAACACTCAGAGGGAGATTGGTCACCTAACCAGGTATGGACCTATCAGGAAGGGTCTCTGATGTCACCTGCTGGCACTGGCCACTCAGATGCTCCCAGAGTTCCCTGAACATACTGAAAACGAGATGGCCGAACCCACAGACACTCTGGAGGAGCTCTTGGCACCACCCCTGGTGTGGTGATGTACAGGGAAGTGGTCACTCCCTTTTCCTTTGTCTAGTGTCACCCCAGAGCAGGGACTGGGTTCTCTGAACTGGTGTAGACTGGATTATGCAAGGAGGGCACCATCTGTGCCCTCAAAGAACTTCCAGAGGCTCTGGAAGGAAACCCCTCCCATGCCTGTAACATGGCCTCCCATGCCTGTAGCAATGCCTGATACCAAACAGAGACTTCTTTATGTACCAAGATAGAGGATAATTTCTCTTCCCAAGGATTATACACTCCCACTTTCTCCTGTAGGGATGCCACCCAACTTGCTAATTGTAAATATTTAAACCTTGAAAGCTTATGATCTGTTAATTCCTCAAATCTTGACCAAGGCACCAGCTTAGCATCCTTCAAAATTTGTCCGCACTTCGTCACTCTCTTTAACACCAAAGCCAATCTAGCTAAAAGAAACTCAGGTGTGCCAGGGAAATCCCAGACCGCAGCCCTAGGACTGTAATAATAAATATGGAAAGCTTGGCTTACCAACCACCATACTCTGGCAGCATCCTTAAGAAGCTTCAATCGGATCTTTTTGAAGAATATCAGGTGACCAAACTTGTATAAGAAAAAAACTACCAGCTGCTAAAAACTCTTTAGTCACTGCGCCCCAAATGAACGTATATTCAGACCTATCCTGTAGCAAGATCCTAACATTTTTCAAGTGAAAGGCTAAATAGTATTTGTAGAAATCTGGAGCTGCAATCCTCCCTTCCCTTTGGGCCTGCATAGTTTTTGCCAGGCGATCCTGAAACCTTTTGATGACCAAACAAACAAGGTAAAATCAGCTTGCATCTTCTGAAACCAACTCTTCTTAAATTCCAAGGGGAGCGTGTTAAACAAGAATGTAAATTTAGGGAGAATAACCATTTTAAGAATATTTACTCTTCCTATAAAAGACAGAGGGAGTCTGACCCAAGTCTTAAGTAAGTTTCTAGTCTCCTTACAGAGCTTATCAAAATTAACCCTAGCCAATTTATTAAGGTTGGAACTAACTTGAATTCCCAGGTATCTAATCTGTTGCTTAACCAACGGGCTATCAAAAGTAGTATTCCAACACATAATCTCACTTTTCTCTGGGTTAACGGAATAGCCCGAAGCTTCTCCATACTCCTTTAAATGTAATAAAATTCTAGAGAAAACATGTGTCAAGTCCCCAGGATATTTAGTAAGACCGTCAGCATATAAAGCAATCTTCTTCTCCCAGCCCATACATTGAAAAGGAGGGGTCGCTCTATCCACCCTGATTCTAGCTGCTAAAGGTTCGATATATAATTTAAAAAGAAGAGGGGATAATGGACAACCTTGTTGCGTCCCTCTCTGGATGCTAAATCTGGAATGATAACTTATCATTAATCAAAATGCAAGCAGATGGATTTTTATAGATAACCTGAATTGCCTTAATAAATTTCGGGCCCAACTCGAAGGTATCCATTACACGTTGTAAAAAATGGCAGTTTACCCGATCAAAAGCTTTAGCTGCGTCGAAAGTGAGGACTGATAGGGGAACTTTTTCAGAGGTCGCCAGATCTACTGCACCCAATAAGTCATGAGTCAACTTATGCAAATATCTACCTCTAACAAACCCTTTCTGGTCCTCATGAATCAAATCGCAAATCACACTCTGAAGCCTGTTGGACAAAATATGAGTGTAAAGCTTATAATCTGAATTCAACAGAGATATTGGTCTATAGGAACTACAGAGGGCCGGGTCTTTCCCTGGTTTCAAAAGGAGGCTAATGACTGCCTCACTCCAAGACTTGGGCATATCCACCCATTCCTGTAAAAGAAGATTAAACAATTCTGTCAAAATAGTTACTAACTCCTCGCAAAGGTTGCCATATAGTTTGTTAGGCAGACCGTCTGGACCCAGATCCTTTCCCTTCTTTAAATTCAGAATTGCTGCTCTCTCCTCCCTAGAATCTATTACCCTCGCGAGTTGGTTATGATTCAATGCTGTTAACTGAGGAAGATGAAGCACTTCCAAATACTCCTTTACAGATATTTCAGACGTTTCAGAAGAATGCTGATCTTCTGTATACAAGCTCTGAAAAAAAAAACACAAAGGCCGCCTCTACTTTGGGATTAGTTGTGATTACAGCTCCCGCAATCTCTGATTTGACAAATTAAATTACATTCTTAGAACGGTCTGATCTGATTTTCCAAGCCAACAGTTTTCCACAGCCTTCCCCATATTCATAGTGGGCAAACCTACTACATTCAACTGCCCTTCTCACTTTCCCCTCTAAAAATGGACCCAACTCCGATCTTGCAGAATCTAACTAAGCGTTAAAGAACCCCTTCTTTTTTTCCTCCACCCTTAAAGTAGCTTCCTGCAAGGAAGCCACCTTAAGCTCAAGTTGTTTCAATTGATATCTCTCTGCTCTGTATCTATAAGTGTCCAACCCCACAAGCCTACCTCTGATAAAGGCTTTATATGCGTCCCACAATGTCTGCAATGTGGTGGATCCATAGTTCAATTAAAAAAAATAATTAGTCTCTATCCTCAACCCATCCACCATTAACTCATCCAAAAACAAAGTATGGTTAACTGTCCACCTGGGAATAGACATTTGACTATTAAGGGAGACTTGCATTATTACTGCTGAGTGATCTGAAAGATATGCCGGGGTGTGACAGACCGACATTACCATGTCCCTTAACTGATGTTGAATTAAAAACAAAATCTATCCTTGAATGATGACCATAATTCCTATTATTAAATGTGTTCCTGGGGCCCACCCCATCCTTCTTGTGCCAAATATCAATTAAACCAAGATCCAGCATTCCTTGTTTTATCCTTGACCAATTTCTGGGTAAATTAACCGTTGGTCTTGGTGTAGACTTATCTAAAGAAGGGTTCAAAAAAACATTAAAATCTCCACCAATTATAATCAGGTGTTTAACAACCAATAAATGGACAAAAAGATCTTGAAAGGGTGAAGGATCATCAACATTAAGACCATAATATCCAGCGATCGTAAACCAGGTACCGTGTAAGGCGGCTTCCACAATCAGCCACCTATCCCTAGGATCCTTCTTAATATTAACAACCTTCACTCCTATTGACTTCTTTCTCAAAATTGCCACCCCCTTAGCCGCACATGATTGATTAGTACATGCACAGTAACCCATCCAATTCAGATGTTTAAGATATACATTTCATTCGGTCTCTAACAAATGAGTTACTTGTAAAATAATTACTTCCTCCTCTACCCTTTTTAAAGGCAAAAATTCTCCTCCTCCTCCTCCCGGGAACCCATAAGCCATTTACATTCCATGATAAAAACTTCAAAGTAACTCCTATCTGCTTAGCCATTGTCAATTAGGAAAGAGTTATCACAGGAAGACAACAACAAAAAGTTAAGGCCCCTCATAAGAATACATGCGATACTGCTGCGGACATTTTCAAGCATTGCATAACTTCCCTTCTCCCATGCTGTTCCCCCACCCAACACCCACCTCCCATACCATGTGGTAAAAAAAACCTCCTGACCTGTATCCCAAACACACCCAGTACCTCCTCCACCCATGGGAGCCCTCCCTTCTCGTTCAAAGGTGACTATTACCACCCATGTGAGCTCAAGCTGGCTGGCTCTTCCCAAGAAAAAAAAAGCATCAACATTAAATTTTAATTTTCTCAATTAATGCCTGGACTTCCGTGGGTTCCCTAATATTGTACATGGTATTGTTCCACATAATATTAAAAAAAGCCGGGAACCTCATCTGAACTGTGGCGCCATGGGCCTGAGATCTTGCATGTACTTCCCCGATACCCACTGCCTATCTAAAGTTGTTTTAGAAAGATCCGAACGAATCCGAAATGACCAATCAGCCATTGAAAAACTACCTGCCTTGAGAGCATCAGACAAAATTCTTTCCTTTACAGAGAAATTGCCAAAATTAACCTGAATCTTCCTGGGGGTCTTCCTATCAGGCTTCCTCCTAAAGGGGTCCCGATGAACCCTTTTTATATCCTCTTTCAACTTTGTCTGCTCCATTGAGGGAAAAAAATTCTTAAACAGGATTAATACAAAGGCCTTAATATCATCTCCTTCCAGCCCTTCAGGTACATTCAATAACCTAGTGTTATTCCTCTGTAAGTTATTCTCCAAAGACTCTAGCTTCTCCTGGACCATCTTGCCATTGCGTGTCAACTGAGAAATATCCTGGGAATTGGACAGTACTCGGGCTTCCTGCTGTGAAACCGCCATCTCCAAATTACTTATCCTCTCAGTCAACGTATTAAGTTTAGTCTCTAATGCCGCACAGGACTCTCTGATTTTCCCTTGGTTGTACTCAGATACCTCAAATTTGCCTCTGATCTCCTCAGATAAGGAAATCAAGAGTTTCTGTACCGCAGAATCATGAGTAGGTAGACCAGACTCTAAGGCTTTCGGTCCCAAGGAGCACTGCGCCCCAGCGCACACCACAGGTTGAGTTTGCGCTGACTCATTCTCGCCAGACTGCTTCCCATACCCAAGGGGGGAGGCTCAGGGGGTCTGGAAGCAGGGGGAATTCTCCAAGGAATGTGGGGCTGCATCTCTGCACACCGTGAGGTATTCCTCAAAAAGGGTGCAAGGGGAGAAACCAACTTGCCCCCCTCGGAAAGTAAGCCTTGGACGCACAAAGCCTTACTGATTTTACTAGGCTTATTACTGAGCCTCTTTCTAGTCTCCAAATCAGACGGAAGGGGTGCAGACAAACTCCCTGTATTTGATTTTCCAATCCCCTTCACTTGCACTCTCCACTCTCTTATTTAAGGACCCCCCCCTTGCTAGAAACTTGTGAACAGTTAATTATGCTTGTTTGAAGGGCCTCCTCACCCTTCCCAACACTGAAGAAAACGTTCTGACTTTGCACCAATGGGGGGCCCCTGGAAGATGCCTGTACTCTTAATTTAACTGGCACCATAAAAACAGAGCCTCCCACTAAAAAAGTAGAACATTTTTTGTTGTGATCCTTGGTTTCCTTGGTTTCCTTGGTTTCCTACTCCAACTCCCTCCTAAAGATACTAAAAGCTGCTTCCAAACGTGGCCCCGGAAACAGCTGAGGCAAAGTAAACGTTTCCCTCGGTGCAGAGTGAAAGCAGCCTCTGGCCAAAATCCTGAATGTGGAGCGCCAAACCTTGGCATCTCCACGGTGATATTCAACCCCCGTCTCGCCCTGACTCACACGGGGGGCAGTGGCGTGGTGCGAGGCTCATCGGCCTCACGGCATCCAGGTGCAGCATTTCGGTCTCAGCAAAATTGAGCGCCGGCCTGGGAGAGCTCGCAACCACGGTGTTGCGCGGCCGCCATGTTCCCTGTCCTTCAAGAGTCTCATCAACATGGATGACAAAGGTTGCAGAACCCACACTTTGATTTTATTGTCCCATCCTGTCTCCTTGGTTGACTCTGGGTACAAGTAGTATCACTTTACTAGGGACTTAGAAGTGCTGATCATTTGTAAGCTAATTGTACCATGGTATAGGGAGAGTGCAAAAGCACTTTAGCACTGACTAGCAGTGGTATAGTGCACCTAGTCCTACAGCCAACAAAAATGAATTCAGCAAAACTGGAGTGGCAAAGGAAAAAGGTTTGGGGCACTACCACCCAAGGGTGTCAGGTCTAACACCATTATATTCCCTTCTCTTGTTCTCTTTTAAATCTTACCTACAGCCCCGGGGGAGACGCATGAGCCTGTCACTCTGTAGTTAACATGGATGACAAAGGTTGCAGGACCCACACTTTGATTTCATTGTCCCATCCTGTCTCCTTGGTTGAGACTGGGGTTCCATATGCTTATCACAGCTTTCATGGGAGTGTTCCTTTGGATAGGACTGTTTTTTTATTTGAACTCAGAATCATTGGGTAATAACGATAATGCCGTTATCACATTTTCTGGTTATCAGATCCAGTTACTCCTTAACCCTAAAAAACGGTGCCCCTTAGTTCCAGGTGGCTTGTAAAATAATGGCAAAGTCAGTCCTTTTCATGAGACATGGCCCTAAACAATTTGACGTCCTTAGGCACTGATTTCAAGGTTTCAATATACTCGTCTCTACCTCTTTCAATGCTGATCTTCTGCGAGTCTTAATGGGAATAAGCACTGATGCTCAAATTGTGTCCTGTAACCCTAGTTACTAGAACTGGAGCTGGGCAAGGGAGGCAGGACAGCACCCACCATATGCATCAGTGGCAATTTGCTGTACCTATCAATAGCAACCCTATTCATGGTTTGTTCTGCAGTTCAATTTGGGTAATAGAATAATGGATTCTGGCCAGAAAAATAACAACATTCAGGCCCCCGAACTATCACCCTTGAATCGTGAATCTTTATTTCACCCTTTATACAGGTTTCAGACTAATAGATGAGAGAGCAGAGCAATCATAATAACACTCAGACTTGTGTAGGTGCTTCAGGTATGGAAGGGATGCCTTGTTTATCTGATAACTGCACATTAAGTCCATGTTTACAGTGCACTGGAGGTCAATTACAGAATCAAACAAAAAAACTGCTCAGTAATTATTCACCAATCAGACACTTAGTAAAAAGGCTAAGCAGGAAACTACATATATTGTTAAGCTGTGATTCAGTTAGGAATATTTTGCACATTCCTGTTTTGTGTCAACAAGGAACCTATGTACCTGTCAGCTGTGGGTCAATCAGGAAACTGTATGTTTTTAATCATGTGTGAAACAGAGCCTGATTGAGGCGAGGGGTTTCATGCTTTACTGATCAATGTAAGGGTAGAAATTGTATACCTTTCATCGCAGAGTCAAGTGGGGAGCAATTTGCTTTTTAGATCATGGTGAAACAGGAAGCTGTGTTAGTTTTCACTTTGCGTCCATTGTTGGTCTTTGCATTTCCAGCTGGAATCACCCCGGAAGCTATGTGCTTTTCAGCTATGGTTAATTCCAGAAGTGTGTGTGTGTGTACGTTCTGAAGTGAGCTCCATACCTGTCGCCATAAATCTGCTGTGCGTGTTACTCAGGTCTATCTGCCTTGTGCATTCTCTCTTTTCCTTTGCATTGACTCTTTCTTTCATTGTCCCTTCACCACCTCATTTTCTCAACTATTCTATGATTAACACACATTCAGCGAGAATTTCCCAACTCCTCACCTATTGTATTAAAAACAAAAACTCTGGATATTTTTCATAATGTAGAGGGTGTGTCTTCTTGAATGAAAGCTTTCTAGCCAAATACATCATTCACAAATATACAGCAGTCCTAGATGTATTTCACCTTGTGTGAGACTCAATGGTAATGTTTGTGTTGACAAGGTTTGATAACATTCAGGTTGATTTGTAGTGTGGTCATTTTTATGTATCCTTTGCGCGTTTGCTTCTGGTGTTAGGCCTTTGTGCACTTTGCCCTGGATGTATTTTATTCCTTGCTTGCAGCATAGAGCCTCTGTGCACTTTGCTCTAAATGCATGTTATTCAGCTTTGTACTGTTATTTTTCAACTAGCCAGTTCTACGGTCTTGTTTTATTTTTGATATCACACTGTTTAGCCTACTTCAGCACTGGAGTTCTCAATAACACATTCTTGCTCACTCTGGGCTCCAGTCAAAGATACAGTCTGGTACATTGCCGATAGACGTGGTAGGAGTTTAATCTTTGGATACATTCTTGCGTAGGGACGTTTTGTGATCACACTGACATGTTAGTTATAAAAAGACTTCCTTGTCCTAATACACGGTAGAGGGAGATTCCGACCAGAGAACCACAACTAGATGCTCACTGCCCTGTTGCAGATGCTGAACCAGATCACAGGCCTTTGCTCAGGTCTGAGGGTTGATGTCTTCCCGGGGAATCTGAAAGGCAAGTTAGTAGCTTAACATGCTGTGCTCAAAATATAACTTACTGAGAGAGAATAGAATCTATTAACACCATGATAGCGTTGTTTTTATGTTTCACTCTCATCGTGACTATTTCAATCCTACTGTGTTGTATGATTCTGGTTATTGCGGTTCACACCTTATTCACTAAGATGCAGTCGTTTTATTAAATACAAACTATAAAACTTAAACTGCCTTTGTCATTTTTATATGAGATCATACTGTAAATGAGAGAGCTGGTTGGGACCTGAGTGACCACGACTTCCCTGAGAAGTTCTAAAGATGTCATGCGCTCGGCTGCCCAATCATCCCTTCCCCTTGGGAGAGATGAGGTACTGCTAGTTAGCCGGAGCAAAACCGGATTGAAGGTGACAGAGGTCCTTCTAAGTGGGACAGACTCAGTCCCCCACATCAGGGACGACCCTGTTACCTAGAAATCCAGTAGTCTCACTTAGTATAATGAGAGCCCACGCGACAGATTTAAACCCTCAAAAAGTGTTTCATACCCTTTCTTTTCCTTTCATGGTTGATCTATGGATCATATAAATGGAAGAGGTCGCCCTATGATCCAAATGTGTACTTGATCTCTGATTTGTTTCCAAAGCTGTTCGCCCCAAAGGCTTGATTTAGAATTTGGTGATTATTGAGAATTTTTCAATCTTTGGAGGAAGTTCTAAATATGATGTGGAATCCCCTGGCTTTATTTCCTCCATCACAAGGTTGGTATTGTGGAGGTAATTCATTTCAGCAGGTACATTCTACTTCATATTTTGGGGGAGCTTTATTCCAGAAAATGGAAGATTCCAATTTTTATCAAACTCGAAATCAGGCCCTAGTTTATTTCTTTGTATTAATGGATCAGATATGTTTATTGATCTCAACATAGTACATACCAAACAGAAAAGACTAGGTCTGCGAGGCTGACAAAGATGAGAGAAGGGATCGTAAAGTATGTATCCTCTTCTCGTCTACTCCCCCCTCAAGCGAGTTACCTCTGGTTTGTCTCTTATTGTGCTGCTTGTGCACAGTTCATACCTACAGCCCCTGCTCTCTCCCCCAAGGTCTTCCCCAACCAATCGCCACCTCGCAGCTGATCTAGTTATGATTGTTCTGAATTTTCTGGGAGGGTTATACACAGCACCTCAAGCAATTTGGGGCAGAAAAGTCCCTGAACCCAGAGAAAAGGAAATCCAGAAAAGATGCCACGATCCCCCAAATTTATCTGTGCCATTGTCAATCATAATGGGTAATTTACCCAGTCCTAGGACAGCCCAATGTAGTAATTTAAGTGTAAACTTGGAGCCTTATTTGATTTGGACTGTAACAGGGGAACAGTGTGATTTTAGGAGAAAGTGTGAAGTCGGGTAGAACTAATTGATGGACTTTTGTTGGTGTGTAGTTTCATAATCAAAATTAACATGAAATGTTTACGAATTAATGCATAATGATGCCGCATAGAAAATGTATTAATGTGCTTTTACTAAACGTGTGTTTGGAATGTGCCATCGGGGAGTGGTCACCAACGTATACGATGATAATTGAAACTGACTAATAATGAAATATCAATGTACTAATGTATGATTTTGTATTAGTATTAAGAGTTATATGTTAAGGTTTTTGTAATTAATCACTAGGCCTTAGTTCGCATGAGTCGGGGCCTAACTGTCCGGTTTCATATTAAATGTGTTTTTTTTAACGTGCAGTGTGCTGACTAGCTGAAGGACATGGAGTCGTACTTGTCTAGAAGCTAGAAGATGTGTGTAACCGTAGTAAATTCTTTCTCATGAGACTCGACTTGCTCAAGGAGACATTCTTGCCGAATGCAACAGTGTAAACTTGCAACTGGTACAAGGTCGCCTGAACTGGTATAGACAATGGAACTATTGACTGGGTCTGTGAGAGGACCTCGAGAACATGAAATTGTACCTGACATTCCGCCCGTTTGAGACGTCAATTACAGAAGCCAATAAACTACGTGAGAACTGTTATAAGGTGACAATCTTAATGAGGCGACAAGTAAACCATTGGATGGAGATAATGGTGCACCAAAACTCGCCCAATTGGAGATTAGGGGATTGTTCAACAAGTTTAATATAATCTTTTGACACCAGGAGAAATCAGCCAATATATGCCATTCCTTTGCCATAGCCATTATGTGCCTTTGCCATTGCCTAGACACTTTGTCACTCTGTCTTTAAGACTTTGCATTTTATCTCTTCGAACCATCCTTATTCTGCCTTGCCCGAATCATACTGTTCCTCCTTATGAAGGAAGTGTCCCTTATTGCCCGTCTTGCTGAACTTTGCTGTGTTTCCTGGCTGATGGCGAATCAACTGATGTCCTGTGGATTAAGACTGACTCTGTATGCTGACCCATTATGGAGGGTAACTATACGAGGATGAAATTGTAATTGTCTGTTTGCCTTTTCTTTTCAGGTACCAACTGTTCCTTTTGATAGAGACCATAGTTAGATGTTTTCTAAATTTGTATGGCTACATTGTTTTGCATGAAGCCCAACATGCCAATGCTAATTCGAGGATAGTTAAGGAATTCACTAAACGGACGCAAATAGACAAATGACCGAATCTAGGCATTGTTGAATAATGCGCTAATGATACTCTGCTAAGATTAACCCATGTTGACGTCGTGCTTTGTTCTAATGTTTATGATTTTTGCATTGATGAAGTCTTATTTGAGTTGCCATATTATTACTGTGTTGATGTGTTTCCTGGTACTGAGATTAATAAACGTACTCGTAGAAGTGTAATCAATAGGGAATAAATATCACAAATCATACTAAATCCGTGTGGTTATTCGCGAATGAAAGGTCTTGGTGTGATTGGATTCTTACTTATGCCATTATCCAAATTGAATTGATTTGTTATAGTGAATATTGATGATGTTATTGATCTATTGATTGCTATGTTGATTAATTGTCTCGTCCTGAGGTGTCTTCAATCAGGGTCAAAAGATTCATTGGCCTAAAACGAGTCCCAGGCTAATTAAATTATTTAAGACGGGACGCGTTATCAGTTCTGGTAGCAGAGGACAGTTAGGCCCTTTTGGGCCCTAGGACGAGGAACCATTGTTTTGGAACAGTTTTCTGAGATAATGTATTTTGGAGGTATGATGTGCCCCTAAGTCCCAAATGACTTTCCCAGAATCTCGGAGCTTCCCGAAGTGAGTTGGGAATGTTCTCAGCGTTCTAGTGATAGTATGAGTAAAGTAGAATTTGCGCTTGCTCAGCTTATGCATATTGCAGGTGAATTGTGAGGTTTGTGGGAATTTTATGACAGGTAATGGTTTAGTAGGAGTGGGCCTACTCCGCAGTATGAGAGTAGGGAAGTTGGAGAACTTCATGTGAGTGTGGCACATGGTTGTTGGTGATAAACGGACCCGGCGTGGTCTAAGACTCCGGAGTATATTGATAAGTGTATGAGACACTTGATTTATGTTGTAATTTGAGCGGTTTAATAGGTCAATCGGGCGTGATTGACGAGTCCAGTTTGAGTCAAATTGTGTGAGTGAAACTTTCGATGGAGATTTGATAAGTTCTAAAGTGCACTAGAACGAACCATTGACAAGTTGAGAGTAGAATTTGCGGGTCGAATTTTGCTTGCGAGTGCGGGATCTGAGAAGGATAGAGTAGCGGCCGAGGCTTCAAGTGAAATCTCTGTAAAGTTCTGAGGCGATTGCGTTACCCTTCCTGTAGTAACATGGCAAATGTGGGTTTTGTTGTTAAAGTGCTCGCAATATATTGCATTAGTTTTTGTGTGGATAGAGAGTGAGGAAGACAAGCCGCAAGTGTGTGAGTGTGACGTCATTGGAGCCGCGCTGGGATAGGTTAGTTGCCGAGAGGGGTCGCGCACGGATTGGCAGCCGTTCGTGAGAGGCAATTGGTTGAGAAGGTAGGCGAAGAGTGTTCTGGGTACTAAAGTCTCTTCCTGATTCGATTCTAAACAAAATAAAAGACCCAAAAATGAAGTTTTTCAAGGCTTTAAACAGTGCTCTGAGGGGAGATACCTATATTACCGCGAGTGTGGGGGAGCCTACACCGCCAGAGGATACTCAATCAGGGAGCCACAAGCGCAGCACAGGCAAATAATGTTATTACATCAGCTCCGATACAGAATGGTGATAGTGTATCCACTGCACCAGACACACAGATACAGTGGCAGCCACCGCCAGTTCAGAGGCTCTACCCTGATATCCTAGTATTAGAGACGACTACAAGTTTGATGGTGCCGCCTGATCCAGTATACACAAGATCAAAGTTAGTGCAGATTGAGCCAACTCTACAATTGCTGCCCCAGCCGCAGCAACAAGTGGTCCCGAATTACACTTCGGTCACAGGACCGCAGTCAGTTACAGCACCTATGATGAATCAAGCCATGGGAGTTAATGCTCCATCGGGATTGGGAAACGGACAAGCACCAGCCGCTATATCATTGCCGATTACAGTTGGTCCGCCATTACCGCTACATGCGCAGGCGAAGCCTAGTGTATGTGACCAAGGGGTAATGACTCAAGAGGTGATAAGAGGAGGGTTCACAGGAAGCTCCCAGGGAACGACACCGGGAGAACAGACAGCAGAGAGGTCAAGATCCTTGTTGGACTGGTCCGATTGGGGTTCCTTTAGAGACAATGAGACAAGCATGTTTGGGTCTACTGACACCACAGGTATTGGGTGCAAATACGTCACAGACACCAATGATGCAGGCTGGAAATATCTCATTGCAAGGCTTAATGGCACAACAGTTGATTGAGGGGTTAGACAAGCTTAACACTCTGAAGACTACTCCTGCGACAGCAGAGCGGTCATAGAGAGAGGAATACCTGAATTTTGTGAGGTTGGGAGTGGAAGCAGCGGAGTTAGTTGAAGGGACTATGGGAGTGAACAGATTAGAATCATACACTGAGGCAGAACTGAGGTACCTGTGCCCGAAAATAACCAAAGAAGTGAGTAAGGTGCACCAGAGGTTAGCGAACGTGGCAGATAAATACAGTATAGAATTAGCCAATACTAAGCATCTGAAAAAAAGTTATAGATTAGACTTCGAATCTAAAGATTTTGATCACATGAGATCCACTGGGATGAAGGCACACCTCAAGGAGATACTACAGAGTGCACAGGTTTAGGGTGCTTTAGAGAAGTGGGAAGGCAGATGGGCAAAGAAGAGAGATCAGAGGAAAAGTGACTGCCTGGAACCCCAGCAGATGAAGGCTGCGCCAGACACAGGAACAATAAAGATGTTACCAATGAGAGAAACAGCTGGAGGGGTCCTAGTCCATGTGCCTTGGTCGAGGGGAGACATCTTGTCATTCACAAATGATTATCCCAGGTTAAGGGAAAAGCCAATAGAGTGGTATCAGCAAACGCATAGGTTTGTGAAGCTTGCAAAGTGTCTCTGGGAAGACTTGAATACATTGTTTGAGATTATAGTTCCATCTGATTTGTGGCTAGAGTGCAAGAGGAGTGTGGATTGGCTGATGACGGAACCAGCGAGGGACAGGGCTACAGGAGCACCGTCTCCCGAGGTGATGAAATACTACTATAGGGTGATTGAGTTTTTGAAGCAGAAGGTGTCACCACAGAATATTGATTGGCAGAAAATTGATCGAACGGCACAAGAAGGCAAAGAGTTGATACATGCTTACTATGAGAGGTTGTTAAAGGCATTCAAACACTATAGTGGCACGGAGGTCATAGAACCAAAGGACATGATCCACCTTGTGTTCAGGTTCCTTGAAGGATTGAGACCAGAGATTAGCCAAATGATTAAGAATCATTTGATCTGTTGGCAAGCGAAACCAATTGATGAAGTGTTGCAGTATGCAAAATACTGTAGCGATGAAATTGAATTGAAGCAGAGAAAGCTGAAGGAGAAGGTGATGGTGATGCAAATTAAGGCAGCTCAGGCAGGGATGCAGGGAAATAGAGTACAGCAGATGGTACAGCAGCAGCCTCTGGGGAACGGAATGTTCCAGCCTCAAACAAAAGGCAGAGGTCGGGGAGGTTTTGTGAACCGTGGTCCAGATTTGAATACTGTTGTGGTTCAAAATGACGTGCAAGGGATGAAAAAGATGTCATATGTGTGCGGGAGACACTGGAAGCGGGAATGTTCAATGATGGTGCAGGATGGTGTTGTTCAACAAAGCAATGATGTTGGTACATTTCAAAATATGAGGGGTCCAAGAATGAAGTGTCCAAATCCGAACTTTCAGAATAATATGGTTCAGCTGCAGGGTCTCCAGCCTATGCAACAAATGCAAATGCCATGTGTTCAGCCAGCGCAGTTGCAGCAAATACAACAGCAGATTCCCATGGTACCTAGACAGCAAATGCAGTTGCCTTTAGCTCCGATGGGACAGCAACAGGTGATGCTTCCTCAACAGGTCACAGGCCAAACAATGAGTCAAAATAATACAGTACAACAGTTCCCATTGCGTGGTGAGAATGGAATAAACGATGAATGGTTGGATGATTTTCAGATAGTGAGGAATGCAGGCTTGCAGCGTCCCTAGAAGTACATCAGAAGGAGACCTTATGTGCAGGGGAAGGTGATGGGTCACAAAGTTTCCTTCTTGGTTGACACAGGAGCTACCTGCTCTATAGTTTGAAGTGCAGATGTTCCAAAATTGCCGCTTTCGGGGCGTACCATAAAGGTGGTAGGAGTAGCAAATCAGCTCTTGACTAATCTGATTACAAATCCGGTTCAGGCTGAGATTGGTACCTTTCAGGGATTGCACAGGTTTGTAGTCTGTGATTCAAGTCCCATATCCCTACTGGGAAGAGACTTGCTGTGGAAGACGAGGTGTTTGATCACCCGTTCCAATGAGGGAATTGAGGTGCAGACAAACAGTGATGATGAAGGGGACGATGGTCAGATCTCAGAGCCAGAGACGGAGACCACAGATGAAGAGTACCCTTTGATAAGCTTCTTCCCGATGTTCACAGTGACTGATTTGCCAACAGAATTACAGGAACAGTGACAGAGAAGGTGTGGGACTTGACAGGAAAGGAAGTGGGACTGATAAAAGGAGTAGAACCAGTCAAAGTAGATGCTATGTTTCCCCAGGTACCACAGTACCACATGGCACAAGACGTCCTCATACAAGTGACGCAGATAATTGCAGACTTTGTGAAGCAAGGGGTCTTAAAAGAAGTGATGAGCAGCCCATGTAATTCGCCAATAATGGGACTGAGAAAGCCTTGTGGGAAAATTCGAATTGTCCAAGACCTGAGAAAAATTAATGAGATAGTGATAAAATTTTGCCCCATTGCACCAAATCCAGCCATGATCATGTTTCAGGTTCCATGTGACGCAGAGTGGTTCACGGTTGTGGGCTTGTCTCAAGTGTTCTTTTCTGTGCCTCTTCATGAGGACAGCCAATTTCTCTTCAGATTCAAGTTCTTGGACAAGGTTTACAGTTGGTGTCGAATTCCTCAAGGGTTTTCAGAATCACCTTCCATCTTCAATCAGGTATTGATAAAGGATTTGGAGTCATTGGAACTGCCTTTCAATTCGACTCTATTACAGTACATTGATGACTTGTTGATTGCATCCAAAACGAAAGATGACTGCAGGTATGATACTATTGCCCTACTGAATCTTTTGGGAAAGAACGGACATAAAGGTGGTCATTACAACCTCGGCGGTGTTTTTACAAGACCGCTGAGGGACCGCCGTGCGGAAGACTGCCAGTAGTGGCGGTTTGCCACTCGGCGTATTATGACTGTTGGCTGCTCTCTGTCCTTTTTCCGATGGAGAGCTGCCAAAAGCCATACTGGCGGGCGGCGGGGAAGTGGAGGTTGTAGGAGGCTGGCCTGGCTTGTAGTGGGTACCAAGGGGTACTTACACTCTGTACCAGGTCCAGTTATCCCTTATTAGTGTAGAAGAGGTGTTTCTAGCAGCTTAGGCTGATAGAAGGTAGCTATAGCAGAGCAGCTTAGGCTGAACTAGGAGACATGCAAAGCTCCTACTATACCACTGGTGTCATATGCACAATATCATAAGAAAACACAATACACAGATACACTAAAAATAAAGGTACTTTATTTTTATGACAATGTGCCAAGAGTATCTCAGTGAGTACCCTCAGTATGAGGATGCCAAATATACACAAGATATATGTCCACAATACCAAAAATATGCAGTAATAGCAAAAGGAAGTAATGCAAGCAATGTAAAGTTACAGTAGATTGCAATAGGAGCACATAGGTATAGGGGCAACGCAAACCACATACTCCAAAAGGGGAATGCGAACCACGAATGGACCCCAAACCTATGTGAGCTTGTAGAGGGTCGCTGGGACTGTAAGAAAACAGTGAGGGTTAGAAAAGTAGCCCTCCCCAAGACCCCGTAAAGTAGGTGTAAAGGGCACCTATATTCCCCAGAGAGCACAGAAGTCGTGTTAGGGGAATTCTGCAAGGAAGACCAACACCAGCAATGCAACCAAAGTGGATTTCCGGACGAGAGTACCTGTGGAACAAGGGGACCAAGTCCAAGAGTCGAGACAAAGTCGAGATTAGGCAGATGCCCAGGAAATGCCAGCTGAGGGTGCAAAGAAGCTGCCACTGGATGGTAGAAGCTGTGGATTCCGCAAGAACGAAGATGACTAGGAACTTCCCCTTTGGAGGATGGATGTCCCACGTCGTGAAGAAGCTTGCAGAGGTGTACCCACAGAGAAAGACCACAAACAAGCCTTGCTAGTTGCAAGGGTCGCTTTTAGGGATTTTGAACGCTGCTGTGGCCCAGGAGGGACCAGGATGTCGCCACTTGGATGAGGAGACAGAGAGGGCACCCAGCAAGTCAGGGAGCTCTCACAGAAGCAGGCAGCACCCGCAGAAGTACCAGAAGAGGCACTTGGAAGAGGAGTGAACCGGAGCTCACCTGAAGACACAAAAGGGAGTCCTACGATGCCGGAGGACAACTCAGGAGGTTGTGCACTGCAGGTTAGAGTGTCGGGAACCCAGGCTTGGCTGTGCACGAAGGAAATCCTGGAAGAGTGCACAGGAGCCAGAACAGCTGCAAATCATGCAGTACCCAGCAATGCAGTCTAGCGTGGGGAGGCAAGGACTTACCTCCACCAAACTTGGACTGAAGAGTCGCTGGACTGTGGAAGTCACTTGGACAGAGTTGCTGAGTTCCAGGGACCACGCTCGTTGTGCTGAGAGGGGACTTAGAGGACCGGTGATGCAGTCTTTTGTTGCCTGCGGTTGAAGGGGGAGGATTCCGTCGTCCCACGGGAGATTTCTTCAGAGCTCCTGGTGCAAGAAGGAGGCAGGCTACCCCCAAAGCATGCGCCACCAGGAAACAGGCAAGAAAGCTGCAGGATCAGCGATACAAGGTTGCAGTAGACGTCTTTGCTACTTTGTTGCGGTTTTGCAGGCGTCCTGAGCAATCAGCAGTTGATCCTTTGGCAGAAGGTGAAGAGAGAGATGCAGAGGAACTCCGATGAGCTCTTTCATTCGTTATCTACCGAATTCCCCAAAGCAGAGACCCTAAATAGCCAGAAAAGGAGGTTTGGCTACCTAGGAAGGAGGATAGGCTAGCAACACAGGTAAGAGTCTATCACAAGGAGTCTCTGACTACACCTGCTGGCACTGGCCACTCAGAGCAGTCCAGTGTGCCAGCAGCACCTCTGTTTCCAAGATGGCAGAGGTCTGGAGCACACTGGAGGAGCTCTGGGCACCTCCCCTGGGAGGTGCAGGTCAGGGGAGTGGTCACTCCCCTTTCCTTTGTCCAGTTTCACGCCAGAGCAGGGCTGGGGGATCCCTGAACCAGTGTAGACTGGCTTATGCAGAGATGGGCAAAATCTGTGCCCATCAAAGCATTTCCAGAGGCTGGGGGCGGCTACTCCTCCCCAGCCCTGACACCTTTTTCCAAAGGGAGAGGGTGTAACACCCTCTCTCTGAGGAAGTCCTTTGTTATGCCTTCCTGGGCCAAGCCTGGCTGGACCCCAGGAGGGCAGAAACCTGTCTGAGAGGTTGGCAGCAGCTGCAGTGAAACCCCGGGAAAGGCAGTTTGGCAGTACCCAGGTCTTCGCTAGAGACTCGGGGGATCATGGAATTGTCTCCCCAATGCCAGAATGGCATTGGGGTGACAATTCTATGATCTTAGACATGTTACATGGCCATGTTCGGAGTTACCATTGTGACGCTATACATAGGTAGTGACCTATGTATAGCGCACACGTGAAATGGTGTCCTCGCACTCACAAAGTCCGGGGAAATTGCCCTGAACGATGTGGGGGCACCTTGGCTAGTGCCAGGGTGCCCACACACTAAGTAACTTACCACCCAACCTTTACCAAGTAAAGGTTAGACATATAGGTGACTTATAAGTTACTTAAGTGCAGTGGTAAATGGCTGTCAAATAACGTGGACGTTATTTCACTCAGGCTGCAGTGGCAGGCCTGTGAAAGAATTGTCAGAGCTCCCTATGGGTGGCAAAAGAAATGCTGCAGCCCATAGGGATCTCCTTGAACCCCAATACCCTGGGTACCTCAGTACCATATACTAGGGAATTATAAGGGTGTTCCAGTATGCCAAGGTGAATTGGTGAAATTGGTCATTAGCCTGTTAGTGACAATTTGTAAAGAGAGAGCATAACCACTGAGGTTCTGGTTAGCAGAGCCTCAGTGAGACAGTTAGGCATCACACAGGGAACACATACATATAGGCCACAAACTTATGAACACTGGGGTCCTGGCTAGCAGGGTCCCAGTGACACATAACAAACATACTGAAAACATAGGGTCTTCACTATGAGCACTGGGCCCTGGCAAACAGGATCCCAGTGAGACAGTGAAAACACCCTGACATATACTCACAAATAGGCCAAAAGTGGGGGTAACAAGGCTAGAAAGAGGCTACTTTCTCACAGAGGTTGCTCCACCTTCACGCCAACAGAACACCGCCCACCGAATCACGTCCTGTGATTCGGTGTGGCGGTGTTCTGGGCGGTGTTCTATTGGCGGTGTTGTGTCGGCGGAGCAGCCCCCATGGCTCCCGTCCCCTCCCGGAGGATCAACGGAACAGGTAAGTCGATCGTCCGTTAGGGGAGGGGGGTGGGGGGGTGTTGTGTGGGTGCATGGGGGTGTGCGTCTGTGTATGTAGAGGGGGTGTGTGAGTGCATGTATGCTTGTGGGGGTGTTGCGTGTTTTGGGAATAAGTGCGTGCATGTCTGTGGGTATGTCTGTATGGATGTGTGCATGTATGTTTGTATGTGGGTGTGCGTTTCTGACTGTGTGTGTGGATTTAGGCATGTATGTCAGTGTGTGTGTGTGTTGGTGGTGCCTGCATGTGTGTTGTGTGTGTGTGTGAGTTCTGTGATGTTGGGGGTCGGGATGGGGAGGGGGCCCTGCCACCTTTGGGGGGTGGCAGGGGTGGTGGGGGTGTAGGGGGTGTAGGGGAGGGAGTCGGGGTGGGGGGTGGGGGAGACCCCTATCAGTGCCAGGGAAGGAATTCCCTGGCACTGATAGTGCTTACCGCCATGGATTTCATGGTGGTTTCAAACCGCATGAAATCCATGGCGGTCAGTTGGGTCAAAATACCGCCGGTGGTATAGTGATGGCTGCCGGGCTGGAGACCCATGTCTCCAGCCCGGCAGTCGTCTCTGCCCTGGCGGGCGGAATGGAGAACCGGCGGATGACCATGGAGGTAACCGCCATGGTCATAATACAAAAAAAAGACCGCCAGCCTGTTGGCGGTCTTACCTCCGCTTCTCCGCCTTCCGCCAGGGTCATAATGACCCCCAAAGTGTCCCCAAAGAATCTACAGTACTGCCAGAAAGAGGTGAAGTACTTAGGCCACCTGATTGAAAAGGGGTCAAGGAGAATATCCAAAGAAAGAGTGACAGCCATGTTACAGATGAGTCCCCAACATCCAAAAAAGACGTGAGGATGTTTTAGGGAATGGTGGGCTACTGTCGCCAGTGGATTCCCAACTTCTCAATTATCTCTAAGCCTTTGGTGAGGTTGACTGTCAAGGAGGTTAAGGATGGCCAGGATACTCTAACTATGTCCGAGAAAGAAATGAGGGCATTCATTGAACTGAGAGAGTGCATGTGCAGAGCTCCAGCTTTAGGTATGCCTGACTACACAAAGCCTTTTGTACTGTTCTGTCATGAACGTGATGCCTGTTCTCTGTCTGTCCTGACACAGGTCCATGGAGGTGCAAACTGCCCAGTAGCATATTTTCAGCTACTTTGGACCCAGTCCCAGCAGCCTTACGGGGTTGTCTGCATGCAGTTGCAGCAGTTGGTCAGAGCCTCACTCAGAGTGAAGGCATAGTGATGGGACATCCCTTAACATTAATGGTCCCACACTCACCCGAACCAAGACCCAGCACATGACAAATGCTAGGTTGACCAAGTATGAGACAATTATACTGGGGTCACCAAATGTGTCACTCAAACGATGTACTGTGTTAAACCCAGCAACTTTGCTTCCCAATAAAAATACAAATGTTGATGATGCTGAGGAAATAGAACATGATTGTCTTGAGGTAACAGAACTGTGCACCAAACCGAGACCTGACATTAAAGATACCCAGTTGGAAGAAAATGATGACATTATCTTTGTTGATGGTTCATGCTTGAGGGACTCAGTGGGAGTACTAAGAGCCGGATGCGCTGTGTGTACAATCACCGGTATCCTGGAAGCATCTTGGCTCGAGAGAGTGTATTCTGCTCAAGTAGCCGAATTGGTCGCTCCTACTAGGGCATGCCATGCCTCTGACAAATTAAAAGTCACTATCTATACTGACAGCAGATATGGATTTGGAATTATCCATGATTTTGGCCAGTTATGGTTACAGAGGGGTTTCATGACCTCTTCTGGTTCCCCAGTGAAAAATGGTGAAAAAATTAAGGAGTTGTTGCTCGCGATTTAGTTACCTCTTGAAGTTGCCGTGGTGAAATGCAGCGCTCATGTTAAATCACAAGACTTTGTGTCAATGGGAAACGGATATGCAGATCAAGTCGCAAGGTTTTGTGCATTGAACTGTATATCGTTCAAAGATCAGTGGGAATTGCTACCGGAAACTGAAAATGAGACATTCACAGGTTATGCATTGAGGGTGGTTGACACAATGGAAGAGTTAAAATTGTTGCAGGGACGTGCCAGCAGAGAAGAGAAACGTTCTTGGCTTAAAATGCAATGTGTACAAAGATCTGATGATTTGGGGTTTCAGATGAGGGGAAATGGTCCTGTCAAACAGTCTCTTGTCACAGTTTGCAAGGATTTACCATAGTCAAGCACATATTGGGAGAGACACCATGATCAGGTTGTTCAAAGTCGATTGGTTCAATCCAAAATTCAGACAAGCTGCAGAAGTACTCTATCACAGGTGCATCATCTGTCAACAGATGAATGCGGGGAAAGGGACTGTGGTGAATTTGAGCCACATTGGGAGAGCAGGAGGTCCATTTAGCAGGATGCAGATGGATTTTATTGAGATGCCTGTGTGTGAAGGTCTGAGTTACGTGTTGGTGATTGTGTGCATCTTTAGTCGCTAGCTTAAAGCTTACCCTACATGTAGGAATGACAGTCTCACAGTAGCGAAGTTGCTGCTTAGGGAGTTGATACCACGTTTTGGGTTTCCGATCTCTTTACAATCAGATAGAGGAAGTCACTTCAACAATGAGGTGGTTAAACTCTTGTGTGCCGTACTGAACATTGAACAGAAGTTGCATTGTAGCTACCGTCCCGAAGCCTCAGGACTAGTGGAGCAGATGAATGGTACCTTGAAGTCGAGAATGGCAAAAATGTGTTTAGCTACCACTTTGAAATGGCCAGATGCATTGCCCTTAGTGCTAATGTCAATGAGAAATACACTCAACAAGAAAACAGGACTGTCTCCTCATGAAATTCTCATGGGCCGAGCTATGAGATTGCTCGCAGTGCCTGCAAATGCTCTTGTGAATATCACGGATGATATGGTGTTGGACTACTGCAAGGGTCTGGCTGATGTGGTCCGCTCTTTCTCTCACCAGGTGGAAGCCACCACTCTGCCACTGATAAATGATCCAGGTCACAACCTGAAAGCCGGTGACTGGATTGTTGTAAAAAAAAAAAAAACGTGTGGAAGTCATGTTTGGAGCCACTTTGGAAGGGGCCGTATCAAGTGATACTGACAACTACTACTGCTGTGAAGTGTGTGGGAATTCCAAACTGGATCCATGCCAGTCACACAAAGAAGGTGACGTGTCCAACTGATGAGGAACTTGAGTTGTCAAAAATAACAGCTAAAGAAAAGGAAGTCTCAGGGCCGGAGAGTAATCAAAGGGGAACTAAGACTGAAGGAGAGCCCGTTGAGGACGGCTTGGTCACTCAAACAGCAAACGAGATCCAGAAGGGCGACGGTGAGCCTATCTCAACTGAGGCACCAGGAGAACCGACACAAAAAGAGGTTCTCCCAGAAACAGACGGTTACGGGTTTGAAGTTGAACCCCTGACAGACCCGGAAGGCGAAGGAGGTGAAACGGAGGGAAGTAAAGGTGTTCAGCCTCCTCCTGAGCCACTTGCAGATCCATCAAGAGAAAACACCATAGCAAAAGAGGAGGGCATTGAACAGCACCCTGAAAAGCCAAACAGCAAAATGATACTGAAAGGAGATAAGTGGCCAGAATCGCAAACTGAAAAAGGGAAAGTAGTCATCAACGAAACAATAGAGGAAGAGGCCGATACCACAAGGAAGGAAGATGTGAGCGAAGGAGAATTGCAATGTGGCCGCAAATTGAAAAGAAAGAGAATTGCAAACAGAAGATACGCGGGTCCTGAATGGGCTTATGCAATGACAGCCGAGTGTCAACAAGAGTTCCTGGCTTTTTGCTTTGAACGTGAAGTTCCAGGTCAATATTATGGTACTTGAAGTTGCCCACAAATAAGAGACTGTGTTAAGCTGAAATTTGAATAAAGGGAAACCTGAGGAAAGAGAATAATGAAAATTACCGGATGTGACACTATTAACCTGAATTGACTTGAAAACCCGCTTGTGACAAGCTGCTAACTTGATTTGACTAAGACCCTGGAGTGAATGGGAGAACTGTTAATACTTGCTGGAAAAATACTTCGCTTAGCTTTGCAGAGAAAAATAATTTTCTAACCATCCTTGTATTAGTTGATTACGTTTGTAGTACTTTACTTTCTGATTCTTTACAGATCATGCCCAGGTCAGGAGATGATGTTGAGGGAAATAAGCGGTGTAAATATTTGGGTGTTGCTTTGGCTGTTGTGTGTGTGCTATTCATTATAGCTATATTTGTGGAAATGCATCTGGTAGATGAAAGTGAAGCTAACAATGCTACAGTTTCCGAAACTACTACATTAACTCCGTGGGACAGGTTTGAGCAGGATACGAAGTATTTGCATGGCGAGAGTGAAGCTAAAGGGGAGCTGTCTACTAACATTTTCAATCGCTTGCTGAGTGAGTATGTTGACACTATGGATGCAAAGGCTTGTTATGTGTGTACACAAATTCCTCTTTCAGTCCAGGAGGGAGTTACCTATCACAGCTTGCCATTAACGTACAGGATTAATTGTAGTCTGCTACTAAGGCGTTTCTATAATCAAGAAGTGCAATATTTCTACTTGAATTATGATTTAGTGTTCTCTTATGTGCCTATCATAAAAGATTTGAATAGTGTAGCTATTATGCTATAAAGCTGGTTAAGGGTTTCTTTGAGCCCAGAACGACAATTAGTACATCATATGTGCACCGCAATAATTTGACATGCTTACTTACACCTGTAGAAAAGAGCTTTCTAGATCACACTGAAGATAGAAGGAGGGTTTTAAAGGGGGAAATTAGAAAAGGGCTTGCAGCAACGGACATTCCTTAGTAATAGTAATAATGGGTTTAGAGAACAGGGGAAGCTAGCTTTAGATGCAAAACATGTAGGCAGGCTTTGCATAACGCGACCATTATGACACTGTGTTTGTGGGAACGAGTGAGTGTAAGCATGTGTTTTTGTTTCAGAATAAATGGACTTTCATGCTAAATGGAATGGATCAAGCGATCCCAGGGGTCTATTATATTTGTTGACTTAGTGTTTATTACCGTCTTCCAAAGGGATGGTATGGGACATGTTATTTGGGAATAGTTTTTCCAAAGATCCATCAACTAGACGATTTAAAGAAATTTCCGAAAGTGACAGAATTGCTTCATGCAAGACAAAAGAGAGAAACTGCTGCTGGTGTAGTAGGAGACATATTTAGAGCAATAATCCCTTCAGTGGGAGTTATTTTGAACTCCGTAAAGATTCGAAAGTTGTCTACTATTGTGGAACAGGCTTGCTTTAGACATTCTTTTAGTGAAAAGTGGGGGAGTCTGTAAGATGCTTAATGAGCGCCACTGTTGTGCTTATATTCCGGATAATAGTAATGAGATTAGAAGTATGCTTACTAACCTAACAAGAGATAGTGCAGATTTAAAGGAACTGAAGGAACCAGGAGTCTGGGAAAAGGTTGGAGAGGGATTTATGCGTGTGGGAAGCTGGTTTAGTGGCCTTTGGCATGGGTTTTTGGGAAAAATAATACAGGGAATAGTAATTGTTTTGTCTTGTTTATTCGGACTATGGTTATTGAACAAAATTTGCGAAAGAAGTAAGGTAAAATGGACAAAATACAAAGAAAGGAGTGAAGACAAGAAAAGGGAGAAAATGTTCAGAGCAAAATATGAAAAGGCAAAACGAAAAGAAGAAATTGAAATGAGTGAAACAAACAAATAAAAGAAAAGTAAAGAGTGGATTTGTGTGATGACAAGTGTCATCACAGGAGGGATTGTTGGAGTGTAGTTTTACAATCAAAATTAACATGAAATGTTTACGAATTAATGCATAATGATGCCACATAGAAAATGTATTAATGTGCTTTTACTAAATGTGTGTTTGAAATGTGCCCCCGGGGAGTGGCCAGCAACGTATACGATGATAACTGAAACTGAATAATAATAAAATATTAATGTACTAATGTATGATTTTGTATTAGTATTAAGAGTTATATGTTAAGGTTTTGCTAATTAATCACTAGGCCTTAGTTCGCATGAGTCGGGCCTAGCTGTCAGGTTTCATACTAAATGTGTTTTTTTAACTTGCAATGTGCTGACTTGCTGAAGGACATGTAGTCGTACTTTTCCAGAAGCTAGAAGATGTGTGCAACCGTAGTAAATTCTTTCTCATGAGACTCGACTTGCTCAAGGAGACATTCTTGCCGAATGCAACAGTGTAAACTTGCAACAGGTACAAGGTCGCCTGAACTGGTATGGACAATGGAACTATTGACTGGGTCTGTGAGAGGACCGCGAAAGCATGAAATTGTACCAGACATTCCGCCTGTTGCAGACGTCAATTACAGAAGCCAATAAAGTACGTGAGAACTGTTATGAGCTGACAATCTTAATGAGGCGACAAGTAAACCATTGGATGGAGATAATGGTGCACCAAAACTCACCCAATTGGAGATTAGGGGACTATACTACAAGTTTAATATAATCTTTTGACACCATGAGAAATCCGCAAATATATGCCATTCCTTTGCTATAGCCATTACGTGCCTCTGCTATTGCCTAGACACTTTGTCACTCTGTCTTAAAGACTTTGCAGTTTATCTCTTTGAACCATCCTTATTCTGCCTTGCCCGATTCCTACTATTCCTCCTTATGAGGGAAGTGTCCCTTATTGCCCGTCTTGCTGAACTTTGCTGTGTTTCGTGGCTGATGGCGAATCAACTGATGTCCTGAGGACGAAGACTGACTCTGTATGCTGACCCATTACAGAGGATAACTATACGAGGATGAAATTGTAATTGTCTGTTTGCCTTTTCTTTCTGGGTACCAACTACTTCCTTTTAATAGAGACCATAGTTAGATGTTTTCTTAATTTGTGTTGCTAAATTGTTTTGCATGAAGCCCAACATGCCAATGCTAATTCGAGGATAGTTAAGGAATTCACTAAACGGACGTAAATAGACAAATGACCGAATCTAGTCTTTGTTGAATAATGCGCTAATGATACTCTGGTAAGATTAACCCATGTTGATGTCGTGCTTTGTTCTAATGTTTATGATTTTTGCATTGATGAAGTCTTATTCGAGTTGCCATATTATTACTGTGCTGATGTGTTTCCTGGTACTGAGACTAATAAACTTACTCGTAGAGGTGTAATCAATAGGGAATAAATATCACAAATCATACTAAATCCGTGTGGTTATTCGCGACTGAAAGGTCTTGGTGTAATTGGATTCTTACTTATGCCATTATCCAAACTGAATCAATTTGTTATAGTGAATATTGATGATGTTATTAATCTATTAATTGCTATGTTGATTAATTGTCTCATCCCGAGGTGTCTTCAATCAGGGTCAAAAGATTAATTGGCCTAAAACGAGTCCCAGACTAATTAAATTATCTAAGACTCCTAGTGGAGAAAATTTCACTGATTCTCCTCTGGATATTGCACTCCCTTCTGATATCAATTATTTCTTAAGCCCCAATTCAAAATGATGTCTTTGCCTGCTTACAGGTGTTTTAACATCCCCTAATCCCAAAAACAAATATCACTGATAACCTGTGGATTCATATAACACACAGATAAAGACATATTGGAATTGGGAATTGTGCATTTGAGGATAACAGTTAAATGTCACAGGGATTACTCATTGGGCAGCAATGCCTGTCAACAGCTATCGCCATAAGGTGATTCCTATGACAGATGAGCCAAGCTGAGAAACTGCACAGAAGAATGGATAATAAGGCAGGTCTCCTTGATTCGCCTATGTAGTTCATAGGATTTGGAAGTCAGAACACTAGTTATTACTGCGGTCTTTAGAGCGACGCAGAGAAACGTAATCGACCCAAATCAAGCTCTCCTCGGAGAGAAATGTACTACTCCACACTCCCTTGTTATCTTTCAAAGCAATCTAATGCCTTTTCCTGGTGGTACTGCCAGAGCATCAGGTAGCAGCCTTGATAAATGTCATCATTAATGAGATTAAACACCCTAGGTATCACGGCATACCTGTGGTATTTTATTAAATACAGGTCTAGTCTGCAAACATTTTGTTCCATCTGCCTTTTACATACCCGGACTGTCTGCATTAGAAGGGATGAACCAGTGATCCAATTTGATCAGTTTAGTCGTCCTTAGGTAATGGTGCACATAGTAGCGTTTATGCTATTCAGGTTCGTTAGCTGCTGTAACAGGAAGCTGAGTTAAGAAGACTCTAAAGGCTCTATTTGTAAATTAATCGTAAATAGATAAAGTCCATTTCTGATGTTTCTCCCATACACTACATATTAAAAAATACATACAGTTAAATTGATCTAATATATAAAGTATCATAATTGCATTAAAAAATAACTTAACTCCATACCACAATACAATGTTGCTACATGCTATGCTGGAGTGTCAATTGTGGCCTTTTAACGCATAGCTTCTCTTTATGCTGCCACTGAACACCATCTAGAGTTCATTAAGGACCATGATTAATACGAGCCATATTTAAAATGTATATCAAATATTTGTTGCATCTAATGGATATCAATTAACTAAAATGCCATGATCGTATGATGCACATGCGCACTGGCTGAGCACAGGCTTCGACAGATCATATGTATACTTAATGCATACACTTCACACAGAAAAAGTCAGAAAGAGTAAGTTGAGATTTCCTTTGTCTTTTTCGTCTCGTTCTGTCTAAAGTCCATGCCAGGGCAGCTCCTCTTTAGGGGCTTCAACACCTGTGAACAACCACATAGTTCGAGGAGCCACTGATTAATTCCATGACAACACCTGTTATAATTTAATTTAGCAGTGTTCTTACAAACAGGCTTTCTTGTTTACATGAGCTCTACAGTGTGCAATTCAGCCCTCTCAGCCTCTCCACTAGGCTCCTGATGACAGGAGGAGGTGGCTGAAGGGGCCGAGTGATGATGCAGTTGCAGAGTGTTATTTAAAAACACAGCACTCTTTAGATGGATGCTTGGATTGCAAATGGGAGAGGCGTAGTTCATATACAATCCCCTAAAACAGGCACGATCCTTTTTATTTAGAATATATACCACACATGCATCAGGCAGCACAGAATATCTGGTGACATATGTCTGTCAGGGCGCACATCAGTGCATCCCTGAGGCCAATGAAGAGCCACGAAGAGAAGCATGGGCGGGGTCCCCAGAACTGTTCCAGTTTTCTGACAGGGTTGTGCTTCCAGCCCTATCAAGAAGCTGTGAGAGGGCTTGAGGTTGGTCTTCCTCTTAAACCTGGGCCTGCTGCTCCGTATTGCTCCATGTAAGGAATCATGGCCTGCTGGTTCCCCTGTAAATGCTAGATTCCTGCTCTGCTGCTGGAGCCTTTGAGTTGCCAACAAAGGAGTAAAGGTAGGTAAAAAAATAGCTCAGTATTGTTTCTCTGTGCATGTGTGAAAGTATTTTTGTGATTGAGAGAGAAAAAAATAAGTCAGAGTGTGTGTTAGTTTAATGTGTTCGAGAGTGCCAATGAGAGTGGAAAGGTGAGAATCAGGAAGTGAGTGACAGTATGAATAAGTGCTAGTGAGGGAGTGAGTAAAGCAGTGTGACTGAGTTAGAATGACTGAGTGAGGGGGATTGTGAGGGGCGAGGGGAGTGAATCGGGGTGCCTCTATTGTGTAGCAGGTGCAGCTCCACCAAGGCACCGAAGCGCTGGTGCAACTGCACCTGCTGCATTATTAAAGCAGGACACCCATACACCAGGAGTTCAAATCGGAGTTTCTGTTCACCAGTAGTTGTGTGTGAGGGTCATTCATTGTGAATGTGTGAAAATGTGTTTGTAAGAAACATTGAGTCTGAGAGTATGTGTTCATTTGTGTGTTAGGTCACCCAAGGCAAACTTCGAAAACAATGAGGTGATCTTGCAGCAAGTATTATGCCCCACCACTTTCAGGGATCACCAGCCACTGCTGGCCGAAGCATTAACTTGGATAGGTTCTGAAATATAAGTATGGCGACGTGATGTCTCAGGCACAAAAACAGGTATTCCACTCCACGCTGAGCCACAGAAAGTGACACATGTGAAATTTGATGCTGAAGTTATCACAGAAAGTATTGTCACTTGATGTTTGACCCGGGTAGCATTAGAGAGAGTGGCATAACGAAGTGAAATAACGCACAATATATACTGTGGGGAAAAAACAAAAAGTTAAGTAGATGAAAGTACATTTTAATTACCAACCTCGTATTTAATATTCTGCTGTCACATATTTGAGCAACAACTATGTAAGCACTGTTATCATAGACCAACAATCGTAGGCCACCTACAGTCACTAAAATCGAAAGCCGACTCAGATGCCCAGACACAACCATAATTTGCTAACCCCTAATCATCATTTCCCGAGTATTAACCATAACAAGCCGACACATTTTGTCAAATGCTCAGATACAGCCTCAATAGCACAAACATACATATGCCAAGGTTAAAACAGTGAATGCTCAGGAATAACACATATACCAGTCCTGAGTAATTAGAGCTGAGTCATTAGTGGTGGACCCTAAGTGATACAATTGTGCAGACTTTCCTTATTAGAGGAAATATTCTGTTAGACTGCATAGAGTCAGCAGTAACGTCACCCAAAAATTCAGACACTCAGATCATACACATAATTTTTGCTATTCTGCCACCACAACTAACTGCATTCACAAGAAACATGTGTGCCTTTTGGGGAAAGGGCATGTTAATCACTGGTTTGTGGAACATATAATTAATTGGTTAAATAAACAGCTTGTCAGATCAAAATAGGTGTAGGTTCCCGGTCAGATTAGGGCTGATTTCATATTAATTTATTTTATGATGATTTCATAAAATCTAGCAGCGACCCAACCTTCCTTGACCTACATTGAAACCGCTTCATATATAATAATGATATTAGCTACGTGCATAGTACAAACCATCAACTGAATTGTTTCTTTATACACACCAATGTGGTGATCTGAGGAACGTGCTTTGCTAAAAAGAAAGCGGGGTTCAAGTTTGACAGTGGAACGATCTCTTGGCTGTCTGTAGTTCAATAAAAATACAGGAGAGACATGACAGTATTCCTGCTTTTTTAGCCTGTTCTTATTCCTACCCCATGTGTCTTATTGTGCTGGGCTGGAGTCGTGCAGTTCAAGAACTTTGATGAGGACGGTCAGCGTCATGGTGTCTCTCCCTCCAGGGTAGGGTGAGAAGTGGCAAAATAGTCTTCAAACACATGAAGCTCCCTGTCCTCAGAGGCCTGCTTTCAGAGGAGATGTAAGGAATAACTGCGGGGAAGTTTTATTTATAGATATATATATATATATATATATATATATACACACACACACACATACAAATCAGCCCTCTTAGTGGGCGTTCCACTATAATAAAGTGGTATATAGTCTGAGTTCATACATCAGTATTGCATCATACAAGCAATGTGGTAGCATATTCTTTATGCATTGGTAAGAGTGGACAAGTAAAGTCTCTAGGCCTTGCGGCCTTGGGAAGGGTGGCAACTCAGGTTTTGGACCACTCTTCGCACAGGATCATGTCTTGCAGCCAGTCTTGAAAAGGTGGCGCTCTTCAAACCCCCCCCCCCCCCCACACACACACCAACCTATATCTTAATAGGAAAAAGAAAGCAGACTTCCAGATAATAGAGGCAAAGATTATGCATTCTCAAAATAATCTGAAAATTACAAATTTAGATGAGGCAGAGAAGATACAATTACTTGCGATCTCCTCGAGCCTCTCAGGGTGGTTCAAAAAAGCATGTGAAATCAGAAATTATTAAGAAATCGGAGATTAATCAGGTCTGCCAGTTCTAAAAAAAGAGTAAGAAGGGGAATGCTCCAGCATCTGGCAGTTTCCCAACAGAGTGATATGTTAAGCTCGAGGAAATATTAATCCAATTTGGAAGATGCTGTTTAATAAAATCCTGGGAGGTGATACCCAGTTACCAGTATCTTGGCAGGAAGCAACAATCACCTTAATCTTAAAACTTACACATTCTCAAATAAATGTGAGTCGTATCGATCAACATCTTTATTAAATTGAGATTACAAGAACTTCACTATCATTATGTCAAAGAGACTGGCTCAACAAATTAAATCCTTAATTCAGAAAGATTAGAAAGGTTTTGCTCCGGGGAGGTACTTACATAAATCAATGTACACCTTGGTTGAGTGTGTCGATTTGGCTACTAGGTTTTCTACTTCTTTAGCGGCTGTAGTATTGGATGCTGCCAAGGCTTTCAGACAGGTCAATTGGCTATACCTGGGGCTGTTTTAACACCTGTATTTATGGTTAAGGCTAATTCACCCTGTTAATAATTCTAACTTGTAACAAGTATGTTGCTTGTAGACCACTATCAAAAAAGTAATTTTTTTTACTTTTGTACATGCGGTTTACATCCTGGGCTGGATGTACTAAAAATCAATTTAAGAAAAGTGATTACAATGTATGCACCAACTTTATTGCAAAGCGATTCTTGTTTTGCAAATCAATATACGTACTACCACCTTTTGGAGTGGGTCACAATTCAATGTACCACTTTACGCTTCTTGAGTTACATCACAAAACGTAACTCACTCTAATTGAATGCCAGCACATGGGTGGTGGCCTGCTGCCCCCTGTTTTCCTTTAATGAGATGGGCTGAATTTGAAAAACAATACATTTAAAAAATGGTTGGCTTTTTGCATTTAAAAATTGGAAGGGTTTGTAAGCACCCCCACAATGCTCAGTTTTCAGATAAATAATTTTACTGCAAATGTTGCAATGATATTATCAATGATGTCATCGAAGATTAATTTACAGATGTAATATGTGGGATAATTAGCAGTGCATGGTTAGGGCGCAAGTTATAGTTACCTTAGGACACGAGTTACAGTTACTTGATATAACTCTGGCCATAACAGCTGAATTTCTATAGGTTTGTGCGTGTAAATTCTGATTCTAATTATAATGTCCCTGTAAGCTTTGGTTATTTTAATGAATTTCTCAGGTTTTTAAATGCTAATTACTAACTATACCATCCCTGTGACCTTTGGTTACTTCAATAGATTTCTATGTTTTTTTTTAATGGAGCATGGCGATTGGCTGCAAGACCTGCGATCAATGCCCCTTGAATTCAGCACCCCACCATGCACATACTTTGGCTGTGCACGGTAAGGGGTTGGCCACATGACCTGACCTGTGACCAGAAACTGCAGCCATTCCCCCGTGTGTATCCAACCAGGCTGCACTCAGCCTTTGGACATGCGTGACAGTGTTTGGCTGCATGGCCTGGCTACAGGCTGGGCCCTGAGGCCGACCCCTATGTGCATCCAACCCCATGCCAGGCACGGCCTTTGGACATGCATGGTAGGGGGTAGCTGCACAAACTGGCTTGGGGCCAAGCCCTGCGACCCACCCCTGTGTGCATCCAACCACACGCCATGAGGGGAAAGCAAAGGGAAGGCCCTCAAACTAACATGGGAAACACAGTTTTTGAACCTCCCTTTTTTTCAGATCCTGTTTGACGGAACACCTTAAAACTTTCCATGCAGACAAAGTAGGGCACTTTTTTTCAGAAAATTTCAAAACCATTCTTCCAATGGCACCAAAAGTATATGCAAACCAAAAGATGCTTTTCCTTTGGTCCTTTGGAAACTAGCTCCTAAATATAACTATCTACTGGATAGTAAGGGCCGTGTTTCCATAGAAAAATCATTTTTTGACTTGCCTATAGCTTTGGAACCGTTTGACGAATCTTTATGAAATTTTCCCCAAAAAAGTGTGCCGGTAATTTGTGTTCCACACTTGAGGTTTTAGGCGGATCTATCAAGCAGGGGTGGAGAAACGGGGGGGCTAAACAAGTTGCATTTACCATGGTAATTCCGATAGGACCTTTAGACATTACTAAAGCCCAAACTACTGGATGGAATACACAAAATATGGCAGAAAGCTAGCTTTTGGTACAGCAATCACACTTTCACTTATTTGGCGTAAATCCATCCCGTGGTTTTAGAGATATTAAAGGGGAAAAAAATGTATATCTAGGGCCGCGGCTCCCACCAATGACTTTGCGAATAAATACAGGCTTGAACACCGAAATGAACACCTCTAATTGGCTGCCAACACGTCAACCCCTCTGCAGCCCGGAGGACCGCCACCTCCCCAAGGCATTCCTGTACTTTTATCTGTGGGGCCACTCAGCCCTCCCAGGGCCCCGGGGACCATGTCCTTCCCAGGGCAAACATTAAAAAAAGAAAAGGGGGTCCATTTTGGACCCCACAGCTTTGGAGACCACACCTCCTCAGGGCTACTTACGTTGGAGGGGCCACATGGCTCCCCTTGAGGACTCACAGAAAGCCCTGGGGACCACCACCCTCCAGGGCCAGCTCCTGCTATGGACCGGGGTGCCAACCCTGGGGCATAGCTGTTTTCTGTGGCTCGGTGGCAACTTTGAACGCTGCAGCCAAGTCACAGCAAACACTCTGCTTGCAGTGAGAGAGCTGTCAAACAGCTCTCCCTTTCTGCGAGCAGAGGTTTCCTCTGTTTTTGTGCCCACAGAGATGCCAGAAGGGAGACAGAGGAAACAAATATTCTCACAGAGAGGGAGCTGCTTCACCGGTCCCCAGGTCACATGGTCGGGCATCAGGGGACAGGGTCCACGGGGCTGAGATCGGTCATGGGGAGGGAGGGAGCCCACGCAGCCCTCCTCCTCCCAAAAATAAATAAATAACTAGGCAGTGCCCCAAGGGATGGGGTTCTCAAGGCTAATAGCCACCTACGGAGGGGGGGCCACACACTTGAGGATGTGGTCCCCGGAGCTTAGATCAGCCTTGAGAAGGGGGGCTTTTGTAGCTCCCTCCCTCAAAAATATTAAATGTATATGCCAGGCTCCAGGGGATGGGGTCCCTAAGGCTGAGATCAGCCAGAGGAAGGGGGTCATGTGGCACCCCACCCCCAAAAATAGGTAATTTTTAGGCTGGGACCCGGGCTGAGATCGGCCTGGGGAGGGGGAGCCATGCGGGATTGGGTTGGTATAGGGGTTGGCTGCAGGGCCTGGCTGCAGAACAGGCCCTGTGGACCCCCACTGCAGGGTTGGGTGGTTATAGGGGTTGACGACAGGGTCTGGCTGCAGACGAAGTCCAGCGGCCAACCCCCGCTGTGCACAGCTGAAGGCTGTGCGCAGCTCAGGGTTGGGCTGTTATAGGCGTTATGGGATTGGCTGCAGGGCATGCCAAAGGCCAAAAGTTGTGCACAGCACAGGGTTCGGTTGTTATAGGGGTTGGCCACAGGGCCTGGCCACAAGCCAAGCCCTGAAGCCATCTGCCACCGCACACAACCATAGGCTGTGCACGCTGGTGGTTGGAGTGACATATAGTAATAAAAAGTACTTTATGTAATAAAAAACGTAAAAATTAACTGAAAAAAACAAAGGTGACAAGGACATTATAGTTAGGAATAGGAATTCAATAAAACATAGAAATTCACTGTAAAAACTAAAGGTTACAGGGACGTATAGTTAGTTACTGAATTTACTCGTACACAACCATAGAAATTCTGAAGTTATAGTTAGCATTCTTTCAAGTAACTATAACTCGTGGGGGGGCACTAGAGAGCCAGTGAGCAAGATGGCCACACTCTTGTGAAACTCTCACAGGCTGGACACATAATCCGACATAATCCTGTGCAAAGGAAACACAATGCCACCCAAATCGATCCACAGTATTGGTGAATACCACGAGAAACACGAGCGGCTAAAAAAAATGACGGCGTGGTGAACCCCATGCCACACTGCTGCAAGGGCTCGCTGGGAGACGGAAGGGCCCAATCGACCACCAGAGGAGAACAGTGAACACCTGACCGGCTCGGGGCTACGAAAAGGCCAGGGGGCTGAGAGACCTTGCCTGGTGAAGCCGCTGATGAGGCCGCCGGAGCTGTGAGGACATGACTGCGGTGCGGGCTCGTGACGCCCATACAGCATAGGCCGCGGAGTGGCAAGGCCTCGTGAATATCCACACGGCCACTACCGGAGAGGGAGGAGGAGATGGTGGAGCTGAGGTGGCAGGGAGGGGTCCCCCCTGCGGAAGGCAGGTCTTGAGATCCTGCAGCTGCAACAAGGCATCAGGCATCAGTAAAACAGTGGGGTGAGACACGGCCTGCATGGAGGACAGGGGGGTGCTGCTGACCATCCGCAGGCAGAGCAACGCATGCAACAAGAGAGTGCGAGGGAGGCCTGCTGCGATTTTGGCCGAGTGGGGTGGAGGAAGCAGCGGCTGAAGAGGGTGCTGCTTGGGACGACTGCCATCCTTGTAGCAAAACTAAATTTTGGGGCCAAAAAATCGACCAGGTTGCAGCCAGATATCATGGACCACAATACACATAATCAACCAACACTGGGGGAGACCTCAGTAATGGGAGAAACGAAAGCCCTCCTACTCACAGTGCAATCCAGCCTCTCCTCAATAGACAGTAAGATAGATAATATGAAAACCAGATTGGACTTGCTTACTAATAAACTGGAGAGGCATGCCAGATGCATATCAGAAGCCGAGCAGAGTAGCTCAAATGTCAAAGACACAGTGCAAGCTAAAAGTGAACAACTACTGCAAATTGAAAAAAATCGAAAATCATTGCAAACAAAAATGAAGACCTAAAAGCAAGGTCGAGAAGGAACAACTTGTGCATAGTGGGCATTCCGGAATCCACAGATACCAGATGTATGGAGAAGTACGTGAAATGCTTGCTTACCACTCTGTTTGGGGCAGAGGCATTTTCCAGGATCTTGGTGGTGGAGAGAGCAAACAGAGCCCTGATGATGAAGCCGCCACTGGGGCCCTGCCCAGACCGATAATCGAACGCCTGCTAAACTACAGGGACAGGGACACCACACTAAGACTGGGTCGTAAATGGCACCCTCTGAAATTCGAAGGTAATAAGCTATTGATCTACCCAGACTTCACAATGGCAGTGCCGGAAGCTCAGAAAAAATATGCCACCATTAATCAGAAACTGAGACAAGCGAATATCCTATATGCAATGTTGTATCCAGCTTGCCTAAAAATCATATATAAGAGAAAAGACTTAGGGACTGATGAAGACCTTGGCGGATGCATACTCCATCACAAACGTGATGGATATCGCCTCAGCCATATACAAAAGTTCCATTATATCCTATGGAAGTTTTAAAATGGCAGGTGGGATATTCGTCACGTTTGTGATGGAGTATCCCATCCGTCAAGATCATTATCAGGCTCCATATCTTTGCTACACCACAACAGGCCAGGGAATACTTGAAACACAACCGTGAGAGAGAGTTGCAGCAGCACCATGCCTGCTCTGAACCGGGACCAGCCACCACTCTTTCAGATCAAGACTAAGCTAGTGGGGAGCTGAAATTGCGAACCACTGAGACAGAGAGGAGCAACTTTCATGTGGAGGACATGGAGAAGAGCCGCAATCATGTGTCCCCCTACATCCAATAAATGTCTCTTGAGAGGGAAATCAGATGAACCACAACACACTGGAGATAACGGACAGCTAGCCAGCTTTGGGCCTTTCTGGACCTAACACAGAAAAACTGGGCACCCTCTCTCTTCAGGGAGGATCCCGTGCGACCCTCTGGCTGACCCCCATTGGGAAATCCCTCATTACCATTGAAGATTCAGCAGTTAAAATCTGTAGTAATGGTTTGGGATTTCAAAGGGAGGGCTATACTTCAAGGAATTGGGCAGTCAATGTGGGAGGTGGGAGGAAAGGGTAGTTTAAATGTTACCCACTGCTACACAACCATACACCCCAACTACACACATCAGGCATTATTGACAGGCTATGCGCAGCGACCAGCCCATATCAACATCACTAGATGACAAAAAACAAAGCGGAAACCCAACCAACTAGAACTGATAATACACTAAATAGCTTTACATGGAACCTGTGGGGGCTGGGCGATCCACACAAGAAAAGATACATACTAGCATACTTAGAGAGGTACAATATGTACCTGGCATTGCTACAGGAGACTCACTTTGCACCTGGGAGACAGGTCTCATTCGCAACACGATGGACTTCATATCAACAATACGCCACCTACTCCTCTTACTACCATGGCACAGCAATTCTAATATGAAAAGGCACCCTGTACATACCGCAAGGTGCTAGAAATGATCCACAGGGAAGATACACTATCCTCTTGGGCAGAATAGTGCAACAGTCACTCACAATAGTTAACTGCTACGCGCCAAACATGAATGACCGCACAATCTTTGATACAATCTGGATCCATGTGGTGGATATAGGATTGAAATATTTAATATGGGGAGGAGACTTTAACCTTCGCTACCTGGGAATTGAGTTCACTTGAGACAAGGAAGAACTAATGTGATTATACTGTAGGACGATGTTGGAAAGTATACTATCCAGCATCAAGCAGTGGATCACCCTACCCATTTCAATGGCAGGCCATACCTCGCTAATGAAGATGGTCAGACTTCACAAATTACTCTATTTATTTCTAAATATACCATTTCCACCAACAAGACACTTTTTTAAACTGTTAAAAAACACAAATGATCAGACTGGCGTGGGCTGCCGCATTTGAGATGGGAAATCCTCTTTCAACCATTGCCAGTGGGGCTTTGAAGCCCCTGATCTAGAGCTTTACTACAACTGCATGCAGGCACACTTTGCACATTGCTGGTACCGACCACCCCCATACATGGCTCATTTAGCAGTAGAACAGGGGTTACACAGCCGGACCCCCCACTCTGCATATCTGAGGCCAGACATGGAAATCACTTTCCCCCAAGACTCCACAGTGGCCTGCATGCAAAAAGCCTGGCAAAAAATACCTGGCCGGGCAGGGAAGAGCTTATTATATTCGCAGAACATGCCACTATTAAAACAAGGAGCAGTCTCAGTTACATGCGAAACAACATGTACAAAATTACTAACGAAAGTGAACATTCTCACATGGGGAGACCTGTACAAAGATGTCCACTTTTAGGAACAAGATGCACTCCCAAAAGGTATGTTGCAGTCCCTACTGGATAATTTCTAGTATATCTGCCTCAAACGCAGCATCAGAGACATTTCACTGATCTTCCCACTGGAACCGCCCAGGGTGAACTCATTTCATATACTGCTACAAGCAAACTCACCACAACACTTGGGGACAGATGTAGCAAGCGTTTTGCATGGTGCAAACAGCAAAGTTTGCTGTTTGTGCCATGCAAAACACACATTGCGATGCTCATTCCCATTTTGCGAGTCAGTAACCTGGTCTATTTGGTACTTAGTTGATCATTCAGGGGTGACTGCCCTGGTATTGCCCTGTTATTGCTGAGATCTAACTGTAGCTGGACTTTTTCTGGGGAAATTTCCCCAAACTTCATAAAGTCTGTTTGTAACTTGAGCTCCACAGGGTCCTTCAGCAAGTTGCTACTCCTCGCTGCTCCTCGCTGCTTGGTGGAACAATGATACAGGGGCAGAGGAGCACAGAAAATCACAGAATGGCCTCACTCAGAGGCAAGACTGAGGTCACCAACGCCAACTTCAACACCAGCTCAATTCCACATCACAAGGCCCCCCAGTATGCTCTGAGCCAAGCCACGCTCCAACCTCAAACGCACTTGAACACCTCTAATTTGTCCTTTAGTTTTAGTCTTCCTTTGACGGCAGCCCAGCAGTTAAAAAATATATATATTTATACTTGAAATCCTACAGCGGCTTCATGGGTGCTTCATGGGTGGAGCCTAATCATAGGCTGTGACACGGTCTCTCCAGCACCCTCTACCTGGCCCCCCGGCCTCTGCTCCTGTCGGGCTGCCAAGATCACAGACCCTCCTGGGGTCGTTAAGGGGTGACAGCGGCACACTGTGCACTGTGCAGGCAGGCAGCGGAACACCGCTGTGAACTGCAGCACCATGTACGCTGTGCTGCCACAACCACAGCCACAGCCGTCGGGAAGGCTGTTCAGCAGCCGGGCAGTGGTTGGAAGCAGTCTGAGGGTCCTGGACAAGCAGCAGACAGGCTAACAGTAGCCGCAGTGAGCATTGGCAACAGTGGCGGCAGCGGTGACAGGCTTCGCTTCTTCCTCCTCACGTTTCATAGCTCCTTCACGTAGCAAAGATTCGTCCGTAGCAAAGATTTTGCTATGAACTGCTGATGTATTGAAATATTTTGGAACCAGCAGACTTGTAGGATCACAGCTAGTAGTAGGTTGAGAATTATATACTATAAGTTCCTACACAGGGTGTACTACACACCCATGAAGCTCCATAAATATAACCTAAGGCCAGATGCAAGTTGCGCTAGATGTGGAATGGAAACTGCAGGTTTTCTACACCTGGCCTGGCTGTGCTCCCCGGTACTGCAATACTGGAAAGAAATCAAAAGGGCAATATTCCTAATGATATCTACACCACTAGTGCATACACCACAGATAGCTCTGCTGGGATATACAGAAGAGTTGGAGGGCGCATTGCTTAGCTATACTGGCCCAGGTCTCTACTTGCAAATCGGAGGGTGGCATGCAGATGGGGAAGAGGAGGGATGCCCAAATTCAAAGAATGGCTGTCAGGCTTACTATATTGTAAAGATCAGCTGGAGGTTTATGCAGAGTTGCAGCCCCCAACTCACGCCCTAAATATATATATATGGACCATTGAATGCATACTTGCTCGAGAATCCAGATAGTATGCTGTCTGCCTCAAGTACAGGTGGTCATTAGAAAAAAAATATAAATATACCAGACATTACAGACCCACTAATGGGTGACAAAAGCAAGGAGGTGGGGGTGTACAGTCAATGTACTTACTTATCCATAAATGTGTGTATTACGAAATGCATAACAGAAAGAGAATGTGGTTTATGGGATGTTAAATTGTACATTTTTTATTCTCATTGTTTTCACTGCAAATTCAATAAACAAATAACAAAAAAAAAGTAACAATAACTCGAGCCCTACGGTAACTATAACTTGCGCACTCGCCAGGCACTGCCAATTACCTAGATATTAGAGAAGTCAGAGTGAGTGTGACAGTGTCTGTCTGGATGTGAGAGTGGGTGTGGGAGTGTCTCTCTGAGTGTGAAATTGGGCGTAAGAGTGTCTGTATGAATGTGAGATTGGATGTGACAGCATCTCTCTGGGTGTGAGAGTGGGCATTATCCTGTTTGTCTGGGTGTTTGAATAGGTGTATGAATATATACTTATTTTTTTATGTTTTCCTAGACCTGTGGATCCACTCGCGAATTTACACCAGTAACTGCATGGAGGGGAGTGTTATAGTTACCTCAGGGCACAAGTTATAGTTACTTGAGATAACTGTAAAATATGAATTTGTATGGTTCTGTATGTTTAAAATGTGAGCCTAACTATAACGGCCGTGTAACCTTTGGTTTGTTGAGTGAATTTCTATGTATTTATTTGAATTCTATTTCTTAACTAGAACATCTCTGTGACCTTTGTTTTTTCCAGTGAATATCTATCTATCTATCTATCTATCTATCTATCTATCTATCTATCTATCTATCTATCTATCTATCTATCTATCTATCTATCTATCTATCTATCTATCCATCTATCTATCTATCTATCTATTACTGGAAAAGTTTATCTCATCTCTCAACTGCATTAATCTCAATCTGAACTCTACCTAACCTATAGGTGCAGTACAGACAACAGTTTTGGATGTGGATGTTTTTGAGAAAGAGAAGAGGCTTTGGACAAAAATTAATCAAAAGGCAACATCATGTAATAGGCTGCTTCATGCAAATAGCTGCCACCCTAAGAAACTCAAATGGAGCATCCCCTTTAGGGAAATGCTAAGGGCCAAGAGACATTGCCCTGAACTGGAAGATATAGAAGAGCAATTATAGGACATGAAACAGCAGTTCAGAGGTTTTATCCAATGGAGGAACTCAATGATGCTACGAGATGAGTGAAAAATAGACTCTCATGATTATGGATTACAATAATCAACATAAGGAATTTAAGAAGATTCTAGATTGGAACTGGAGGGTACTCCGGCACATATTAAAAGATGCACTTACAGAACATCCAAGTATCACCTATAGGAAAACGGCGTCCATAGATTACTCTCTCTCTCAGAGCCATTTCTTTGTCAGAAAAGTGGCACCTACATATTGGTTGAATACTCCAGGATTTTGGCCGTGCAACAAATGTAAAGCATGTGAATATGGGATCAATATGTCAAAAACAAACTCCATGATGAAAGAGTAGAAAAGGTTCTGGAGCCTATCACTTGGGAATCCAAATTTTACATTTATATCCAGGAATGTCCATGTTGAAAGAAATATGTGGGTTCCAGAAAGAATACATTGAAATTAGGAATCTTACAACATCTACGAACCATAAATAACAGAGATCCCTCCTACCAGTAGCTAAGCATTTTCAGGAAAAGTATGAAGGAGACATCAGGGGAATTAAATATATTGGAATAAAATACATTAAAGCAGAGGAACAAGGAAGAAATAGACTATTGGCTCCTTGGAGAATGGAACTCCTTTGATAATACTGTTAGGAATGAAGGCTTTGCAAGGGTACAATATGGATGCAGAGCTACATGTACACTTGTGACATACATGTTGTGATACCTGCATAGTGAGAACTAAATATTTTTCTGGACATTAGCAGGAAAATGGAAAATTCAAAATGGTAATTTTATCTATGAGGATGCAGTTAATAACTAAAAGAGACATAAGGTGGAATGACGTACTTCACAGGAGATTAATTATTATTGTGTGATTTAATTCAAGGACACTTCATGAGGAAATTGTGATTGCAGCTGTATATCATATGAGATATGGTTGATAAATGGATGATAAATCAATGGGTGATAAACCAATGTGTTTAGATTCATGGATTCCTGGTTGAAATAAGATTACATTATCCATTTGTTTGGCACCTTGTTCATACGGTGGTTGTGTGTGCGGCATATTCTGTCTTGAGGTCTCTTATAATAATTTCCAGATCATAACACCTGCAATACTCAGTGCATTAGAGAAAGATGCAATTATAACATTGGCATCTTAGAAAATCAGTTAATCTTTATTTGTTTTTGCATACACATCTGTCCTTGTATGAATTATCTGTTGGCAGAGATTAGTGAATATCTTTCATGTAGATCAGCAGCAGTAGGAGCTGCTGGAGGCAGGGAAGAATATTGAAAATATGTAGTTACAGGGCGCTCATAGTTTTCAGTTTGTGCACATGTTTGCAGAATGTGCACATAGACTGTCTGTGCAATTGTGTTTCAATACTTGAACTAAATCATTACTTTAGAAGCACATAAAGAGTGTGTCTAGGGAAAATATTAATTTTGCACTTTAACTGATTATCTTGAAACCCTTGACACTTTACTTGCTGATTTTGCAGATACTGATTCTTTGGGGAAATCATTGAACATATACTCCAATGAATTTTTATAACAATTGGAATAATTGCACTTTAGAGACTACAAAAATGGTATACTAATATAGCAAACAAATGCAGTGTATTTATTGTTTTATTACCTTATTTGTATATAAGAAAATGTTAATGGTTTGTCTTAGCTGTTGACTATGAAATTGCTGAGTGCACAATGCACTATATAGGATTTTGGAGTTGACATTAATGAACACAGGCCAATGTATAATAACGGCAATGACAATAGATATGATCTACTTTTGTTCCTGGGTTCACAGTATTGTGAGTAAATTTGATAGATGAATTGAGTATATCTACTGTAGACTATCAATAGTCTCGGTGAACATTGTCTCTTAATGATAGATATGTATAATGCACAAGGCATCTCAAGGGTGACCATAGACAAATGTGGGTCGGTTTCTATTACATATGTCTACCTTAAGCTTGTGAGTATCTATTGATTGATAACAATGAAATCAATTAAGTAGATGCAAAAAAAGACATTTAAAATTGAATACGGTGTGACATGTTCAAAATGAGCTTACTGCTTTCAGTATACTGTGCAGGAATTGTTACAAATATGGCACTGGAACAATGACATGGTGGAAAGCAGATATGCACACTCTAGTCTGTTAATAGATATGGAAGAGGGACTGCACTGTGTGGACACTTTAAATGAGACTATCAACAACATAGGACTCTATGGTGCAGTAGAAGGCATAGAGTGGAAAGCGTCAACCTTAATTTCTCTTTTCACTTGAAACAAGCACATCAATGCAACATATGCAATGAATATATAAAAAAGATACATTTCGGTATCTGCTGTGCTGTGAATCTAGCCCTTGGAGTGGTGAAAACCTTTGTGGCATATATATATATATATATATATATATATATATATATATATATATATATACCCACACGCAAAGGTTACAACTTGTAGCCTAAAATTACTTTCTGCCACAAGTTATAGTTTCTTCAGATAAGTATAACTATAAGTATAACTATAAATGCTGCACTTCTATGGTTTTGTCTGGGTAAAACATGAATCTAACTATAACATCCCTCTTACCTTTGTTTTTTAAAGTGAATTTCTATGTTTTTTTCTGTGTAAAGTAACAGATAAATACTGATTGCTAATACAGATCCCCACATGCACCCACCCCACTCTGTCTCTGTGCACTGCTCTTTGGGATCCCCCTTTTTCTCGGCTCCTGCTTGGCAAATCACCCCAATTGTTTTCAGGCAACAGCTAAAATCAGTGACAAACTAGTTTCGAAAATTTTGTGAAGATTTGTCAAAAATGCCTAAAATATTAGCAAAACAAAAATGCTTTTCTTAGGGGAAAGCAGGGCACGATTACAAGTTTGGCAGTCGCACTGTCATACGCTACCACGACGGTCCCTAGAAGACCAGTGAGTAAGTGGCCTTCTCCCAGCCGTATTATGATGTTTCTGTTGTGCCTGTGGTCTCGCTGCAGTGGTCTTCCCACGGAGGTGAATCATCCTGCTATGAACCTCACTTTTTGTAGGTATTGTTCCACAGTGCAAATACATATGTGTGCATGTACACAAAGCATTTCTGAAAATACACACATATACATCTCACTCATGGAAAGCATACCTTGTCCAACAGCATAGATCCACAATCATTGTAACAACGATGAAATGTACGGATGGCTTACTTTAGGAGTTGACACTGACTGTGGATTTTCTTCATGGACAAGTGTCTGCAAAAAAGGGAGGTCCTTGATGAGGGGCTACTTGATGGAAAGAACAGTGGAAACTGGTCATAAGGTGAGTACTTACCTTATTTCTCTTGTGTCTGCTACGTCGAATATGGAAGTCTTCCCCCCACAGTTGGCTTGACAGTGAGCCACATCACAATACCGCCGGCAGGAACAGGTGCTGGACTCCAGCCACCAGCCGCTCTAGCCTTAGACCGCCGTCATTGTGGGTGGTGAGAGGCTGGCCATGATGGCCATAGCAATCTTTTATCTATGGAACCGCATGCATCATAATTGGGCATTTGGACAACCAATGCTGCAGCAGTGATTCCGACACTGGAGCCATGGTGGTACCAAGGCAACCAAACTTGTATTCTGGAACTAGGTCCTACTCATAACTACCTACTAGGGATGAAATTGCATTTGGATAAAGAGTTTGTTATGCAATTTACAACAGATATTAATGTTCGATTAAAGAAACATGAAGATGAGATAAAAACACGAAAACAAACAAAGTGGCTAAGAGATATAGGGGGTCATTCCGACCCTGGCGGTCATGGACCGCCAGGGCCGGGGACGGAGGAAGCACCGCCAACAGGCTGGCGGTGCTTCAGGGGCAATTCTGACCGCGGCGGTAAAGCCGCGGTCAGAAAAGGGAAACCAGCGGTTTCCTGCCGGTTTTCCACTGCCCCAGGGAATCCTCCACGGCGGCACTGCATGCAGCGCCACCATGGGGATTCCGACCCCCTTCCCGCCAGCCTGTTCCTGGCGGTTTACACCACCAGGAAGAGGCTGGCGGGAACGGGTGTCGTGGGGCCCCTGGGGGCCCCTGCAGTGCCCATGCCACTGGCATGTGCACTGCAGGGGCTCCCTAACAGGGCCCCATTAAGACTTTCAGTGTCTGCAAAGCAGACACTGAAAATCGCGACGGGTGCCATTGCACCCGTCGCACACCAGCAACTCCGCCGGCTCCATTCGGAGCCGGCTTCATCGTTGCTGGGGCTTTCCTGTTGGGCGGGCGGGCGGCCTTTTGGCGGTCGCCCGCCTGCCCAGCGGGAAAGTCAAAATGACCGCCACGGTCATTTGACCACGGTACGGTCTTATGGCGGTCTCCGCCCAGCGGGCGGCGGCTGCCGCCCGCCGGGGTCGGAATGCCCCCCATAGAGGATTATGAGAGTGGTAGAACTTTAAACTTTCAATCGGGAATATGATATGAATTTTGATAACAGTTTTGTTAAGTCGACCACTATGGCATCCAAAAATGGAGATCTATTGGAGAAAAGTGGAGTTTCAGAGACGGACACAGATAATTCTTCCTTGACTGAAAGCAGCTGTTCTGGGAATGAGCAAAATTCCAGATCAGCATCTTTTTTAGAACAATACCGGCTTCCCAGAAAGAGCCGACAAAACAGCTTAGAAATTCAAATCCAACAAATCAGGGCAAGAGCTCCTGGTCTCGCAGCAGAGGAAGAAGAAGAGGAAGAGGAGGGGGCATTGTAAACAGAGCTAAGAAAAGTTGTGACATAGAAACAACAAGAATGGAGACGAGCCAACAGGACGGATGGGAATGAGAGAAACTCCGGATGTGGAAATATAATGGATAAAGAGATTATTGATAAGACTATCATTAATTTATCAGATATGACATTGACTGAGACCGAAAAGGAATTATTATGTTTCGCATTATAATTTTGTCCGCAAAAGAATTTTGATTATGTGCGTACATTAGTTGATCTTTTTAAGTTTGTCAGGAAACTTAAGTTGATGAAATGGCGTTCCTCTAAGGTTCGTCCTGGGGACATCAATACTAGTAACAACGAAAAAATGATTTTATCAAACCAGATTCAGGTCAAAGATGTAGAAACGCTATCAATTCTTCATGAACTATAGGAACTATAGGGTTTTGAAATAGATTCTGATAACCCTTATGATGTACTTGATGCTCTTGGACTGGTATATGATGATTCTTATCCCAGTTGTGCAAACCTCCTTCTAATTTTCTACCATGTATGCCTGATGAAAACATACATACTTTTCAAGAATTAGTTCTGAATGATCTGGAGAAACTTAGAGTGACTAATGGGAAGTGGATTGAACATAATGTCACTGTAGAACAACAACAAGTCTTAGAGACACTGGCTGAAGATACAAATATTATTATACGTCCTTCGGATAAGGGTGGAAATATTGTGATTCAAAGCCGAGAACCATATATACTGGAAGCTAATCAACAACTGCAGGATAAAAGCACATATGAAATATCCAGAAGAGAAATATACATGCAAAGTGTAACTTCCTTATGGGATAAACTTTTGGACTGGAGGGACAAGGGTATCCTCGAATGGGAAGAGTATAGCTATTTGAAAAAAGAATATCCTAAACTACCTGTTTTATACTTTTTGCCTAAGGTTCATGAAAACCGTTGTATTCCCCCAGTTAGACCAATTATTTCATCAAGGGATAGCGCATTTGAGAATGTATCAGATATGTGGATTTGAATTTAGAAGATCATGTGGTTACCCTCCCTTCCTATTTGAAAGACACGGTAGGCAACAGCCTGCTGCATGCCATGAGTGGACATCCCAGCAAACTAAAATGGAGTATACCTTATGATGAATGTTTGAGAGCAAGAAGGAATTGTAGCACAGACAAAGATTACAGAATTGAAAAACAGACTATGATACAGGGATTTAAGGACAGGGGATATCCCAATTGGGTATTGCGTGAAGCTAGCAAAAAGGTGGATTGCATATCGAGAGATAAGATTCTGTTTTCTAATGAGAAGGCATCAAGTAAGATTGAAAATTCAACAACAAGATTGATTCTAACTTATAGCAATAATGCTAGAGCAGTTAAGAAAAGCATATCGAAACACTGGTATATCATAAAGAATGACAACACTGTGGGTGCCAACACACAAGAGAGACCGAGTATTACATTCTGTTAAGCTAGATCATTATGTGATGCTTTGGTACACAGTGATATTACTGTTAGACAAGTAACATTTGGGTTACAGGGTTTCTTTCCATGCGGTAAGTGTAAAGCATGCAAATCAAGTCAGATAAACAAGGAGTATAAAACCTTTGGTATACACACACACGTTCCATCAAACAATTTTTTACATGTAGTACACAGTATTTGGTCTATGTGCTGTATTGTCCCTGCTCTTTGAGGTATGCAGGGAGTACAACATGCACTGTAAAAAAACGTGTTCTGGAGCATATGCTTGCTATCGAACATGGAGATCAAAAGAACCCAGTAGCAAGACATTTTCAGAAACATAATTTCAAAGATTGCAATAAATTGTCATTCTACAGTATAGAACAGATTCTGATTAACCTTAGGGAAGGTAACCAGGTTGCTCAGCTACACAAAAGAGAATCTGAATATATTATAGATCTGCAAACTCTTATGCCAAGTGGACTCAACATTGATGAAGGCCTTAACGCACATTTATATTAGCAAACGAAATGCATCTATAGATTTATTTAGATCTATGTCATGGACAGGGACTGCTCTTCAAATTAATCGATTTAAGTTGACTTCAGGTATTTTGATGCTTCCCTTGCAGTAAGGTAGATTTTAACTTTCATATTGTATTTGTATTTTTATGCATCTAATCACGTTGGGTTGGGAAATTGAGTAGCACCTGGTATATTTTGATGGATGCCGGACAACATAATTGAATACAATAGAGGGGGAAGTCAATTAAATATATGAGAGAAAATATTTAGAGATGGAGAGCATGAGCAATACTGGGGTGAATGTATCAATGGATATTGATATGTACATCTAAGAAATGGAACACCACCCTTTTCAATTTCCAAATGATACATGGGATGTATAAATAATGAATTCTCGGTATACCATTAATGGACTGTATAAATTTGCACTTAATTGACTTAGATAATTGACTAATAGAGAGTAAGAATACATATAAAGATTGGTATGGTACATATGTTTGTTAACAATCCCGTAATGGATTATCCAGTACATCATCGATGTATTAAATAAGGGAATTGTGAATGCAGACAATTTAACTAAGCATGTGTATTTTTTATAGAGGAATGTTTAAAAAAAAAAATTGTAAAGTATATCTTTCTGCAGAAGAATGTCACAAATTAACAGGGTGAAGTGAGATTGAGAGCCCCAGTGTCCCTAGCTTTAAAACAGAGCTAGGAATATACTAAGATGGCACCCACGAAAGGGCAGAGTGACAATTGTTTTTTAACGTTAGTCCATCATCATTGTTTATATAGTAATTTGGTGAATTTCACAAGATGTACACAGCAAAGTGATTGTGTGAACAAGGCTGTCGGCACGGCCAAAACACGTCACGAAGGAAAATAAAATCGTTCCCTGATTACCAGGACTATTGAGGACTATTGATTTTCAGGCCAGTGTGCTCATCTGGTCGGGCACCCCACCCCTCTTTGGGAGCAGAGGTTCATGTCGAGCAGGACTGAGACTCAGATCTATATATCTATATATATATATCTATATATATATCTTTATATATATTTATATATATATATATATATATATAAATATATAAATATATATATTCATCAAGTGGTCACCAAGAAGAAAGAGGGGTCTCAAAACTAGTTTTCCATGATTTCCCCATGCATTTTCCCATAGAGATTTTAGGCACAACTACAGCCTGAACCGCTGGATTTTACTACACCAAGTTTAGCAGAAAACTAGATCCTAGTCCAGAAAGAGCCCGTTTTGTAATTTGGTGTCAATACCTTCAGTAACTTTGGAGTTATGAAAGAAAAAATAAATTTGATATCTAGTGACATGAATCCATCATGGATCCACGATAGTGGATCCGCAGATCCATGCACTAACAGCAACACCATTATTTACTGGCTAAACCTGACAGAGAAGTTGTGGCTGGCATTTTACATATCAGGGCATGGTCACTGGGACTCAAAATTCAAGTGCACAGTGATCGAAGGGGTGAGAGTAGAGGTACCCAGAACCCATGGGTGTGTCAGAGTGGTCTCTGAGGGACCCCTGAAGGGCAACAAATTGCCTTAAATTTTATTTTCCACATGCACAGATTCACAGATCCATTGTGGTGCTCAGTGGGACACCTCACCTGTGAATCCATGATGGATCAGTGGATCTAGTCCCAATGGGGGAAAAATTACACTCACAAATCCACTTTCATTACCACTCAAAACCACTCACACATCCATACCACCATTCACACACCCACTCACACAGCCATACAGCCACTCATATACCTACTCACAGACCCATGCAACCACATTACATCCATTCACACACCCATACCGCCACTCATAGACCCATTCACACAACCATACAGCCACTCACGTGCCTACTCACAGAGCCATACAGCCATTCACATATGCACTCAAACACCCATACATCCACTCATACACCCTCTCAGAAACCCATACAGCTACCCACTCACCCACTCATGGACCCATGCATGCACTCACACACCCACTTACAGATCGATACAGCTGCTCACATACCCACTCACACACCCATACAGTCACACACGACTCACAGAACCATACAGCCACTCTCACACCCACTCAGGGACCCATACACCCACTCATACACCCACTCACACACCCTTAAAACTACTTACACACACACCCAAACACCCATACTGCCATTCACTGTTTTGGAATAGGGTTGGCTCTGAAATGAGCCTTTGTGTTTATGATGTGTATATGACATAGAACAGGATGCAGTCTTTCAAAGGTTTCAGGAAAATCCTGTTGACTTTCTCTGTGAAATGAACTCAATTGTTTCCATATATTCTATCCATATCAAAGCCTAAATTATTGTGGCATATAAAGCCTGTGTTGTAGTCTTTAAGGCCCATGTTGTGGTCTCTGAGGAATTCAAAAACAGTTTATTGACATGTTTCCTGTATTTATCTATAAGTGAACATCATTTGATTGACCACTTCCACTTCTGCTTTTGGCAAATGGGAAAAGTGCCATTAATTTACTAAAGGTATCTGTCATTCAGATTTCCGGTCCTACCCCAGTTGTTGTGCCTAGGTCATTGCCACCACAGTGCACAATCATGAGGACTGGGTGTTGACAATCTGCAATGTTTTAAACCAAAGGCAACAATTGATGCTACTTTAACCCTCTCTGGTCAATCAAAGAAATGTCTACATTAGGTAAACACAAGTTCCTGGTAATGCCACTCTTTCTAGCAGTCTCTGTGGCTCAAAACACAAAACTATGACCCAAGATCCACACTTTGACCATTTCAGAGCCAAGCAGAAGTAGTACACAGAAAAAGGATGTTGCTGAATGAGATAGTTTTGAAGATGAAATGCAGTTAAAATGGAGGACAGTACCTAAAAAAGAAAATAACATTTCTGAATGGATGGTGGAGGTGTGCAGTGAAGTAAAATTAGGTATTGATTTTGGAGGAAAAAGTAACTACATCTGCAATTGCCTCTGAAAAACTAAACAAAAAGTTATGTTTTTAGGTATATGTTTTAAATTGCAACCAGTCAACCACACCGACTACAGTTTGATTTGGAGTGAGTATGCTGCTTACAGAAAGTAATGGGACCTAGTGTTAGCCTAAAGAATGTTGCAAACATGGTAACTATAGAAACAGAGCTAGAAAAGTGTATGGCAAAGGGAACAAAAAAGACTACATTGTGAAGCCCAAAAACAGCGTGGTGTACACACATTGCTCATTAGAGAGTATTTGATTATAAATGCAGTACTTAAAAAAAAAAAAATGCAAACTGTCAATAGTAGATTGTTAAATGGGTTTATGGGCTTCCATGTGATCTACAGATCTATCTCAAATGTACACTGGGGCCTTGCCGAGCACTGGTATGGATCTGTAGACCCGCCCAAAAACACTACCAAATTGGGCTCCTCAACAGGAGTCCTACAATGGGTTAAAAAAGATTGACCATTTAGAAGTGATATAACAAAAATAAAATATGAAGGGAAGGTCCAGTTTGCTAACTACAACAGTATTAGTGATAGCACAGTGGGAAGGGTTGCCATTACTTGTTATTACTGGACTGAGAGTAGAACACCATTCCTATATTTCTGACTTGAGCTTTTCACTGACAGGAGATTCTAAGTGATACTGAGATACAAATTGGAGAACAGCAAAGAGTTTTCACAGGTATGTGAATAAAGGTGTACTTTGAAAAAGTAGTTGTATATAAAAATTATGAGTGTATATAAGCTGAAACATAATGTATAGGTTCTACACAACAGTAAAAGAGTAAATAAAAGGGAGGGTAGATGACAATATTAGGTATAACATGGTGAGCAGCAAAGGAGGAAGAAAAATGACTATAGAGAAAATATAGTTATTTTATTAGGATTCTATGAATTATTTTGTGGGTGATTGATTACAGTATATACTTTAATAGTACATAATATATACCCACTCACACAGGCCATACAGGCACTTGCATATCTATTGAGACACCCATAGAGATACTAAGACAGCCCATCACACACCAACATAGTTATTTACATAGCAACATAGTTACTTACATATCTACTGACATACCCACAGATGCACTGATGCACTCATTCAGGTAATGAAACACCTAGGGCCATATTTATACTTGTTTTGCGCCAAATTTGCATCATTTTCTTTGATACAAATTCTGTGCAAAACAAACTCCACATTTATACTTTGGCGCTAGACCCATCAAGCGCCAAATTTATGGCGTTAAAGTCATTTCTTGGACGTGAAAACCTACTTTGCGTCAATGAAATGGAAAGTAGGTGTTCCCGTGCAAAAAATTACTCTATGGCCTTAGCGCCATATCAATCCCCCATGCCAAAATCATGCACGGGAGGGAGGAGGTTGTCAAAAAATTATGCAAAGCTTGCTTTGCCCCATAATTTAATGCCTGGGTCAGGGCACGCATTAGGGGACCAGGTAAGGATAGGTAAGTAGAGGTAAGTATTTTTTTTAAGTGCCATTGGGGGCCCTGAAATGGGCCCCCTTACATGGCACTGGGTGCAATGGTCATGCCCAGGGGACCCTGGTCCCCTGTGCTGGCTATAGGGGTGGTGGGCTCCTGCCTTTTCTAAGACAAGAGTCATGTGGTATGGATGGTTTTGCATCAGAAAATGACTCTAGGGAGGTTAGAGCCATTTTTTATTTTTTACTCTAACCTGCCTAATGTCATTTTATGGTGCGAAACACCCTTTTTCCATATCGCCAGCGCTACCCGACTAACGTAATTTTTGTTTAGACTAGCCTACCCTTAGCACCGGCTTGCACCATTCCATAAATATGGTGCCTGGCTGGTGCACAGAAATGGTGCAAGCCAGTGCTTAACACTTTGGTGCAAAAACTGCATTAGTGCAGTTTTGCACCAAAAAGTATAAATCAGGGCCCTAGTTACCCATCCATACAGTAACACATAAGTGCATTTATACATCCAAACTGACAGACTTACACTGTCTGTTACACACTGACTTGACCACTTATGTAGTTAACCATTGCTTAGAGCATGTAATTTAATACTATGTAATGTAAAGGTAAATGTATTCTTTATTTGCTTTTCAGATATCTGCTTGTGTTAACAAAGGTAGCCTTACAATTAAAAAAAGACATAAAGAATTAAAAGACAGAAGAAAAAGTACTATCTGCGTAAAGCTCAGAGTAAAAAGGGACATGATGTGGATAATGGGCTTGAGGAGAAAAGAGCTGCTGGTAAGAGAATAAAGGAGAATCTTAAAATATTATATGGGAAAATGCAAAATATGTAAAAACTTACAAATAAGAAGTTTTGAAATTAACTCATAGAGGAGAAGTAATATTTAAAGTGGTAAATGTTATCAGCAAACAGCTACTTCAACAAGGAGGCAGAAACAATTTAAGGATATACGAGTGAAAATGTTTTGGAGTATGGTAATACAGAATTTGGTGTGAAACATAAAGCAGTTTAAAATAAAAGGAAGCACTGAAGCAAATACAAGATATTGAGAGTCTAATTGATAAAGCATTTGCCATGTAGCAGAAACTATTTATTTTGATACTGACCAGAATAAGAAGCCTGGCTAAAACAATGTTGTTTACGAAGAGAAAAAGCAAAAAAAGACTTATTAATAACAGTAATCTTTAAAACATTTTCAGAGGAGAAAGGAAGCGTGCATTGGGTACGGAGGTTTTTTTTAAAGAAGAAAGCTACTTACAAGAGAGCACCCTTCTGTATGCAGTTGAAATAACTCTTTGATGTTATGAGGTAAAATATGATACTCCCATTGCAAAAGAGGAGATGGGACTGTAGCAGTAGATGTATTGTTCACCAGCAATCAAGTGATATATTAGGAACCTCTCTTTGTGAATTTCCAGGTAAAAGTGTGAAGAAGAAATGTGCAATGTTACAAGGATTAGATCATGCAAAGTGAGGAATATCCAAGGATATTCACTGGTGTGTCCATCCAAGAAAGTGTGCACAGGCACCTTTCATCATTTTATAATGTTGGTTATTAATCATTAAAAAATAAAAAAATTAGTTAGAAGACTTCACTTTGTAAAAAGAAAACTGCACTGTATTTCAGACAAGTAAACAAAAAAGTTTTGTATGGTACAGTACCAGAATTTGAAGGTGTTTGTGAACATATTCAGTTATGTTTCTTTGGTCCTGAAGTGACGTCTGGGCAAAATTGTTTTTTATGTTTAGGTCAAGAGTAACAGAACACAGCTATTAGTACTGATACATTTGCATGAGAAATAGCAAGGTTTAATCAGTGCTTTCTGAGAAACCGAACTAAGGGCCAGATGTAGCGAAAAGAAAATTTGCGAGTTGCAAATTGCGAGTCCCAGCGACTCGCAATTTGCAACTCGCAAATTGGTATGCAGTACGGTGTCTCAGACACCGTCTGCGAGTCGCTATGGGGTCGCAATGACCCACCTCATTAATATTAATGAGGTGGGTCGCAAATTGCGGCCCCATAGCGAGTCTAGGCACTGGCATGTCCTTTGCTACATCTGGCCCTAAGTTTTGTATGTGTTGTTGGCACATTCACTACAAAGATACAATTTGAAATATTGATGTGGAATTGAAAACTGAACAAGGAAATAGATAAAAGTGGCTAGAATTTGCATTATAGCTATTTGTGGAAGAATGTTTGATTTGTCAATGGGCCAGATCATCTGCAAGTATTGCTATGTTAAATTAGAGGAGAACAGAATACCTGCCAGAGCATTACATAATAAGTTAGAGTTGGCTGACATTCCAGAGAAACTCTCTTCATCTTAATGTTCATGAAACAATACTGATACAATCTATACATGCTTTTCAAGCAATAGTTTGTATGGAACCAAAGAGTGGGAAACTGCCATCAACTGAGCTACAAGAGGCCTCAAAGGTAACACTGTACACTTCCTTAGTTTTTAAATACAATATTGAAACTGTGGGTATAGAGAGAGATGTAGATGAACTGCTTAAAATTCTAGCCAATGGTGTGCCCAAAAAAACAAAAATATTATGGCTGGAACTAGTAGATGTGAATAAGACAAAGAGCACTACATTCTATCCAAACAGAATAATGTGTATTACAGAGATGTAGATGTTGCTAAGCATGGAAGTTAAATGGAGAAAGACATTTTGCCTTGAAGTGGACAGGGGAAAAATGGAAAGAAGAAGAAATATATGAGTACTACAGTAATCATCTACTGATTCAAAAGAGATTATTGGAGATGTCATTGAACTTTATCAGATGAAACAAGCTTAAGGAGCTCTAATGAGTGTGTAGTCGAAATGTTTAGAAGCCCAATGTTATCCTCAACTATTTCCAACTGGAGTAGGTGGACCCTATGATGACCGCCATGTGCAAATACCAGCAGCTAAATATAGGTCAACAAGATTATATACAGAGAACTCTCGATTTAAACAAAGTATTCCATATAGATTCCATTTCTTATTTGAAAGCGATTTGTTTGGTCTGTAATATGCTGTTCATCATATTATTAAGACAGGAGTTAATCTACAAAATATGTCTGCAAAATAATTTGTTGACAAGATTTATGGAAAAGATGAGATACTGGAGTACAATATGATGAATTTGATGACATGCCAAAGTGGGACAAATGAGTAATGGTATTGTCATCATTGTGAACTGATGTATCTGTTGCAAAATATAGGTGCTCTAACTTGGTTTGTAACTCTGAGTTGTGCAGAGTATGCATGGGATGACGTATATGACTTTTTGAGAGAAGGAATCTCTAACATTAAGGGCATCAATTTGAAGACATCAGGAGAACTTTGTTCTTGGGATCCTGCAAATGTTTGTAGATATTTTAACCACAGATTTCAAACCATGCTCTCCTATATCTGCCATAAGATTAAATTCACCTCTTGGAGAAGTTACTTATTTCTTTTGGTGTAAAGAGCATTATGCAAGATGTACTCCTCATTCCTCATATTCATGTGCTGTTGTGGATAAAAGATGCACCAAAATTTGGAACAGACTCAGATAAGTCTGTACTTTCTGTCATTGAACAGTATGATAAATTTAGCCTCCCAAAAGACAGTGAGGAAAAGGCCTTAAAACAGCAAGTTCTGTGTTTTCAAACATGTAGATGTGAGAAGTACTGTCAACAGAAATACAGAGCAAATGAAAACTTTTACACAATATATCATTTTAGATTTCCAAGACTTGGTATGTCTAAAGGAAGAGTCAATGTTTTTTTGTCTGAAGTGAGACATACACTCATTTGAAAATCACCCCAAAACACATAGGCCCTCATTTTGACTTCAGCGGAATCCGCTGCAGCCAACAGACCGCCTGTGCTGGCGGTCTGCTGACAACCATATTTGGAGTCACTAGAGGACTTCTGCCCATTTGTGGGTGGAAGTCCAACTCTGAAGAGGCGGTTGCATCACCAGCACCACCACGCCAGCAAGACTCTGCCCTTCGTATCACGAGCCGTAATAGGGCTAGGAAGAATCTTGCTGGTGTGGTGGTGCTGGAGATGCAAGACCGCCAGGACCCATCCCATCCCGGATGACCTCCTCGATGGAGAAGGTAAGTAATTGTCTGAAAGGGGGGGTGGTGAGTGTTGGGGGCATGTGTGTGGTGTGTGCGTGTATGTGTCCGAATGGGGGTGTATGTGTGCGTGTTTGTGATTTAATGTGAAAGTGTGTGTGTGTGTGTGTGTGCATAAATGGGGTATGTGTCTGCATGTATGCGAGTGAGTGGGTGTGTGTGTCTGCATGTATGCGTGTGAGTGTGGGTATCTGTGTAAATGTATGCGAGTGAGTGGGGTTGTCTGCCTGAATGTATGCAAGTGAGTGGGGGGGTGTGTCTGCATGTATGTGAGTGAGTGGGGGTGTCTGTGTGAATGTATGTGAGTGAGAAGGGATATCTGGAATACCTAGTGATGAAATTTGATAGGATTGATTGCCCAGAACAGATTGGAAGGTCTATTGTACATTTGTTTGCTTGTAAAAGACATATATGTTTGAAGGAAACAGTTTCTAATTTCTCTAGGATATGCTATTACCATTCATTAATCTCAAGGTTTAAGTGTAGATGCAGCATTTATTAATATTGGTGGTACAGTGTTTAAGGAAGGTATGTCATATGTAGCCTTATCTTGAGTTAGGACATTGTTTGGTTGTATCTAGTTGCATTTGATGGCAGCAAATTAAATACAGATCCAAGTTGGGTAACAAAATGCCACCGATTAGGAAGTCTTTATGCTCCTCATTTCGGACAGTATCCAGTTTATGAAAAATGTACCTTCTATCCAAAGAGAAAATCTTCAGAGGAGTGTAGTTACATTGATGGAAAGAAGTTAATGAAAGAGAACAAGGACTTCTTAAGAAAAAAACTGACAATGATTGAGAAATTGTTGGTTACCAGTTGTGAACCCCTCTGGTGTCAACTGCTATGCTAATGTTGTTCTAAACATACTATTTGCATTACATCATGTTGTCTATGCAATTGAATAGAAACAACCGAAGACATTGACTTCTGCACTGTGTGTTTTGTTGCAATGTTTGAGTAGCGATAGACCTAAAACACATTGTGCAGCACACATTCAAAAACTTGTAGATATATGTAGTAGATCAATACAGTTTACATAAAATGCTCAAGAGGATGCACAGGATTTTTTAATGTTGATAATTGCTGTTTTAGAAAGAGAGGAAATACCTATTGATGAATTTTCTGGAGTTAGGGCCAGATGTATCAAAGTCCCAAATTGCGACTAGCAATTTGCGAGTCACTGCGACTCGCAAATTGCAAGTCTCAATTTGGGATGCAGAAAGGTGTCTCAGACACCTTCTGCGAGTCGCTATGGGGTCGCAAAGACCCACCTCATTAATATTAATGAGGTGGGTCGCAATTTGCGACCCCATAGCGATCCAGGGCACTCACGGACATGGAGGCCTGCTGGGAACAGCAGACCTCCATGTCCGTGACTGCTTTTAAATAAAGCAGTTTTTTTTTTTTCAAAGTGCAACCCGTTTTCCTTAAAGGAAAACGAGCTGCACTTTGAAAAATAAACCAAAACCTTTTGTTTCGGTATTTTTCAGGGCAGATAGTGGTCCATTGGACCACTGCCTGCTCTGAAAAATTATTTTTTAGGCCAGACACAAAGGGGAAGGGGTCCCATGTGGACCCCTTCCTGTTTGCGACTGGGTTACCATCCACTTCAAGTGGATGGTAACTGCGAGTCCATTTGCAACCGCTTTTGCGGTCGCAAATGGAATTGCATACCAGTGCGACTCGCAAATAGGAAGGGAACATCCCTTCCTATTTGCGACTCGGAAATGCATTTTGCGAGTCGGTTCCGACTCGCAAAATGCATTTCTACATACCAGATGGGCTTTAGCGACTCGCAAACGGCGTTTTTCACCGTTTGCGAGTCGCTAAAACTTTCCTACATCTGGCCCTAAGTTTCTTATCGACCATGAGTGTGAACATAGCTCATACGCATCAAGTTCCAAAAAAGACTTGGAGTGTGTTATTTATTTAACATTACCAGATTGTAAAACTGTGACATTTGACAGATTGATGAAACAAGCTGCAAAAAACAGTACATGCCCAAATTGACAAACAGATCTTGTGTCAACACTATGTGCAAGAAGAAATGGCAAGTATCCTATTTTAATGCTACAACAATGCAGAGCAGATGGCAGTAAATTGGGAAATGAGATTACAATCTTTAAAGCAGGGCAAACATTTATTTCTGGAAGAACTTATAGTACTCTTGCCATCATATTTCATGAAGGAATTAGTGTTACATCTGGTTGCTACACTGTCTATCTAAAACATAAAAATGGATGGACAGAATGTAATGATAGTAACCTTAAATTCAAACACAGATTAACATATAAGGTACCAAATTCTTATCTTTTATTTCTTGAACCAAAGTTTTAAGGAGGATTACTGTTGTAAAAGTGGTATATTGCAGTTGTATTAGATGCACTATCAGTATTTATGACATCATACGGCCTACCAGGGGTGATATCTTTATAAGGTTTTCTATCTGCTGGTATACCTTATATATCTATTGATACGACTAATGATAAAGGTCTCATTTTCAGCATATTTTTTTTGTTAATTAGTAGAGCACGTATAGGTAAAACAATTGTTAAAACATTTGTAGTGAGTACAGTACATCATTTATGCTGTATAAGTATAGAACCTGATAACAGTGAAAAGGGCAAATGAAATGCCTATTTTTATTACAACGTAGCGTTATAGCATGAGAAATGTGTAGTGATTTCTTTATATTATGATGTTATGCATTGTTCAAAGTTTAATTTTAATTTTTGATTTGTAAATTCTAATACATATTCATATCTGTTTATTTTTATAGAAATCAGTTGTACCATCTATTGGAGTAATGCAGTTCACTAACTAGTCTTTTAGTGCTGCTCCATAACATTACATTGTCAGGGTGTTCCTGTTGAACCTGGCATCCTTTGCATGGTTTCCCCTGCCTTTTTCCCTCTGCTTCCTGCATTTTTGACTGTATGCTGGACTTCGTTTTTACTGGTTTTGGTACTCTGGGCACTATACCACTACTGACCAGTGCTAAAGTGCCCTGTGTAAACTGTGGGCCAGATGTATCAAGGAGGCCTTTTGCAAGTCGGAAATAGCGATTTTTAAGAAAACGCTATTTCTGATTCGCAAAATGCAATGTATCACATTTGCAAATCGGTAATGGCGATTTCTTAAAAATCGCAAATGCTATTACCGAATCGCAAATTGCTATACAGCCCCCATTCGCACCTATGGGCCTGTAGGCCCATATCTGCGATTTTTTTGCATTTCCAAAATTGCGATTTATTAACCAGAAATCACAATTTTGGAAATGCAAAACCCGAAGGTGCTGGGGGCCTAAGGCCCCCTCTGCTGCACCCTCCTAAATGCCCAATTCACATTTAGGAATTGCTTCTTACATGTGCTTAGAAATCGCAAATAAGGAATCCCTATTTGCAATTTCTTATTTAGAGAGTCATAATTTGCGACTCGCTAAACAGAGTCGCAATTTTAAGGAATCGATATTTTAGTGATTCCCTAAAATTGTGTTCAGAGTGTCTTTCATACATTCTGAAATGGCTTTTTGCATTCGCAAACGGGCATTCACACCGTTGCGAATGCAAAAAGCTTTCATACATCTGGCCCTATATTTGTAATTGGCTTTTCCTAGAATGGCATGTTTAATTTACTAGTAAGTCCATAGTAAAGTGCAGTAGAAGTGCCCAGGGTATGTAAATCAAGTGCTACTGGTGGGCCTGCAGCAGTGATTGTACCACCCACATGAGTAGCGCTGTAAACATGTCTCAGACCTGCCACTGCAGTGTTGGTGTGTGCAGTCATGCACTACCAATTCAAACTGACAAGTGCACATACTTGCCCAACTCAAACCTTCCCTTTTGCTACATGTAAGCCACCCAAAAGGTAGGCCTTAGGTAGCCCCATGGGTAGGTTGCAGTGTAAGTAAAAGGTAGGACATGCACTGGTGTCTTTTACATGTACTGATAGTGAAATACTGTAAAATTAGGTTTTCACTGTTACAAGGCCTATCTCTCTCTTAGGTTAATATGGGGACTGCCTTTAAATATCTTTTAAGTGCAGCTTCCTATTGGGAGCAGATAGAAATGTGGAGTTTGGGGTCTCTGAACTCACAATCTAAAAATACATCTTTTGGTAAAGTTGGTTTTTATATTGTCAGTTTGAAAATGCTACTTTTAGAAAGTGCCTCTGTCTGCTTGTGTATTCCACGTCTGGGTCAGAATGACAGTTGGGCCGTTGTGAGTTCCCTCTAAATAGTGACACAAAGGGAGCTGGGTTGTAGCCTGCATAACCTGATGAGTCTCCTGGGCCATATTGGGGGGGGAGGAGCTGATACTTACACTTGAAAGGGCTGTGCCTGTCCTCACACAATGCAGTCCCTAACCCCCTGCTCTGTGTCTGAGGCAGGCCTGGGCAAGGCAGGATCTTGTGAACAACAGAGACTTTCCTTTGAAGTTTGCCTACTTCAAAGACAGAAAGGAGTAGAAGTAGTGATCCCAAAAGCCTAGACTTGTAGATTACTTCTGGATCAAGACAAACCTCTGCCAAGGAGAAAAGCTGAAGAGCTGGAGGAGAAGTACTGCCCCTTTGCCTGTGGGTGTGCTTCTTTGGGTTGACCTGCAGTTGCTGTTTCTGCCTTAGAGAGGATAAAGACTTGACTTTGCTGTATTTTCCTACTTGTGAAGTGTCTCGAAAGGCTTGGACTCAGCTTGCCCCCTGTTCTGAAGTCTCAGGGCCAACAACTTCCTCTGCCAGCACCTGGACTTTCTTTCTGAGAATTCTAACCTGCCAAATGGTGCCCAATTCAGTCCCTAGGCCCTTGAAAGAAGCTGGAGGAACCAAGACTGAAATCCATGCACAGGAGCCTTGTGGGAGATAAATCGATGCAGCACCTGCTTCGCAGCTGACAAATCAACACACCGTCTGCATCGCAGTTTGGAAATCCATGTAACATCTGTGTTTGGCTACCAAATTTGAAGCATCTCCAATGCAGCATGGCTCTTCACCACCGTGAACCAACATTTGGCACTCATCATCGCTGGGCATCAGCACCACAGTGAACCTGCACGGATCCAAGTTTGCCCATCCGGAATCGATGCATCGCTTTTCTGCAGGAGAGAAAAACAATGCATCGCCTCCCTGACTGGAGAAGAAATGACGCACGTCCTCACTTGTGAGTCAGGAATTGGTGCATCACTGAATTTTCCGGCGCACACTCTCCTGTGCGGCTTTATTTATGACTCAAACCAAGTACTTTGAAAAAACAATGCATCCATTGATTTCTATGGATGAAGACTCTTTTTAAGTTAGAAATTCAGACCTTTGTGTATTGTGGATTTTTATCATTTTGGTCTTGTTTGATTTACAGAAATATTAGCTTTATGCTAAACTGGTGCTATGTCACTTTTGTGGTGTTTTCAAAGTGTTACTGTGTGTGTTGGAACAAAAACTTTACACATTGCCTCTGAGATAACCCTGACTGCTTGTGCCAAGATACCAAGGAGGTGAGCAGGGGTTATCTGAACTGTGTATCTCCCGTACCCTGACTAGAGTGAGGGTCCCTGCTTGGACAGAGTGCAAATTGACTGCCAACCAGAGACCCCATTTCTAACAGTTCATACCACAATAAAAAAACATACACCCACTTACAAATTCAAATGCCCATTTATACTCCTATACAGTCACTCACACACCCACTCATATACCCACATAGCCACTCACACACCCAGGCTCACAACAATACAACCACTCAAACACCCACTCACACATTGATATATCCACAAAAGTACACAGACACATAGCCAAACAGCCACTCACACAGCCAGCCACATACCAGTACAGCCACGCACACACCAACTCACACATTGCTACAAGCACTCACGTACACAGACACACACCAATACATTCACGTACACAGTCAGGCACACACAGGTACAGCCACATACACACCCAGCCACACACTGATACAGCTACTCACACACCCATGCACACACTTATATAGCTACTAACACACTCATTCATACACCGATAGAAGCACTCATTCACAGACCAATACAGCCAGTTACGCAATCACACTCACATTGATACACCCACTCATGTAAACAGAGATGCACTCATACAGCTACTCACACACCTAGCCACACACTGGTACAACCACTTACACAACCAGCCACTCACTAATACAGCTCCTCACATATCTAGTCACACACTGAGGCAGGCATGTACACACCCGCCACTACCGACCCATACACACAACCACACAAGCACTCATAAACACACTTACACACCCATATAGCCACTCACACAACAATACAGATACTCACACACCTGCCATATACTGATACAAGCAATGAAACACCACTCACACATCAATACACCCAATCACACACTCACCCACACACCAAAACAGCCACTCATACCCCCAGGCACATTCCAATATATCCACTCACACACTCAATCACACAACCATACAGTTAAGCACACTTCTACTCACACACTGATACAGTCACTCATACACCAACTCACACACCCATAGAGCCACTCACACATCCACTCACAGATCATTGCTGTAACTTATACACCCACTCACCCAGCAAACATCCACTCACACACCCATACAAGCACACACACACCTACTCACACACCCACTCATACACCAATACATATAGCAACGTGTATTCAAACATTCACAAACAAACATATAACTTATAATTGTTCTTTTCTTAAACCAGAAAGGTGGTTCTTTCAAGAACCCTTTATTTTATTTTTTGAAGTTCCTGTTTTACCATGCTGTTTGTTGTTTTTCTTTTTTTTGTTATTAAATGGCATTTAGAAAAAATCAACCTTTAAAACAAATACACAAAACTTTCCCAACACATGTCTTTAAAAATATATATAAATCTTTTGGCGTTTCACAGCCTGAAGAACAGCAGGGATGGACTGCTCCCCAACAGTAAGCACTTTTTTGCAGTGTGTAAAATGTTCCTCTGTTCAAAAGTTCAGGAGCTCTTTGAAGCAGATGTTGTTGCATTTCAGTTGGGACCATATCACCAGGTGCTACTTGACCGGTATGAGATTTTGATGTTTGCAGCGCATCACATTCTCTGTCTACCCTTGTAAGCTGCCAAGGATATATATTTTTCCATTGCTTTGGCATGCTGCTTGTGCCATGCAAATATTTTTTGGACGTACCCCTCGACAGATCCCTTTCACAGAGGTTGCACTTGAACTTCTTGGCAGCAACCTAAATGAAAGTAACACAATGGTTCGCAACCTGTGTGCAAATCCCAAAAAATAATTAAAAAACATAATATTTAATATTAAGTAATTAACATATTAAAATGTTTTTTTTAAGTAAAATAATACTACATTAAAATCAGTTAAAACATTTAACATTACAGTAATTTTATAGTTAGGTGCTATTAATTAAATATATTTTTTTCAAAAGAAAACATGGAAAATCACTGAAAAAACAAAGGTGACAGGAATATTATACTTTGGAATAAAAAAAATGTAATGATTCACTAAAAAAAACAAAGGTTACAGGAATGTTATAGCTAAGAAAATAAAATTAAGAAAACCACTAAAAAACAAAGATTACAGGCACATCATAGTTAGGAAATAAAAGTTAGAATACCTTAGAAATTCACTAGAAAAACAAAGGTTAAAGAGACGTTACAGTTAGGAAATAGTATTTGAAAAATCTTAGAGATTCACTAAAAATAACCAAAGGTTACAGGGACGTTATTGTTAGGCTCAGATTCTACATGCATAAAACCATAGAAATTTAGTAGATGCCTGAGCTAACTATAACGTTCGCCCACAATGCACTGCTCAGGACCACACATAATAGGTCACTCATGACATGGTCAGTTACATCACTCATGACATCACTGATGATATCACAAATGACATCACTGATGACATCATTCAGTGGGAGTAAATGATCTGTAAATGTTTTGAGACTTAAAGATATATATTAAGCTACTGCAAAAGTTAAATAAGTATTGTTTTTGTACTACTAGTTGGTGATGCCATTTCTAACATACGTGGTCTGATCTATAATCCCGTTTTCATAGTGGGTGTACTATTTATCAGTAAAAAAGGCTCTACACTGACAGATGCGTAAAGGAGTAACAGAGCACACTGCCTCTCATACTAGCACTCAATCTAATTACAGGCTTTAAGGTAAATGCAGTGCATGGGAACATCCGGTTTAATAAAAGTCTTTAGTTTTCACCATTGTTGGTGCAGCCAGTGCTATGTGTCTCTAGATGCTTGTTTCTGGAAAATTCTACTACATCAGTAGAGAGTAACAAGTTGTTTTAGAGGTGCTGGAAATGCTGCTGACTGTCTTCTCAGGTCTCTTTACCACTCACTGAGCATAGCTGCATCAACCAGAGCTCAGCTCATTGACTCAAGGGCATGTATTAAACAAAGGGGGAAGGTAGCACACTGCCTCACATCACAGTGCTCAGTTCATTCATGCATTATGGTAAATGCAGTGCATGCCAACTGTTAGACTTAGCATCCTTGGGGTGGTCTTCTCTACCATTTTGCCTCTGCTTCCCAGGTTATTGATGTGTGCTGGGCTCTGTTTTTGCTGTTTTTGATACTCTGGCCACTTTACCACTGCTAACCAGTGCTAATGTGAAAGTGTTCCTATGTAAAATGTATGTGTAATTTGGCTTCTCCATGATTGGCATATTTGATTTACTAGTAAGTCCCTAGTGAAGTTCACAAGAGGTGCCCAGAGCCTGTAAATCAAATGCTACTAGTAGGCCTACAGAACTGGTTGTGCCACCAACATAAGTAACCCTGTAAACATAGCTCAGACCTGCCACTGCAGTGTCTGTAGGTGCAGCTTTAAACTGCCAATTTGACTTGGCAAGTGTACCCACTTGCCAAGCCTAAACCTTCCCTTTTCATACATATAAGGTACCCCTAAAGTAGGCCCTAGTTAGCCCCATTGGCAGGGTGCAGTGTATGTTAAAGGTAGGACATGTACTGATGTGTGTTTCATGTCCTAACAGTGAAATACTGCTAAATTCAGTTTTCACTGTTGCAAGGCCTATCTTTCTCATAGGTTAACATAGGGGCTGCCTTTAAATAACTTTAAAGTGCAGATTCCCTTTGAGAGCAGATAGAAATGTGAAGTTTGGGGTCTCTGTACTCACAATTTAAAAATACATCTTTTAGTGAAGTTGTTTTTTTTATTGTTAGTTTGAAAATGACACTTTTAGGAAGTAGGCATTTTCTTGCTTAAACCTTTCTGTGACTCTGCCTGTTTGTGGATTGCCTGTATGGATCACTCTGACAGTTGGGCTGTTAGAAATTCCCATTAGGCAGTGAGGAAAAGATTGCTGGGGTGTAGCCTGCATATCCTGATGAGCCATCTGTGCTAGAATGTAGGGAGGAGTGGTCACTTACACCTGAATGGGCTGTATGCTCACTATGCAGTCTCCAACCCCTTGGTGTGTGCCTGGGGCCTGGTCTGGGTAAGGCAGGATCTTGTGAACAACAGAGACTTTCCTTTGAAGTAGGCCTACTTCAAAGGTAGAATGGGGAATAAGTATTTGATCCAAAACCACTGAAAATTAGATCACTTCTGGAACCAAGAGAAACCTCTACCACAGAGAAGAGCTGAAGTGGTGAGGAGGAGTGCTGCTCCTGCCTGTGATTGTGCTTTGGTGGGCTATCCTGCAGTTGCTGCTTCTGTCTGTGAAAGGGGACAAAGACTGGACTTTGTGGTATATATACCTGCTTGTGAAGAATCTCCAAGGGCCTGAACTGAGCTTGCCTCCTGTTTTGAAGTCTCAGGACCATGAAAGACTTCCTCTGCTAACATCTGGATTCTCTGCTGAGATGCCTGCCCTGTCAATTGGTGCCCTACCCAGTCCCGGGGCCCTTGAAAGATGAAGTTGGCAGACAAGAGCTGAAAATCCATGCACAGAACGCCGTGCAGGGAAATTTTCGAAGCACCATCTGCAACACAGCTGATAAACGATGCGCCGCCGGCTTTGCGGCTAAAATCAATGCTCCATCTGCTTCGCATCTGGGAGATCGATGCATCGAGGCTAGCGAAATGATGCGCAACACTCACTTACAGCTGCTGATAACGACGCAAACCCCACGCAGCACAGTTTTCTAACACCGTGCAACAGCATATTCCACGCATCATCCCTGGGCATCAAAGTCATCCCGACTGTGTGGATCCGAGGTGCCCCATCCGGAAATAAATGCACCATTCTCTTGCACAGGAAAAAAATGATGCATCAACAACCGGACCGGAGAAGAGCTGACGCACGACCTTCCATACAAAGAAGGAATCGTGCATCGCTGCCTTTTCTGATGCATGCTCTCCTGTGCAGCTTTATTTTTGACACTAACCAGGTATTGTGTGAAAAAATCTGTGTTTCTATTATTTTCTTTGGAATAAGGCTCTTCTCCTTTTGAAAGTTCATATTTTAACTTGCGTATGTTGGACTTTTGTCATTTTGGTCTTGTTTGATTTAGATAAATATTACCTATTTTTAGGGTCGAGCCTGCGTTGCATGCGCTCGCGCATGCATATCGCAGCGAGACTCTTTAGTGTTCAGAAAAAAGCTCGGAGCCCTGTCAACGTCACATCAGTGTTTTTTGTTGGTTCGTGGGCTTGCCTAATAAAATCTGTTTGCTTTCATTAGGCGAAGGAACGCCTACGTCATGCCTTTGCCGGTGGCTAGCCCTCCTCGAGCGCAGCGACCAAGTACAGAAAACATGTGAGGCTCGCTGTTTTCCATCGGGCTCGTGGACTTCTTTTTCTCTAATTTACGAGCATGATCTCGCTTGGCAGAAGTTGAGTGCTTTACATGGTTAATTGCACTTTTTCGGGTTACGTATATAAATGCACTTTTGCCCGATAGGTGAAAAGTCGGTTTAGGAGTTTACAACGCTATCAGCTCTAACATGAGTAAACGCGAGACCCGTTGCATTGCAAATGCTTGTTCTAAACTGGTGTGGTGTCCATTCTGTAGTGTTTTCACTGTATCACTGCCTGTGTTGGTACAAATACTTTACACATTGCTTCTGAGTTAAGTCTGCCTGCTACCAAGGAGGTGTGTGGGGGTTAACCAGGTGGGTTTGTCCTTTGCCCTGACTAGAGTGAGGGTCCTTGCTTGGACGGGGGTAGGTAGCCTGACTGCCACCCAAAGACCCTATTTCTAACAGTAACCCTTACTTCAGTAAAAGTCTTTATTTTTCACCATTGTTGGTGCAGCCAGTGTTGTTTATCTCTAAACATGTGTTTCAGGATAACTGTCATTTATCAGTACAGAGTAACACTTCATTTTAAGGGTGCTGGCCATCCTGCTCACAGACTCTGTCTGTACAACTCACTGACAGCAGATGCATCACCCAGAGATCATCAGCTCAAGGGAGCAGTATTAATAAAAAGATGGAAGAGAGCACATTCACTTACATCCCAACAATCAGGGCCATATTTATGAGCCCCGTTGTGTCACTTTTGCACCACGCAACATGGTGTTGTATAGTGCAAAAATGACCTAAGTCAGATTTATGAAGCAATGCACGGCTACTATGTGTGGCACTGCATGGCTTCATGAACCTGGAGAAACACAACACAGCACAAACCACTGTGTTGTGCTACTCTGCCTTGGGAAGGCATTCCATGGGTGTGGATTGGGTGTTTCCCAATTTGCCGAACCTGGTAAACCTTGGAATATGCCAAAATGCTATGCCTGCCAAGGGGCAGCGTAATGAGGAGAAATAGCACTATTCTCAGCATTCTGCAGCACACATAGAAACAGGAAAAGCCTATCAAGATTGTTTTTGTGCAGGGATGTGTCCTTTTCATTCATGCAACACTGGCACCCTTGCACCATGATACAAGGGTGCCTGCATTGGTGCCAGGCAGCCTACTGTGTGCCAGTGCAGGGGAAAAGGGCAGAAATGCACCGTATTCTGTAAGCATGGTGCATACCTGCCCTTTCCCTGTGATACAGGGCAGTGCAGCTAGGTAACATGCTGCACTGCCCTGAATCACATTTCCTATAAATCTGCTCCTCAGTTCTTTCAGTTGCAGTATTTTACATGCAGGGCATCGCGCAAAGCCTGGTAACACTTCAGTAAACATTTTCACCATTGTTCGTGTGGCAGGTGCAGTGTATCAGTGGACAAGTGTGTTACAAGATAATTGTCCTTCTTCAGTAGAGAGTAACTCTTCCTTTTAAGAATGCTCTGTGTGCCTGAAACATCTAATGTTCAGACATATAATAAATTTCTTCTTCTTCTTCTTCTTCTTCTTCTTCTTCTTCTTCTTCTTCTTCTTCTTCTTCTTCTTCTTCTCTTCTGCTTTATTTTGGCACATGTGGCCATAAAAGCACATAAAAGATTAAGAACAGAATTACAACATCCTTTACATTAAGATTCACTAAAAACAATGAGCATGTATAAATAGTCACCAAGTAAAAGTACAATATGTAAGAAAGAGACAAACATCTGGCCAGGGACCCAGCAACGGACACTCAATTCCACCATAGTTGCCCCTATAAACAGTGACCATTTATAAATGATTGCTGGGTAAGATACAGTATGTAAAAAAAGGGGACACTATCATCTAGGGTCCCAACAAGGGAGACTCGTCCCCACCATAATAGTCTGTAGCTGGACAAGGTCTGACACTCCATTACAACCCAAATCATAGAGCAGGGGAGTGAGTGGTGTACTTACTGGGATAGCTACTAGCACCCTAAAGAAGTTGTTTTCAGAAACCGCTAAGCTGTGTGAATTAGTGTGCCCCCAGATATAAGTGGCATAAGTAGATGCGGAAAGGGCGTTACCCCGGTAATTCTCGAGAGCAGGTGAAGTAGAGCGAGTGGTAGTCTCCCTAACAAATCGCAAAATAGCGTTTGACTTGTGGGACAACGTCAAAGAACTCTTTAAGATTTGGGGATCCCACTTAAACTTGTCAGACAGAGTGACACCTAAATAATCAAAACACAACACCATTTCATGGTTGAAGTTGCCCATTCTGACACTCGGCGATCTTGCAGGGCACTAGCCAAAGCCCATATATGTAGTTTTTGCACAGACTATCTCGAATCCTCTTTCATCGCAGAACGACCCAAACTTGATTAACAGATTCTGGAGCCCCATTGGGGATTTAGAGATTAGCAATGAGTCATTCGTGAATCGGAGGATTGGAATTTTCCCTCCTCTGATAGTGGGGGGGTCGTTGAGACACTGCCCAAGATATTCGGCAACATCATTCATATATAGAGAGAAGAGTGTGGGGGCCAGCACTCAGCCCTAGCACACACCACAGCGAATAGGAATCCGGCCCATCAGTTCTTCATACACCCCAGCTTACCTGAGCATAGTTCTCGGTGTGCAATCTAATCAAAATATATATAAGGTCTCTTGGGATGCCCATCTTCCTCAGGACCCTTCAGAGATTATTGGACGGGATCAAATCAAAGGAAGCTCTGAGATCAACAAAAACTACATATAGCTTTTGCTGTCATAGGTGGACATATTTCCAGTATGAAAAAAAAAAAACTAAATACCTGGTCAATAGGACTAATCACAGGCCTGAAGCCTGACTGCAGGAACGAGAATATTTTTTCTGTGGCTGCCCACGTCAGTAATTTGTGGAGCACTTGTCTCGCAAAGATTTTTTGAGATTATCCAGTAAGCTAATGGGACAATAATTAGCAGGATTGCTCACATCTCCTTTTTTGAATACTGGGATAATTCTGTTCCCTTTCCAAGTGTCCGGCATCTTGCTACCTCTAGCTATTACATTTGATAAGGTATTTATGTACCAGGCCCATGGTTGGGGTTCAAATTTATATACATCCCCAGGATAACAGTCCAGGACAGGTGCTTTTAGGGGTTTCAAACTGTCAATTGCTGCCAGAGTTTCCTCCAGAGTGAAAAATAGAGCACATACATTGGGCACAAAGCTTGGAGTGCCAATCAGCATCTCCTTCTCCCCTGCTTCCAGGGAGTGCTCATCATTGGGATTCACAGAGTATAATGGACCAAAGGGATCCCCCCACTTGTCCAGTGAGATGTGATACCTAGGTTTTCCATGTGTTCTAATCCCATCTGCTAAGAGTGACCAGAAGCTCTAGTTATCTATTGCTTTCAGGGATTGGAGTAGTTCTTACCATTTGACCTCATCCCATTTTTTGTTTGCTACTTTGAGTGCCCTTTTATACCTAGCATGAGCACATTTGATATCTGCCCTGCTACACTCCTTTATCACAGAAAATAGAGAACGTTTGGCCAACCTACAATCCTGATTAAACCATCTAGAAACGTTCCCGAGCGTCATATGTCTGTCCCGGCAGTCCCTAAAAAAATAGATTTAAGTTTGTCAAAAAATGAGGTATGTGTATTTAACATAAAATCAGGATCAACAGTTGACCCATCAAATTCCGACATATGATGAACAAATAATTGATAGATCTCTACATGCGTATCCTGGTCTGCCACAACTCTGGGCCATGCTACTCTGTCACTGTTATTTGTTACTCTGGTAAAGCTGCTTGTTCCGAGCTAAGAGACCAAAGAGGTGGCCTAGGGATTCACTATTGGTGGTGTTCAACACCTCCATATTACAAAGCCGGACATCCACCAGCACATGATCAATAACACTTCTCTGGCCTCCCTTTCTAAATGTGAATGCTCTGACCTAATCTGAGTGGGTTCTCCCATTGCATGCTCAGAGCCCATGAGCTACCACCAATGTGGCTATTTGTAAAGCGGTATTAGTAAAGTGGCTCTACCGGTTGCCTAATGTGGGATACCCCAATACTCATCTCTTCCTTGGTCACCAGTTTAAGGGTATAACAAGGTTCAATCGAGGTAATAAAATATGCAGCAACTATTATTCGGAATCCTGTTTGTGAGTCTCCTCTAAGCAACGCGCCACAATAGCATAAAAAATGATGATGCAATTGGCCTAATGACAGCCATTGTGTACCATATTATACATATGGTGCACACATGGTGTTGTTAGGTGGGGCAGGGGCGAGCAAGCAAACTGGCGCATCAGTACTGATGCGCCAGTTTCTTGTAACTCTAGCCCTCTGTATCTAGGGGACACCCAAGTACCACCCATTGAATGTCCCCTGTATGGAAAGTATCACAAGGCAGTACATTGCATCATTCTTTGTTAATTTGAGATAATATCCAAGTAAAATTCATAGTGAAAAGGTAATTGCCACAGCCAAATGACTACCAGTATTCAATGTTTTCCTTTGCATTCTTCCTTTAACTTATATCTCTATTTCTCTCCTTTCATTTTTTTCAGCTTTTTGGCACTGAATGCTCTACTGTTGTAAGCTCTGGCCATTGCTCATTTTTTATGGAAGGAGAATGAAAACCTACCTTGAGAACTCTCACACCACTCCCTCATAATTCTCTTCACTTCTCCCTTACGTCTCGCCCACTCCACACCTGACCTAGGACTCCAAAACGTTGGATTTCCATCCTCCATGAACCTATGACTCCCTCCCTTTTCTCTGCCCTATTATCTATCCAATAAATAAGAGTATATTTTGCATTTCTACAGCCTAAAGTTATACCTTGAATGTAATATGAATTTGATTTATGTTTGGTTACTTAAACCCATTACAAACAGGACAACATAAACAATACATGAAATAGTTCTTGAATAGTACAAAGACTTCATTAAAAAGACAAATTACCAGTAATACTCTTAAGTGAATCAAATAGTTCTCCTATTACTTTGAGCTGAGAGTTACAAAACGACCTAGCAAACAACCCAACATTTGAGGCCAGATAAATTAGGCTGTAAAAAAAGAAGCTGTAACTACATAAAAGGCAACCTCAACAAAAGAGGGTTATGCAAAATGCAAAGAACACAGGAATTAGTTACAATGACCATTTTTTTCTTTTAAAACAAATACATAGCTAAACTGAATATGGCTCATTACAACATTGGCAGTAAATCCCACTTACCCCCGTGTAGAAGACCGCCAACACACTGCTGCGGCTGTGGAAATCAGCTACAGCTATTACGACCCACAGGCCGGAATCAGCCAAAATCTAGACACCCACACAAGTCCGCCACACCAAAGGTCAGTGATAAACTGGCGATAACAAAACCTCCACTGTCACGCCAACAGGAATACACCCACACTATCACAACCCACAAATCCAGCGGTCTTTCAACCGCGGTATTGCATTGGCGGTACACACCACTGCGCTCAAAATACACACACATTTACAAAACACAACCACATTGGACAAATCGAAATGCACACACCTGATACACATATACATACCACTCCCACACACCCAATCCAATAAAAAACACACACCCACATCACCCACAAACCCCTATGACAAAAACTGAGAACGAGCACAGAGAGAGACACCACCATCAACATCCATGCACCTCACACAACAAACACAAATACACACCCTCACACATCACAACACACACCACCTCACACATCACCCACACCACACCATGGCACCGCAAAGACACGCCAGGTTCTCTGAGGTGGAGCTCAGGGTCATGGTGGAGGAAATCGTCCGGGTAGAGCCACAGCTATTCGGATCACAGGTCCAGCACACCTCCATTCCTAGGAAGATGGAGCTATGGCGCAGAATCATAGACAGGGTCAACGCAGTGGGACAGCATCCAAGAACACGGGATGACATCAGGAAGGGGTGGAATGACCGACGGGGGAAGGTGTGTTCCGTGGTCTCAAGACACCAGAATGCAGTTCAGAGGACTGGCGGTGGACCCCCCACCTCCTTTCCCACAACTAACAACATGGGAGGAGCAGGTCTTGGCTATACTGCATCCAGAGGGCCTCACAGGAGTAGCAGGAGGAATGGACTCTGGTAAGTCAAATCTTAACTATTACATCACCCACCCTACCTGCATGCTATCACATGCCCCACTCTCACCCCCATCACTCCAACACCTCACCTATGTCCCACTATCACAAACACCCATCCCAACACCAAGCCCTGCGTGCAACACCAAAGCATGGACACCCATCACCAAAGCATGTCCACTACAGATACCCACACAGATCCCCAAACCAAATATCACACAAGGTCCTAGACAAGAATGTAAGCACAGGGTCACCCATCCATTGCACACGATGGCACACACAGATGCAATCATCATGCCTTTACACCCCTGCAGGACCCCTACCCAATGTCATCGGACAGGAGGTTCCAGACATGTCCACCCCCCTCAGAAAAGGCCCACAGTGATGAAAGCAGCTCTGTCCAACTGGATCTCGATGACTAGCCTGGCCCATCTGGGACCTCGGGACAGTCGGTTCCCCTGACACTGGCACATGCCACCACAGAGCCTCCCCCCTCAGGAAACACCAGCACAACACCCACCCAGCGGGCCCATCCCTCTGTCCCGAGGACACGTTAAGCAGCAGTGTGTCCACTACAACAGGGAACCCACAAACCCACAAACCCAAGAACATCAGGGACCTGGGGGCAGTGGCAGTGGCCACACGGTTCAGGGGAAGGGGGAACAGGAAAACAGGGGAACTGGGAGGACTGCTGTGCAACAGGGGGAGGACATGCCCAGGGAACCCACTCTCCACGAGGCCCTCTCCAACATCATGGGAGCGTACCATCATTCACAGGAGACGATGGCAACGGTACTGGCCAAGTTTCAGGAGACCCAGCGGCTGCAGAAGGAACAGTATTTGGGGATCAGGGAGGAACTTAAGTCCATCAACACCACCCTGGTCACCATTGTAGGGGTGCTGAAGGACCTTGTCAACACCAGGAGGGACACTTTGGCACAAGAAGGGGCCCCTGACACTAGCCTCAATGATGAACAGCCCACCACCTTCGCCGGCGTTAGTGAACAGGAGGCACCGCCACAGGACATGACACCAGCATCCCTCCCCCTGCAGATGGAGAACCACCCAGCAAACGGTCCCTGAGATCCAGGACAAAGACAAAGAACAATGCCAAGACCCCCGCCAAGAAATGAGACCACCCTGAATGTCATCCTTCTGTCCCACTTCATCAACCTGTCCATCCTTAAACTGCCCTAGCTACATGCCCCTATGGACAATGCACCTGTGAGACAAACAACTGGACTCTGCCATGGACATTCCTCCAGCATCACCCCTGACCATTTTCCAACCCCCTCCACTATTTTGCACTGAAAGAAGCACCCTTGAATCACAAAACAAACTGGAGTCAGTCTGTGCTTTCACAAATGCGTATTTTTTAAAACTAAGGAAAATAGCAATGTCCATTGTAGTGTCAACATACCTATGTCACACAGCTCTAGTCCAAGAGGTAATATAGCAGAGGTCACACAGGGGGACCCACATCTGTGAAATGGAAAGGCAAAGTGACCAGTCAGGGTCCATAAACTGGGTGAAAGTGACAGACCTACGATAGGTCCAACAATTGTATGAAATGTAGGAGGCAGTGATGTCTTCTTACCTGTGCCTCACTCGATGTATTGCTGGATCACGTTGTTTATATTGTCGATATACTCTTCTTCTGCCTGCTCTTCTTCACTGTCCACAGGCTCCACAGCTGCCACAAGACCTCCTTCTGGACCATCCTCCTGCAGAAAAGGCACCTGTCGTGGCAAAGCCAGGTTGTGCAGCATACAGCAGGCCACGATGATCTGGCACACCTTCTTTGGTGAGTAGTAGAGAAAACCACCTGTCATATGGAGGCACCGGAACCTGGCCTTCAGGAGGCCGAAGGTCCTTTCGATCACTCTCCTAGTTTGCCCATGTGCCTCATTGTAGCGGTCCTCTGCCCTTGTCCTGGGATTTCTCACTGGGGTCAGTAGCCATGACAGATTCGGGTACCCAGAGTCACCTGCAAATGTCAAGGGACAACTGTTAGACACACACTAACCCTTAGGGAAAACCCCAGACCCAGACAATCATTCATACGGTATAGGGTCCTTGTCTTTACCTATTAGCCACACACAGTGCCTCTGGAGTTGCCCCATCACATAAGTGATGCTGCTATTCCTCAAAATGTAAGCGTCATGCACTGAGCCTGGAAACTTGGCATTCACATGGGAGATGTACTGGTCGGCCAAACACACCACCTGAACATTCATCGAATGGTAGCTCTTCCTGTTTCTGTACACTTGTTCACTCCTGCGGGTGGTACCAATGCCACATGTGTCTCATCAATGACAACTATGATGTTGGGGATATGTCCCAGGGCATAGAAGTCACCTTTCACTCTGGGCAAATCCTCCACCTGAGGGAAAACGATGTAGCTGCGAATGTGTTTCAGCAGGGCAGCCAACACGTTTGAGAACATAGGCTGGGAAACCCCTGATGCAATGGCCGCTGTTGTTTGAAAAGACCCACTTGCCAGGAAATGGGGTACTGACAGGACCTGCACTAGAGGGGGGATTCCTGTGGGATGGCGGATAGCTGAAATCAGGTCTGGCTCCAACTGGGCACACAGCTCCTGGATTGTGTCACGATCAAGTCTGTAAGTGAGAATGATGTGTCTGTCTTCCATTGTCGACAGGTCCACCAGCGGTCTGTACACTGGAGGATGCCGCCATCTCCTCACCTGCCCCAGCGGACGTGCCCATGGACGAGAACAGATAGCACAGAGTAAACCAACACTGAGGTATTAAAAAAATAATTGATTGCACACATTTGTCAATCCGCAATGTGCCTGTAACTGTGTGTATGCAAGGCCTAGATAGGTGTGACGCATTTAAAATTAATGCCATGTGGCCACCTGAATTGGTGGCTGTCTGACCTGTAAGGTGGGACAAGGGGATATGAGGTAACTGCGCTGGCGTACCCCGTCGCAGTAGGCGGTCGAAGACCGCGGCGCAATCCTGCATTGGTTAACATTGGACCCTATGGGTCCCAGGAACCAATGACGATGTACGCTGGAGGTGACGGTATGCACTGCCGCGGACGTGACCGCCATTTTCTCTCTGTTCACTCACTTGATACCCGACCTTTGACAGGAGAGGACCTACACTGCAAGTGCTGCTGTGACCTCAGTCTGGAAGCGACGATGGCTCATGTGTCTGGGAAAAGGGCCCCTGCCTTCACTTTGGAGGAGTTGGAGGAGTTAGTAGATGGGGTCCTCCCCCAGTATACGCTACTCAACGGTCCTCCAGACAAACAGGTGAGTACACTGTGAGCATGCTGTATGGGCAATGCCTGTTTGGAGTGGTGTGGATGGAAGATAAAGGGGGGGAATGAGGCCTGCATAAGCGGATGGTGAGCGTATGTGCGTCAGGGCAAGGGTGGGAACGTGAGCCAATGACTGTGACGGTCCGGATGGTTAAAGATCATCCTTTTCCCCTGTACTATTCCTCTAGGTCAGCGCCCACCAGAAGAAGGATGTTTGGCGTGCCATCGCCAAGGATGTCTGGACCCTGGGGGTCCACCACAGACGGAGCACCCACTGCCGGAAACGATGGGAGGACATTCGCCGCTGGAACAAGAAGACGGTGGAGGCCCAGCAGGGGATGGCCTCCCAACATGGGAGGGGTGCCCATTGCACCATGACCCCTCTGATGTTCCAGATCCTGGCAGTGGCGTATCCGGAGTTGGATGGGCACTTGAGGGCATCACAGCAGCCACAAGGGGGGTGAGTACTGTCACATCCATCTGACTCTGTGTGCATTACGAGGTGTTTGGGTGGGGGAGGTAGGCAGTGGGTTACACAAGGCCAGGGCGAGCTTTGTAGGCAAGGACCCTTTGTGAGGCAGGCTATGTGGCACCCCAACCCCACCAGTGGTAAGAGCCATCTACACCTAGTCAGGCTCCTGTGACTTCCATGTGTGCAGCAATCGGGCATAGGCCTTGTACCCCATGTTCCTGTAATTAATTAGGGAACTCTAAGTGCATGGTGTAGTGCAGAGGGCTGCTGTGTCTGTAGTGTCAGCCAATGGTAGCAGTATTGCATGCACTGAACATGTCTTTCTTCTTTCTTCACCCCTCTTTTTGTGGTCTCCCTGTTCTTGTGTGCATTAGCATCATCAGGTGGAGGAGCAGTGCCACCGGAGCAGGAGGGAGCTGCATCCCACTTGGCCCCGGAGGGCGAGACAACGGAGTCTGAAGTCACCAGTGGGACGTAGGGCGAGGGGAGCTCCACGGCGGGGACAGAAGCAGAGACCAGCGACACCGACTCCTGCTCTGATGGGAGCTCCCTTGAGGTGTCAGGCCCCTCTGTGCCCCCGCATCTACAGGTACAGCCTCAACCCCCTACCAGCACCGCCCTCCCAGCAGCCCCTCAGCGTGTGTCCCGTGGCCGCTCACCCAGGAGTGTGGGCATCTCCTTCACCCCAGGCACCTCCGGCCCTGCCCCAGTCAGCCCTGCTGCCCTCAGTGAGGAGGCTATTGACCTCCTGAGATCCCTCACTGTTGGGCAGTCTACCATTCTGAATGCCATCCAGGGCGTAGAGAGGCAGTTGCAACAAACAAATGCATATCTGGAGGGCATTCATTCTGGCCAGGCAGCCCAACAGCGAGCATTTCAGTCTCTGGCCTCTGCACTGATGACAGCCATTGTCCCTGTGTCTAGCCTCCCCCCTCCAACCTCCTCCACCCAGACCCAATCCCTGTACCTCAGCCTATCCCAAGCACACCATCAGACCAGCATGCACACACCTCAACACACAAGGGTGGCTCAGGCAAACAAAAGCACCACACATCCCACAGGCACTCACACAAGCATCATATCTATGCAGACATACCAACATCCACTGCCTCCACTGTGTCCCCCTCCTCCACGTTTCCCTCCTCCCTCCCTGTCTCGTCTCCACTCACACCTGCATGCACTACATCTTCAGCCACAACCTCCATCACCAGCACGCCCATCACCACACACTGCTTACGTGCACTCACCACCCCCACTACCATTCACACATCCCCTGTGTCCTCTCCCAGTGTGTCTTTGAGCCCTCCTCCCAAAGTACACAAACGCAGTCACACACCCACCCAACAGCAGTCCACCTCACAACAGCCTCCAGCCCATGCACCTTCACCCAAAGTCAGCAAAGTAACACCTCCTACATCCACTACCTCTTGCTCCACTCCCAGACCCTCTCCATCTACCCATCCCAGTGTGTCTAAAAGCTTTTCCTATCAAATGTTGACCTCTTCCCTACACCTCCCCCCCATTCTGTCCCCTAGGGCTCACCTTTCCAGGTCCCAACCCAGCACCTCAGCCACCACATCACAAGGCACAGTGGTGCCAGTAATAGCGGGATTTTGGAGTGCGCCAAGCAACACGGCTGCCAGTGTCCCAAGGAGTGAGGGCAAGGACATTCTGCCTCCTCCAAAACTGAAAAAGTGGCCCACATCCTGGAGGGAGAAGGCAAAAACACCAAGGGCTCAGGCAAGACAAAAGTGGAAAGTGGCAAGACAGCTGTGCCACCATCCAAGGTGGGAAAGGGACAGAAAATCAAAGGCAGGTCCACGTTGATGCCAACCTGCACAGCGGACAAGACCGCACCAGCACCGCCACCTGTACCACCGCCAAAGACACCGCCGCCAGCACCGCAGACACTGAGCTCGCCACCAACACTGCAGACACTGAGCCCGCCACCAGCACCGCAGTCAGTGAGTCCGCCACCAGCACCACCGCCACAAAGATCGCCACCAGCACCGTTTCCACAGAGCCCACCACCAGCACCGTTTCCACGGAGCCCACCGCTAGCACCGTTTCCATAGAGCCCACCGCCAGCATCGTTTCCACAGAGCCTGCTGCCAGCACCATTTCCACAGAGCCCGCCCCCAGCACTGATGCCACAGAGTCTGCCGCCAGCACCGATGCCACAGAGTCCGCCACAAGCACTGATGCCACAGAGTCCGCCTCAAGCACCGATGCCACAGAGTCCGCCACAAGCACCGCCGCTACTGACACCGCCACCAGCAGTGCCAGCACCACCAGCGGCCCGCGACATCCTGAGCCAGTGGCACCCCCGCAGACATGGCTGCCATCCCCAGTGGTCAGACGTACAAGGCTGGTGGTCAGTTCCAGGAGCCTGGCCAGCTTGCATGTTGGTTGCACAACCGTCACTGGAGTGTCATATCCACTACCTCAGTCCTTGTCAGGATGAAGCACTCTGGGCACAAAGCCCCCTCCAGAACCAGTGGAGTATCACATCAACTACCTCAGTCCTTGGCAGGATGAAGCAGTCTGGGCACAAAGCCCCCTCCAGAACCAGTGGAGAAAGGCATCCACTACCTCAGTCCTTGGCAGGATGAAGCACTCTGGGTGCAAAGCCCCCTCCAGAACCAGTGGAGAAAGGCATCCACTACCTCAGTCCTTGGCAGGATGAAGCACTCTGGGCACAAAGCCCCCTCCAGAACCAGTGGAGTATCACATCCACTACCTCATTACTTGGCAGGATGAAGGACTCTGGGCACAAAGCCCCCTCCAGAACCAGTGGAGAAAGGCATCCACTTGAGAGACTCTGGCTTTGCACTCCCCAGGATAAAGCAGTGGGCAACCCACCCACTGAAAAGACTTGAGAGACTGTGGCTTTGCACTCCCCAGGATAAAGCAGTGGGCAACCCACCCACTGAAAAGACTTGAGAGGCTGTGGCATTGCACTCCCCAAGATAAAGCAGTGGGCAACCCACCCACTGGAGAGACTTGAGAGACTGTGGCTTTGCACTCCTCAGGACAAAGCAGTGGGCACCTCACCCACTGAAAAGACTTGAGAGACTGTGGCTTTGCACTCCCCAGGATAAGGCAGTGGGCAAACCACCAACTGGAGAGACTTGAGAGACTGTGGCTTTGCACTCCCCAGGATACATCAATGGGCATGGAACCCCCTCGTGGAGTTGGCATCGTCACTCATCCGGCTGAGGTGCCCCCCCTTCCCTTCCCCCTGAGGTGCCTGTTTCATTTTGATCTGATGCCACTCCGTTTAGAGTCTGGTATCGAGAGTGGGCCTCGCCCATGCATTTTGGGCCCAGTGGTCCACGGACTATGAATGGTGCACTATCCGGACTTGTATAGTTGGTGTACATAATTGTTTATACTGTATTTAAAGTTTTGACTAATGGATTTTCATTGATTACAATCGTTACAATCATTTCCTTTTGTCATTGCGTTCTTCCAGGAGGGGTAGGGCGGTGTAAATCTGATGTTGCAGCATGTATTGGTGTGTGTGTTGTGGGTGAGGGTGGGGGTGTTGCGTATGTGTGTCACTCTCTTTCTCTCCCCCCTCCCCTATGTTATAGGTTCAGTACTCACAGTGGTCATCGCTGCCGTCGTTTGTGCTCCTGGTAGAGGAGCAGGAATACTATCGCAGGGAGGATTTGGAGTTCTGGCTCCATGGCGTCCTGGTTCCTCGTGGCTTGTGTAGAGGTGAGTGTTTCCCCTTCCAAGTCCTGTTCCCGCCGTGTTTTTGTTTGCGTTGGTTCCACCCCCGAAAATGTGACGGATTGGTCTCTCATAATAGTGTGGGTGGTACATTGTCTTCCGTCTGTCTGTTGGCAGTGACAGCCATGCTGTTTGTTTGTACGGCCGTGGCGGTCGAAGTGTTAAAGTGGCTGTCTATGTTGGCGGTTTCCGCCATGGTTGTGATTCCATTTTTTTTCACCGCCGGCCTGTTTGCCGTCTTACCGCCGCTTTAACACCGACCGCCAGGGTTGTAATGAGGGCCTATGTCTTTTAGATATAAATATCTAGAAATCTACATGGATTCTACATGTAACTATTTATGTGACACACTCATTTTTATAAAGCACACCCGCATTCTGCTTAGAAGGGGGCAGAAATAAAATGACAATGCAAAAGGAGCAAACCCAGCAGGGCAAAGTTATGCAAAAGTGCAAAGGTCTTCCTGCATGGGGAACTCCTCAAGGCAAGCGCGATAGCCGAGCACCTCCTTGGTACTGCCAACTGATCATTCCTTCATGCCAGAACCTCCGTCTTCCATTATGCAGCCCATTAAAGAGCACTTACTGTCAAAAGAATCTCTGGATTACCCTTTGTCATGCTGAGATCTTTTTACTGGTCAAGGATGCCACTGTGCGCTGGCAAAGCTGATGAGCTGTTGTGAAGATATTTAAATGTTTGGCTGATGCCTCACCATGAGTAGCATCCTGTCTGCTTAATTTGTTAACAGCTGAGTCCACAAACTTGACTAGTTGAATATTTAAAACAGTATTGTCTGAATTGAGGGTGTTAATAATGGCCTGCAGGAACATGAGGACGTGTAGTTTGGTTCTTTAAAGGCTTAGGGTCACTTTCTGTTTCTCTAACAGGGCAGGGCAGCTGCAGACAATGGGGGTCATTCTAACTCTGGTGGGCGGCGGAGGCCGCCCGCCAGAGTTCCCCCGACAGAACACCGCTCCGCGGTCTGAAGACCGCCGCAGTGATTCTGTGTTTCCCGCTGGGCTGGCGGGCGACCGCCAGAAGGCCGCCCGCCAGCCCAGCGGGAAACCCCTTCCCACGAGGATTGGGAAGGTGCGACGAGTGCAGTTGCACCCGTCGCGAATTTCAGTGTCTGCAAAGCAGACACTGAAATTCTTTGTGGGGCCCTCTTACGGGGGCCCCTGCAGTGCCCATGCCATTGGCATGGGCCCTGCAGGGGCCCCCAGCGGCCCCACAACACCCCATACCGCCATCCTGTTCCTGGCGGGCGAACCGCCAGGAACAGGATGGCGGAATGGGGTGTCAGAATCCTCATGGCGGCGCAGCAAGCTGCGCCGCCATGGAGGATTCCTGAGGGCAGCGGAAAACCGGCGGGAGACCGCCGGTTTTCCTGTTCTGACCGCGGCAAAACCGCCGCGGTCAGAATGCCCTGCGGAGCACCGCCAGCCTGTTGGCGGTGCTCCCGCCGACCCCGGCCCCAGCGGTCCTTGACCGCCGGGGTCGGGATGACCCCCAATGTGTGAGAACAGTTCCTCATGTGCAGTGAAACTCAGGAACTTTATTGCTTCGGATTTTCTGCACAACCCGGCTAGATTTTTCAATAACGACCTTTCCCCTAGAATAGGAGCCATAAACTTTAGTTGTTTTGTATTTTGAATATGTGCAGGCCAGGCATGGTTATTGATGCCTGTGTTGGTAAGAGTTGATAACTGCCCAGGAATACCTATGCTGTGCTAAAACACTCATGCCACGCCGGCGCAAACAAATCCATACTCGCATTTGGATGTTTTGTTAGAAGACATTTTAGGGCACATGCATGTTTCAAAGCTCTGTGGCATTCAGCTGTTTGAGACATTCCTCGAGGAACAGAGAGTGAGGCCATCTATCACCGATTGAATTAATGTCTTGCCAAAGTATGGCATCCATGCGTCCTCTCCACGCTGACCGGAGTTTATGGCAGACATTTGAAAAAGCACCTGCCGGAGACCGAGTTTCAGTCAAATTTGCACAGCTGTAATGAGCTTGTTAGGCAAAGAGTGGCCTCATAGATCCTAGTGACCAGGTGATATAGAAGCTATCCATCTCTTCCCAACAGGATCTCACTGCCATGAACCAACGTAGGATGACCTTAGACGTCATTACCTTAAGTAGTGGATCAAGGCTCATCCTCCATAGCAAACTGGACAATTTTGAGAAAGATGTCAACAGGGCCAGGACTTATGCTTCTACAACCTCCCTGTGGTGGAGATTGAAGGCCCTTGCATCAATTGTGACACCAGTATATTTATATGCCTTTTCCTTGAAAATCTTATTGTTGTTAAAATGCCACCCTCCCACTTTGTTGATTTTTCTCATGAAGATGAGAACCTTTGTTTTCTTTGGGTTGACTTCCAGCTGGTTTGCATCAGTGTAAGAATGCAAAGCATCTAATAGCCTCTGCAGTCCGACTCTCGTGTGGCTGGACAGAAAAAGGTCGTCTGTTTAAAGCAAGTGGTTAATATGCTTACTGTTAATCTTGGAGGGGGTGGCTATTTGTGTTGTCGAGGATGCTAGACAGGTCGGAAATGTATAAGCAGAAAGGTGTTGGGGTGAGCATGCACACCTGTGACACCCCCAGTGAGGTGATAATTTTCCAAGGCCCAAGAATCCGGTCGCCGATCTTAACATATATCAATGTGTCAATATGCAGTTGTTTGGTGGCCCCAAGGAGACTCTGGTATTCCCCAGTTCTCTTGTTTCTTTCACAGCCCCCCCGGGGACACAAATAAATGCTGTCCTAAAGTCCACAAAACAGCAGAACACCATGGTATGAGATATTACGTCCCTCTTTGATAATATGGAGATTGCTGGCAGGTTCATTGATGTACTGAAGTTGTCAGTAAATCCTGTTTGATTCTTCTAGATGATGTCCCTGGACGTCACACATTGTTGCAGCTCCTCCAAGAGCAGGCAGGTGAAGAATTTAGGTTCATTGTCCAAAAACTCTACCAGCCTATAATGATTGGAGTCAGATTTAGGACAACCTTTAAGAATAGGCTGAAAAATGACTCCACCCAATGATTCGGGAATTGATGAACTCCGCAAACAGTAATCAAATAGTGGCATACGTTTGATAGCCAAAAAGGATGTTTACTGCTTAAATAGGGCTTGTCAAATACTGTTTGGCCCTGGGACTGCATCCTGTCTGGTTTTAGCCAAGCTCGTATCCAATTGTTGCATGGAAAATGTTGGAAGCAGAGTAGCGGTAGATAAAGACCATACTACACCAAAAATTATGGCGCTAGAGGCCTCCAAAGAGCTGATCTGACAGGACCAGCTATATGGCTGGACTTCATTACATTCAAATCCTTTTGCAGAGTCACTGGGCACAAAGGCCCTGATTTATACTTTTTGGTGCAAAACTGCACTAACACAGTTTTGCACCAAAAAGTTTAGCACCGGCTTACATCATTTCTGTTCACCAGCCGGGCACCATAATTATGGAAGGGTGCAAGCCGGTGCAAAGGGTAGGCTAGTGTAAAAAAAATGACGTTAGTTAGGTGGAGCTGGCAGTATGGAAGAAGGGGGTGTTGCACTAAAAAATGACACTAGGCAGGTTAGAGTAAAGAAAAGGTACTCTAACCTGCCTAGAGTCATTTTCTGATGCAAAACCATGAATACCACATGACTCCTGTCTTAGAAAAGACAGGAGTCATGCCCGCCACCCCAATGGCCAGCACAGGGGACCGGGGTCCCCTGGGCATGGCCATTGCACCCTGTGCCATGTATGGGGGCCCGTTTCAGGGCACCCTATGGCACTTTAAAAAATAAAATAAAATACTTACCTGTACTTACCTGGGATGGGGTCCACGTTGTGCCATACTGATGTTCAATTTCGTAACTTGGTGATGACAGTCACTCTCTGAGTGGGACACTATTCTGTAGCTTTTCACAAGATTGAACACTTCCACATTACACATGGTGTAGTCAAGATATCACATTGATTTCTCATATGATATTTTGTAACCAGGCAGAACATCTTGGGGAAGCCTTCCATTAAAACCTTTAACGCTGAAAGCTGCCTAATCACCAGTTTCCCCAGCAAATTCCATTGATTTCCCCTTGGCTTAATCTCCTCAGGTATGCTCCATAAGTAATGTTGAACCTGCTCTAAAGCCTCGTCATTACTATCTTGGAATAAATTCATATTGAAATTCCCACTTATGATGCAGTTCAGTTGTAGGGTACCCAGGTCATACAGGACAGAAATAAAATGGGACAGTTTTAACCTTTTTTTCTCTTGAGCATGAGTTAAGGCAGATATTAAATAGCAGAAGCAACTGGTTTGGTCTCCAGGTTATCAATTTACCTTTTTGACACCAGTTTTCTTGCATGTCTGTGATTACAATTAGAACCTTAAGATTTCTGGTGATACATAGAGTAAGGCCTCCTTTAGGCCTGCCATTTTTATGGTCTTTAGAGGAAAACTTGTTGAACTCAGGGAAACCAGTTATGGGTCATTCCACAGAGGTCCAGGTTTCTTGTAAAGCAATGATGTCAAATTCCCCCCAGTTCTCAAAGAGAAGTTGTTTTTAAGCAAGGCCACATATATTCAAAGAGCATAATGAGAGGAGCAGCTACTCCTGAATCCAGGGCTGACCTATTTCCACGGTTCATTTGCTGCACTTAGAAGCAAGCGCTGATGATAGCCAACTCCTTTCTTCCAAGAAATTTTCCACTTCCTCTGTGTGCTGGTCTCAGGAGGCCGGTGGCATGCCACCCATGTCATTTTTCAAAATTGGGTGAGTCCCTTGCTTAAGCACGGTCAGCAATGTCTTCTGCTTCAAGAGAACCTCAGGTTAGCCCTTTTCTTCATAGATTTAGAGTTTGATGCCATTGATGTTAAACACCTCCCCTTTTGACAGACTCAATGGCACATGGTCAGGAGGGGCGAGTGTCACCAATGTCGGATCAGAAGTTTGTGCACCCTTCAGAGTAAGAAACATGATTGAGATGATGTCCTTTCACTCCAAAAGACTGAGCTTGATTATGGCCTTCATTAGGTTTATAATGTCTCTCCGGTTCAGTATTTCATTGGGATTCATAGAACGGTATTCCTGGATGAATAACAGTTTGATGTTGTAGTGATGTGAGGTGTTAGGCCTTGCAACACTTCTACTTAAGTTTAGCATACAATGAACAAGGCTGGGATCAACACATTATAACTTTCCATAGTCTCTTTTACTAGTATGCCAATTCATTGTGGACAGTTTTTGAATCCTGTTTGGGCCAATTATCTATAGTTATCACACCCATTTGGTCTTTTTCGGGCACCAGGGGCCAATAAAGAATTACTGGCTGTGTCAGAACTTGGGTACTTTCAGGGTTTGTGCATTCTGAATGCCATGAAGTTCCTCCCATGCCAAGCACCTTCTGTACCACCCTGGTTAAAAGGGAGGCCAACTCCTCCCCTCTTTCCTAAGGGCTCACCCTGAGACCAGTGGCAGCATTAGGTTCATTTTGGAATGGCATGCTTCCTTCTAGGCTTGGTTGCCTGCCCAAAGGATCTAATTCAGGATTTGGATCAATAGCGCCAGCCGTGACAATGTGTTCCAATTGAATTGCCTCTGTGCATGGGTGGGAACTACTCCCTTTATCCATAGGCACTCTATTCCTTTTGAAAACATTGGGTACACCAGTTGTTGGTGCACTAGACTTGAGTGCTTATAATTTTGATTTTGTTGCTTCCAACAATGTTTCCTTTCCCTTTTGCTTAGGGGAGAGGCAGTTGGACTTGAGATTGATCCAGCCTTTTCAGATCTGCCCTGAGGAGACCTTGTGGTTGCCAACTTATCAGTTACGGGCTCAGACTAAGATTGAATTTCAGACTAGAGACCCTTCACCACCCACAGATTCTCCACCTGAAAGGCCACTACCTGAAGATCATGGTGGTTTCTGTCAGAGGAGCTGCAGTTTTAACTGGATCCTCCTGCTCAACCCTGCAGGATAAGTCATGCTCTGTACTATCGCTGTTGCCATTTGCTAGGAGTTGGGCTTCTTGCTTTTGAGCTTGGAAAACTTGGATGCTGCAGCCATAGCCGTGCTTTGCCCACTCCTTACTCTAATGCCCTTAATCTCAGAGAGCACAGTTTTAAGGAGGGCTGGAAGAGATGACATATTGACAATAATTGTTGAGCAACAGCAGGGTGCTTGTGCTATATTGGTGCTAGATTATCAGTTTATTTGGGTTGTCAAGCTTGCTGTCCGTCCCTGCAGTAAAGACACCTGGGTTATTCAGAAGATCAACCTGAAGATCTAATTTACCTGAATGATAATTAAGGGCAGTTATAATGGACTGAAGGGTCTGCAGTTGTTGTAACCAGGTGAAGTCTGGCCTTGGTGGTGGGACATTTTGGGTAACACTGCTCATGGTACCACAATTGTGAGAGTCATTGGAGAAGGGAAATGAGAGCTCAAATAGTGATTGATTGTTTAAATCCAAACCAATGGTGTTAGACTGATTGTTACCTGTGGCTCCTGGCTGGGATGATTTAGTTGGAAATAACAAAGCAAGGTTCCCCACTGTGGCCTGATGCCACCATGCAGATGGTGGACTGAAATAGAATCTTGCATTTAATTCAGAACTTTGCTCTGACCAATGCTTCCCCATTTTTTTAGGGAGATTGCATGCTTGAAGGGCTTACTATTGGAGCAATTGTATCACATTCTATGCTATGATAAACTGGTGCTGACCTGAAGTTGAAGCATCTAGGAATGATGAAAACAAAACAAGGATTGATGACCTCCTGAAGGTCCTGTAGCATTGTATTTGAAGAGGAAGCTCCAGAATGATGGACAGCAGAGAGGGCATAAGAAAGAATATGCCTAACATTAGATTCCATTAGCTTGCCTGCTTGTGAGCCCCCAGGCTTGTTTCCACATTGCTGCCCTCCAATGGGGCTGAATGAACAATTGACGCTGTGGTCTTTGTTGCATCAATGGGCGCCATAAAGATGCAATGAAAGCACCTTTTGCCATGTGTCAACAGCTTCGATTCCTTAATAGTCATTTTCTGGCAACAAAGTTAGTCATATTACGAGTGCACAGACAGAATTTTCTGACCCATTTGCCAGATCTTACCTCGCTTAGATTAGTTGTTGAGTTTGTGGCCGGTAACCAGGTTCACCCACACTACCAAACTAACTTGAGTGGATCAAAGCATAGTGCACTTCATCATAGACCTTCAACACAACACCGCCACCAAATCTCACATCCTTCGGTGCTGCCACTGGGGCAATGTCACAGAGGCCACCTAGTTCACTGCCCTCCAAAACACCAGACCTCACCTGACTGTCTGACACCCTCCAACACCAAATACGAAGCATCTCCAACTGTCTCACAGCCGCCGCAGACACCATAGCACCCCTATAAAGATCATCAAGCAACCAACCCACCACACAAGCCTGCTGGTTCACCCCCAAACTACGCACTCTCAGGCACAAATGCAGGACCATAGAGAGATGCTGGCACATCAAAAAGACCCCTGACAACCTCAACTCTTTCAAATCCGCCCTCAAATTCTACCACGCCCAACTCAGAACAACCAACTAACAAGCTCTCAACTACGCATAGAAGCCAGCATCAACCGCCCGGTGAACTCTTCAACATGGTTAAAGAATTATTCAGCCCTGCTGCCACCACAAACACCATACACCCTTTCCAATCCCTCTGCGACAAGCTCTCTGACTACTCCCACCAGAAAATCAGCAACATCTACAGTAACCAAGCTCCCCTACCCCAACTCCTTTCTCGCCCCCAATAATACCACCACCTGTGGATCACCAAATGGAAACTGCTTTCCATGGAAGACACCTCCAAATTCATGACCTCCGTCCACTCCGGAGCACGCTCTGACCCCTGCCCACACCACTTCTACAGCCTGGGGCAAGAATTATTAGCACCTACCCTCACAGAGATATTCAATTACTCCATCACCACTGCCACCTTTCCCGATGCCTGGAAACATGCTGAGATCAAACCTCTACTAAAGAAGCCCTCAGCCGACCTCAGCGAACTCAAGAATTACTACTCAATCTCACTGCTCCTGTTTCCTGCCAAGGTCATGAAAAAAGCGATGAGCAGCCAGCTCACCCAATACCTCAAACTCAACCACCTTCTTCACCTCTCTCAATCTGGTTTCTGACCTAACCACAACAATAAGACACCACTCATAGCAGCTACCAATGACATCAGGAACATCCTAGAGATCGGTGGCACAGCAGCCCTCATCCTTCTGGACCTCTCAGCAGCTTTCGGCAGCATCTCCCACCACACCTTGATCACCTGGATACACGCAGTTGGTATTTAGGACACAGCCCTCAACTGTATCTCCTCCTTTCTCATTGGCCAAACACAGAGGATGCTCCTCCCTCCCTTCATCTCTGCCCCCAAGAACATCATTTGCGGCTTCCCCCAGGGATACTCCCTCAGCCCCACCCCTTCAACCTCTTCATGACTGTGCTAGTAGACCTTGTCCACAACCACACACTCAACATCATCTCATATTCAGATGACACCCAGTTTGTCCTCTCCTTCACCAATGACACCACCTCCACCTGAGCCAAGTTCAAAGACACCATGACAGATATCGCCTCCTGGATAAAGGACAGCTACCTTAAGCTTAACTCAGACAAAACGGAAATCCTCATCTTCGGACACAAGCCCTCCCCATGGGTCGACACCTGGAGGTCAGCTGCCCTCGGCCTTCCTCCTACACCCGCTGACCTCACATGCAACCTCAGGATCATTCAGGACACCCACCTCACCATGAGAAAACAAGTCAATGCTGTCTCTGCAGACTTCTTCAACACCCTCCACATGCTGCGCATGATTTTCCCCTGGAAACTGCTTTCCACCAGGAAGATGGTCACCCAGGCCCTCCTTCCCTGCCACCTCAACCGTCCTATACGTCAGGACCACCATACAACTCAGAGTACACCTCCAGATCAACCAGAACACTGCGGCCAGAATCGTCCTCGGACTCCCCAAATGAACTGGGCATCACGTCCCATCTCATGGCTCTCCACTGGCTCCCACTACAAACTCCTCATGCATGCGTACTGACCCCTCCACAACATTGGACCCGCCTACATCAACCAGCCCCACAAGTTCCACCAGCCCACCAGAGACCTCAACTCTGCCTCCCTCGCCCCCTCCCCTGCATCCGACGCAAGCGCCTCAGAGGATGCTCCTTCTCCCACCTCACTGCCAAATCCTGGAAGGACCTTGCCTACTCCCTCCGGACTGCCCGTCCCTGAAAGACTTCATGCAGCAGCTCAAGAACTGGCTTTTCAACCATCCGCTCCACAGGAGGATCTGACCCCAATGCACTAAACCAGGGCCGGAGACCCCTCGGGTGTCAAGCCTCACTCTACAAGAATCTCCTGATTGATTGATTGATAAATTAGGCAAGGGAAGTGGGGCTTTCTGCACTATTGCTTGAGTGGTTGCCTAAGCTGGCTTCCTGGGCTTTCAGCATTCGGTAATACCTGCCTCATTTGGCCGGACATTATTGCAGACAGCTACAGGACCAGTAACTTTACTTCTGTCAGGAAAGTTGTTGGTCCCCAAGTACAATAACTTTTCCCAGATTCTTATACTTGAGGGGGAGCGGCCCAGGAGGGAGCTTGCTCACCAGAGCTATTAGCCCCCACATAGGCCTAGTCAGGATGCTTATGTGCACATGGGCCTCACTACTACAGTGAATGCACCCAAAGCCTCACACACCTCACCACCACCCCGTCTTTGCCTATGTCTTTGACTTGCACACTCAGCTCGCAGCACCAAGGAAGGTTGCCACACACAGGGCCACACGAAGGGCTAAGGCACAGGAATAAAAAGTTCAGGGTGAGAGGCAATCCCACCACATGGCTTCAAAGTTCTAGCTCATTTTCGCTACCCCTCTCTCCAGGTTTCCCCCTCTTCTCTCCCCTTCTCCACCCTCTCACCAGAAATCATCGTACTCATTTTCAAGTAGGAAAGTTTTCTATGTCCTATCCTGCACTTTCATACGATTATAATATTGTTATATCTATACGTATTCTGTATTGATGCAAATAGTTCAGGTATTCTGTTATTTGCACTGAAATATGGGCCTGATTCTAACTTTGGAGGACGGTGTTAAACCGTCCCAAAAGTGGCGGATATACCACCTACCGTATTACGAGTTCCATAGGATATAATGGACTCGTAATACGGTAGGTGGTATATCCGCCACTTTTGGGACGGTTTAACACCGTCCTCCAAAGTTAGAATCAGGCCCTATGGCCCTCATTCTGACCCTGGCGGATACAATCCGCCAGGGCCAACGGGCGCGGGAGCACCGCCGACAGGCCGGCGGTGCCCCTAAGGGCATTCTGACCGCGGCGCTAACGCCGCGGTCAGACAGGGAAAACTGGCGGTCTCCCGCCAGTTTCCCGCTGCCCTGGGGAATCCTCCATGGCGGCGCAGCATGCTGCGCCGCCATGGGGATTCCGACCCCCTTCCCGCCGGCCTGGCTCTGGCGGTTCTTACCGCCAGAACCTGGCCGGCGGGAACGGGCGTCTTGGGGCCCCTGGGGGCCCCTGCAGTGCCCATGCCCATGGCATGGGCACTGCAGGGGCCCCCTAACAGGGCCCAACTAGGCTTTTCAGTGTCTGCGATGCAGACACTGAAAAGCGCGACGGGTGCTGCTGCACCCGTCGCACGCCTTCCACTCCGCCGGCTCGATTCCGAGCCGGCTTCCTTGTGGAAGGCGCTTTCCCGCTGGGCCGGCGGGCGATCTGAATCAGATCGCCCGCCGGCCCAGCGGGAAAGTCAGAATACCCCTCGCGGTCTATTGACCGCGGGGCGGTATTCAGGCGGCTTCCGACGGGCGGGCGGCAACCGCCGCCCGCCTAGGTCGGAATGACCACCTATGTGTCTTTCACAAAATCGCTTTCCTAAAGTGACCAAATTGCCTGATTCATTTGGAAACTAAAACACATTATTTTTTTTAAAGAAAAAATGTACTTGATCAAAAAAGTACTGGTTGTTTCTTCATTAGTGCCTGTCACCTTAAGGGTTCATTTTCAGTGTAAACAATAATTTACTTTGCACATAGACAGGAATTATTATTCCGCATTATCATATGACAGAAAATCTACTCCTCTCAATTTGGACAAGTCCTTTTTTGACAATGATCTCCTTCTACATAAAACATAACTATTATTACCCCGAATCAATGAGCTACAGCACCTCGGAAGTCTCTATTTAATGGTTCTGCTTACCGTGGCATGCATGCTATGATAGCCCCTGTGCCCATGATATAGACACACCAATCTTTCATGTTACCAGTAAAAGGGAAGGAGTCAGTAGGCTGCTTCAGTAACTGCTGACAACCCTTCTACTACTCTGATATTAAACTAAATAGAGATTCACTTCTTTTACTGACATGATATCTCTTTTGTGTTCAGCAGGCTAGATAGGGGATGGTAATCATCTTCTCATCCTCTACAGCTGCTTCAGAAAGCAAAACCTTGTTAGCTCTGACACAATGGCTTCAATTTGTCTACAGGAAAGACCATGGTGGTCATTCTAACCCTGGCGGTAAAAACCGCCAGGGCGAATGACCGCGGTAGCACCGCCAACAGGCTGGCGGTGCACCGCTGGGCATTCTGACCGCGGCGGTTCAGCCGCGGCCAGAAACGGAAAGTCAGCGGTGTACCGCCGACTTTCCCCTGTCCTTGAGAATCCTCCATGGCGGCGGAGCGCGCTCCGCCGCCATGGGGATTCTGACACCCCCTACCGCAATCCTGTTCCTGGCGGGTCTCCCGCCAGGAACAGGATGGCGGTAGGGGGTGCCGCGGGGCCCCTGGGGGCCCCTGCAGTGCCCATGCCAATGGCATGGGCACTGCAGGGGCCCCCGTAAGAGGGCCCCAAAAAGAATTTCAGTGTCTGCCTAGCAGACACTGAAATTCGCGACGGGTGCTACTGCACCCGTCGCACTCCAGCAACTCCGCCGGCTCCATTCGGAGCCGGCTTCATCGTTGCTGGGTCTTTCCCGCTGTGCTGGCGGGCGGCCTTTTGGTGGTCGCCCGCCAGCACAGCGGGAAAGCCAGAATGGCCGCCGCGGTCTTGTGACCACGGTGCGGTCATATGGCGGTAACCGCATGGCGGGCGGCGACCGCCGCCCGCCGCGGTTAGAATCACCGCCCATGTGGCTTTTCATTTGACCCAGCTCTGGAGAACGGTCAAAGGCTTCACAAAATTCACAATCTAAACTTTTTATCCTGGTGTGTACCCTTCAAGGGTGATACATGACTCTTTCTAAGTTTTGATCAGCTCATGGCATGTTTACAGTTTCCTGGATGCCTTTTTCATGTACTGTCCCACCTAAGACATTAGGCTTGATACACAAATTATAATGTCCCAAAGGAGGCTGCAGAAACATCACTTCACACCGCCCTTCTTAGTCAAATAAAAAGGACCTCTGAGATGCTGGTCAAACAGATGCCTAAAAATGCTAAGGCCTCCTTTGTATTAGGTCCCTGTAAGCAAGCTACTTGGAAGGAAGCATTATATAGGTTCCTCCATGTCAACAATTCCTGCTTGCAGGATCTTTCAACAAGTCCAGTGACATAAAATGAGGTGAAAAACGTATAGGCAACTCCACACTTTCAATATGTGAGTCTTATGTAAGTCACCTTGAAGTGTCAACTGTGTCAGATAACTTGTTGGGGCACCTCATGCTTGTGAAAACCACACAGTGCCCTGTTTGTCACATGAGAAAGCTCCCACCTGATAAGTCAGCTTCAGGGGACCCGAATTCAAATTCTACAATTACCCATATGAAAGAGTTCCCTAAGGTAGTCTGCTTAGCCGTGGCTAGAAGGGACTCCCGAGGAAAGTATACCTTATGCCCCTCTGTGCCCCTTTTTTAGTCAACATCAATGAGTGATGAGTGGTGCTCCTGTGCAGCTACCTAAGAATTGAGACTTGAATTTGAAAGTTTGCATCCACCTTCTTTGAAGGTTAACCCTTAGTTTTTCATAATCAGAACATTAAAACATACTCTGGCTTTCTGCATTTTGCAGCACACATAGAAAGAGAAAATTGCCATTTAACAATCTTCTCCTCAACACAGCCATCCTTTCACAATGGTGCAAGGGTTGCTGCGTTGGTGTACAGCAGTAAATTCAGCACCAGCGCAGGGGGAAACAGAGGGGTGCACTGTATTCTATTAAATATGACGCAACCGTGCGTTTTGAAAATGACGGTGCGCGACATGCACTGTTATTTTGCTTTGAATCTGGCCCTAAATGTTTCCTGATAATTCACACTCTTCTCTTCTCTTTTGGCTCTTTTTTCTTTTCTTTTATTCCTCTTCGCTTCTCCTCCTCCCTCTTCTCGCTTCCTCCCTGTATGCTCTTCTCTTATTGACTATCCTTGCTGCTACTCTTCTTTTCCCACCTTATACCTCTTATGTCTCTCTTGACCCCACTTGCTTATTAAGATCAGACTATCATTGTATAGCCATGGTACCTGCTTCTGATTCATGTAATTTCAGTAGGTAAAATAGGTTTATCACCTTTGTCATGCTGTGTCAACTCCATCCTAAAGTGACTGTACTCGCATACTCTCTCTGCCTTTTTTGTTGTAGTATTCTCAGGCACCTCACAGTACCGTGTAATGACAGTATTGTGCTTGTATGTTGTATTGTATTTCTCTTAAAACTTCAAACAATCTTTAAAGCCAAAAAATAAATCTAGTAAATATTAGTAATATGATTTTGAAGTGAAATAATAAGGACGATTGAAGAAAAGAGGTTCAACAGTTGTTAATTGTTGCGGGCTCATCCCTGATAACGGGCAACTGTATAAAGCAATATATTTAGAGGAAAAAGTTAAAATAATGAGAACAAGATTCATGGCATCACCTATACAGCTGCAGAAACCAGGGTTAAAACTTTGAATTGCAAATATCATTTGTGCAGGATTGTTCCACATTCAGATGTGGAAAAATCATCTCACATATAGCAGACATCGCAAAAATTAGATGGCCACAAATGATAACTTTGTTTCACTCACTTTTATGCAGTATCCTAAATGTCTCTGAAGATGGCAATTTTACTCTTTGTTGCAGCTGGTTGTTTGATATTTGTTTAGACTGTCATGCTAAGCAGAAAACAAAAGCTGAAAAACGCTAGGTGATGTAAGTGGACCAAATGTTCAATACAATCTTTTTTTTTGTTAATATTTTTATTGATGCTTTCTAAACAATGTATATTTATATCATTGCAAAATGACAAAGGGGAATAAAAACACAGCGAGATCAAATTACACTAAACAATACATCAGCAATGCATACACACATCAGCAGCCGGGAATCAAGTCAACACAATTAAACGAATAGTTCACGGATACATAATTCGTTCATAAGAGGCAATACAAATATGAATGCCTGTTGGACTTTTGCTTATGCAGGGTCATCCCCAATCTTTTTGCCTCCTGCCTCCTATTTTTTTCTGACCTGTTGCTGTTGGCTTTTCAACTCTGAGCACTTTACCACTGCTAACCAGTGCTAAAGTGCATATGTTCTCCGTGTAAATTGTATGTAATTGGTTTATCCATGATTGGCATATTTGATTTACTAGTAAGTCCCTAGTAAGGTGCACTAGAGGTGCCAGGGCCTGTAAATCAAATGCTACTAGTGGGCCTGCAGCACTGGTTGTGCCACCCACATAAGTAGCTCTGTAATCATGTCCCAGACCTGCCACTGCAGTGTCTGTGTGTGTATTTTTACACTGTAAATTCGACTTGGCAAGTGTACCCACTTGCCAGGCCTAAACCTTCCATTTTCTTACATGTAAGGCACCCCTAAGGTAGGCCCTAGGTAGCCCCAAGGGCAGGGTGTAGTGTATGGATAAGGTAGGACATTTAGTAATGTGGTTTATATGTCCTGACAGTGAAATACTGCCAACTTTGTTTTTCACTGTTGCAAGGCCTGTCTCTCTCATAGGATAACATGGGGGCTACCTTTAAATATGATTAAAGTATAGATTCCCCTAGAGAGTAGATGGACATGTGGAGTTTGGGGTCCCTGAACTCACAATTTAAAAATACATCTTTTAGTAAAGTTGATTTTGAGATTGTGCGTTTGAAAATGCCACTTTTAGAAAGTGAGCATTTTCTTGCTTAAACCATTCTGTGACTCTGCCTTGTTTGTGGATTCCCTGTCTGGGTCAGTTTGACAGTTGGGTTGTTTTTCACCTCGCACTAGACAGTGACACAAAGGTGGCTGGGGTGTAACATGCATTTCCTGATTAGCCATCTCTGCTAGGAGGGAGGGGTGGAGTGGTCACTCTCATCTGAAAGGACTGTGCCTGCCTCTGACAATGCCGGCTCCAACCCCCTGGTGTGTGTCTGAAGCCTTGCCTGGGCAAGGCAGGATTTCACAAGTAGGTGTGAGTCCCCTTTGAAGAAAGGTGACTTCAAAGACTAAAATGGGTATAAGAAGGGCACCCAAATCTACAGACTTTAGAAACACTTCTGGAACCAAGAGGAACCTCAGCCTGGAGAAGAGTGATAGCTGAGGAAGAAGTGCTGCCCTGCCTGTGACTGTGCTTTGTGGAGCTTTCCTGCAGTGCTGCTTCTGCCAGAGTAAGAGGGCAAAGACTGAACTTTGTGTGCCTTCCATCTTGTGAAGAAATCTCCAAGAGCTTGAGTTAGAACTTGCCTCCTGTTGTTTGAAGTCTCAGGGACAGCAAAGACTTCTCTCTGCCAGCACCTGGGGTCTCTGGAGAGACTCCTGCCCCGACAAATGGTGCCCTATCCAGTCCCTGGGCCCTTGAAAGGAAAGCTGGTGGAATCCAAGGAAATCGACTTCGGACGACTTCGGACCGACGCCGCTGCTGAATCCGGTAACGCCGCCTGCACCCGGCACCGTGACCTTCGCTGGAACGCGACGCTCTTCGCAAGCCCGACGCCGCAGCAGCCCCGTTGAAGTCCGCGACTCCGTGGAAGTCGCCGCAACACGTCGTGACCGACGCCGCTCGAAGTGCGTGGATTCAACGTTTCGCACAGACGCCGCGATCCCCGACTTCGCACATCGGCTTGTTTTCACTCTTCATCAAAGGTACTGTACTTGGGGGTCCACACGACTCCGTGTCCGGCGCTGCTGGTGTCGGCTTGTCGGGAACGACTCCATCACGACGCCGTGTTAACATCTCATTGAAGCATTTTTGTTTCTAAGCGCTATTTTTTAGTTTAATCTTTAAAAATTCATAACTTGACTTGTGTATGTTGGATTTTTGTCGTTTTGGTCGTGTTTTGTTTAGATAAATATTTCCTATTTTTCTAAACCGGTGTTGTGTCATTTTGTAGTGTTTTCATGAAGTTACTGTGTGTGTTGGTACAAATACTTTACACCTAGCACTCTGACGTTAAGCCTACTGCTCTGCCAAGCTACCAAGGGGGTAAGCAGGGGTTAGCTGAGGGTGATTCTCTTTTAACCTGACTAGAGTGAGGGTCCTTGCTTGAACAGGGGGTAACCTGACTGTCAACCAAAGACCCCATTTCTAACATTGGTGATCAGCGGTTGGGATTTGGACTTGTATTTGTACTTGACATACAGTAATTAAGTGTACACTACTGTTTTGAGTTCAGACCACTACGTGACCATATACTACTTGTCTTGCGATTCTGCTTTTTGTTCTCTGATGTCCTCCTGGAAGTATTGCTAATATTTTTGGACTTTGGTTTTTGGTTGTGAAGCCTTTGCAGAATGGAAGTCAATTTCTGGCACCTATTTATGTATAAAAAGTGGCAGCTTAAAGCATTCTGCATGGAAAGGGGACTGGCTGTGAACAAGAAATCCAGAAGGGAGGATCTTGAGTCAGCCCTGTTTCAGAATGAATTGAAACGTTGTCAGGCAACACCACCAAATGAGTCTGAGGAGGATAACTACTCTGAGGAGGAGGACTACTCTGAGGAGGAGGGCAGTGGCCCTGAGAAGGGAACAGAAAGAGATGATTGACTCCTAGCTCGAATCCGGAGTCTGGAAGAGCAAGATGCAGAGCTTGAGAGGGCTGAGGAGAAGAGAGCCTTAGTCCTGGAAAAAGAAAGGATTACAGCTCAAGAGCTGAGCTGTGAAGAGCTGAAGCTGGAAGCCATGAGGGCTGAGTCCAGTTCAGATGGTGGCAGCAAAAATCTTGTATCCAGTACTGCTGAAGAAGTGCACATGCCCTGAGATGTGGTGCCATACTTGAAGGAGGGAGTTAACACACGCCAGGAGGTTCGGGGGTATGAGGTAGCTCCAGTGATGCACAGAGTCCCTGAGGTGGATTGGGGAACTGGCACGGGGAGTCATATTCCTACTAGTGGGAAGGACACTCTACTGACTCTAGGTGAGAGTAACAGGGAGAGGGGTTCCCCCAGGTAGACGTCCTGATTATGCAGTGTGAAGACATCCCAGAAGAGTGTGGGTTGAGTGTCAGGGAACAGTCAGGTACTGTCTCACCAGTCTCAGGAGGGTGATGTGGGGTGCTTTTTCAAAGCAGAGTCACTGGATGGTTGGGTGAAGGGTACTTTGGTTAATTCATGTAAGGGGCTGAGTGATGTAATTGCTGGAGAGCATGGCCCTCATTCTGACCCTGGCGGTCGGTGATAAAGCGGCGGCCAGGCCGCCAACAGGCCGGCGGTCTAAAATATGCAATTCTGACCCTGGCGGGAACCGCCAACACAGCCCGCCAACTTAACACTCCGCCCGCCACAGCGGTACAAACAAACAGCGCGGCGGTTCCCGCCAACAGCCAGGCGGCAGACAATGTACCGCCCACCCTATTACGACCCACCAATCTGCCACCTTTTCCGGGGCGGGAGCACCGCCGATAAGAACACGGCGGAAACAGACTACGAATGGGAAAACGCTCACCTCTACGCACTCCACGCGAGATTCCGGCAGTATGGAACCAGAGTTGCAGGTCATCCCCGCACTCCTATTCCTGCTCATATACCAGGAGCACGCCCGGCGGCGCGGAAGACATCGGTGAGTACTGCACCTACGACACAGGGGAGGGAAAAGATTACCGGCACACACCCACCCACCCACACCCACTACAACACACACATCAATGCATTCCCACAGATCACTGTCACAACCCACAAACCACCCCCCTCCGAAATAATGCAAAGACCAAAAGAAGAGATCATAAACGGGCAGATATATTGAAATATGTACACCAGTAATCCCAATAAATAAATAAACTATGTACAAAATATATACAGCTACTAAATGTAGTCCAACCACTGTCCGTGGATCACAGGGGTCCTGTGCAAAGGGGCAAGGCCCAGTCCCACGACAAGAACTCCACGGAGAGAACACTGCAGGGGCATCAGAAAGAAAATAGGACAGGCACCTCAGGGGGAAGGGAAGGGGGGGCACCTCAGCCACTTGAGTACACGACGCCAGATCCACGAGGGGACTCCATGACCACTGGGCCATCCTGGGGAGAGCAAAGCCACAGTCCAAACAGTCCATACAGTGGGTGGCCTGCCCACTGGGCCATCCTGGGGAGAGCAAAGCCACAGTCCAAACAGTCCATACAGTGGGTGGCCTGCCCACTGGGCCATCCTGGGGAGAGCAAAGCCACAGTCCATACAGTCCATACAGTGGGTGGCCTGCCCACTGGGCCATCCTGGGGAGAGCAAAGCCACAGTCCAAACAGTCCATACAGTGGGTGGCCTGCCCACTGGGCCATCCTGGGGAGAGCAAAGCCACAGTCCAAACAGTCCATACAGTGGGTGGCCTGCCCACTGGGCCATCCTGGGGAGAGCAAAGCCACAGTCCAAACAGTCCATACAGTGGGTGGCCTGCCCACTGGGCCATCCTGGGGAGAGCAAAGCCACAGTCCAAACAGTCCATACAGTGGGTGGCCTGCCCACTGGGCCATCCTGGGGAGAGCAAAGCCACAGTCCATACAGTCCATAACAGACCCCACTGCCACTGGAGGAGGCAAGTTGGCCAGAGGACATCCTGCAGCCCTGCCCGAGATAGATCCTGCCCTGCCACGTCTGCTAAAGGGCCAGCGGTTCTTGCCTTGAAGGGCCCAGTTCAGCGGTGCGTGAGACGGCGGGGCCCAGTTCAGCGGTTCTTGAGACAGCGGGGCCCAGTTCAGCGGTCCTTGCCCTGAAGGGCCCAGTTAAGCGGTTCTTGAGACGGCGGGGCCCAGTTCAGCGGTTCTTGAGACGGCGGGGCCCAGCGGAGCGGTGCTTGAGACGGCGGGGCCCAGTTCAGCGCTCCTTGCCTTGAAGGGCCCAGTTCAGCGGTTCTTGAGACGGCGGGGCCCAGTTAAGCGGTTCTTGAGACGGCGGGGCCCAGTTCAGCGGTTCTTGAGACGGCGGGGCCCAGCGGAGCGGTGCTTGAGACGGCGGGGCCCAGTTCAGCGCTCCTTGCCTTGAAGGGCCCAGTTCAGCGGTTCTTGAGACGGCGGGGCCCAGTTCAGCGCTCCTTGCCTTGAAGGGCCCAGTTCAGCGGTTCTTGAGACGGCGGGGCCCAGCGGAGCGGTGCTTGAGACGGCGGGGCCCAGTTCAGCGGTCCTTGCCCTGAAGGGCCCAGTTAAGCGGTTCTTGAGACGGCGGGGCCCAGTTCAGCGGTTCTTGAGACGGCGGGGCCCAGTTCAGCGCTCCTTGCCTTGAAGGGCCCAGTTCAGCGGTTCTTGAGACGGCGGGCCCAGTTAAGCGGTTCTTGAGACGGCGGGGCCCAGTTCAGCGGTTCTTGAGACGGCGGGGCCCAGCGGAGCGGTGCTTGAGACGGCGGGGCCCAGTTCAGCGGTCCTTGCCCTGAAGGGCCCAGTTCAGCGGTTCTTGAGACGGCGGGGCCCAGCGGAGCGGTGCTTGAGACGGCGGGGCCCAGTTCAGCGCTCCTTGCCTTGAAGGGCCCAGTTCAGCGGTTCTTGAGACGGCGGGGCCCAGCGGAGCGGTGCGTGAGACGGCCGGGCCCAGTTCAGCGGTTCTTGAGACGGCGGGGCCCAGTTCAGCGCTCCTTGCCTTGAAGGGCCCAGTTCAGCGGTTCTTGAGACGGCGGGGCCCAGCGGAGCGGTGCGTGAGATGGCGGGGCCCAGTTCAGCGGTTCTTGAGACGGCGGGGCCCAGTTCAGCGCTCCTTGCCTTGAAGGGCCCAGTTCAGCGGTTCTTGAGACGGCGGCCGGTCTATGGCCAACTGCTAATTGCCTGGTGGTGCCCTCCTGGGCAGCGGGGATGGTGCTCCTTCACTGCCCACCTGGGCTGTGGGTGGTGGGGCCCTCCTGGCCAGCTGGGCTGGGTCCTCCCTAGGTAGCGGCTATGGGGGTGGTGGGCTCTCCCGGGGCAGCTGTGCCGGTTCCTCCCGGGGCAGCGGCTATGGGGGTTGTGGGCTCCTCCTGGGCAGCAGGCCTGCTGCCTGACCTCTCCGACTTGCTGCCCTTGCCCTCCTTAGTCGTGGGCCTGTGGCCCCTTCCTCCCTTTGGAGCTGTGGCTGGTGACTGTCTCTGGGTGGTGTCCGGGGGGGATGTAGAAGGCGGGCTCCTGCGGCGCCCCTTCCGCCTTCTGCTCCTCTTCCCAGGGGGTGGGCTGGCTGTCCCCTTGCTGCTGGGCGAAGATCCAGACATGCGGGCTGGCGGGCTCCAATACCCCTGCACCCTTGTCAAGGGGGCTGCAGGGCTGGTGGTGGCTGAGGTGCTCTTCTTACCCCGACGAGAAGGAGGGGGGGGCTCAGGGTCAGGAAAGAAGTTAGTAGTGGCGAGGAAGAGCTTCTTGGGACAATGGAGAGTGGTAGGTACAGTGGGAATGGGAGTGGAGGGAGAGGATGTGGTTGTAGGTGAGTCACGTTTGCTGTCTTTGGGTGCAGGTGCAGGAGGGATAGGCTGTCGTGAGGTGGATGGCTGTTGGGTGGGTGGGTGGCTGCGTTTGTGTGGTGTGGAAGAGGGGGTGACAGACACAGTGGGAGAGGACACAGGGGACGTGTAAATGGCAGTGGGGGTGGTGACTGCACGTGTGCGGACTGGAGTGGAGGGTGTGCTGGTGATGGAAACACTGGCTGATGGTGAGGTGAATGGAGGTGTGAGTGTAGACGTCACAGGGAGGGAGGAGGGAGACGAGGAGGTGGGGGTCACAGAGGTGGTAGTGACTGTTGGCATGTCTGCATCGGAATGTTGCGTGTGTGAATGTCTGCATGATCTGTGGTGCTTATGTTTGGATGAGCTTCTCTTGGGTGTTGAGGTGTGTGCAGGCTGGTCTGATGGTGTGGGTGGGACAGGCAGAGGAACAGGAGACTGGGAGGAGGGAGTTAGTAGAGGCAGGCAGGAGACAGGGACAATGGCTGCCGTCAGTGCTGAGGCCAGAGCCTGGAACGATCGCTGATGGGCAGCCTGACCCGAATGAATGCCCTCCAGGTACGCATTGCTGCGATGAACCTCCCTCTCCACCCCCTGGATGGCATTCAAAAGGGTAGTCTGCCCAACAATGAGCGTTCGGAGGAGGTCAATGACCTCCTCACTGAGGGCAGCGGGGGTAACAGGGGCAGGGCCTGAGGTGCCTGGGGCGAAGGAGATGCCCGGCTTCCTGGCAGAGCGGGCACGGGGCGAACGCTGAGGGGCTGCTGGGAGGGCGGAGATGGTGCGCTGGGTGGCTGCTGTACCTGTAATGGCGGGGGGCACGGATGGTGCCACCCCCGCAAGGGAGCCCCCTTCCGAGGACGTGTCCGTGTCGCTGCAGGGTCCAGTCGTCCCCGTCGTGGAGCTCCCCTCGCCCTCCGTCTCACTGGTCCAGTCTGACTCTGTGGCATGGCCCTCCTGGGCCATGTGAGATGCAGCTCCCTCCTGCCCCGATGCCACTTCTCCTCCGCCTGATGATGCTGATGCACACAAGCACAGAAAGACAAACAAAAAGGGGGGGGGGGAGAGAAATAAAGGGATATTGATTACATGGATCTCCGGTACAGTTAGCGGACATGACAGACACAGATGCCCCCTGCACTAAGTTGCGCACTTGGGGTCCGCTACGCATTCCGTGGAACATGCCCTACACGCCTAGAGTTGACAACTGCACCCATGGATGACACGGCCCAGGGATGGCTGTACTGACAAACTACTGAGGGTGGTGGCTGGGGACACAGGGGCTTACGGGGGTGCCCAGCCTACAGATATCGCCCTGGCCTAGGGGGACCCACAGCCCTCCTCCCCCACCCAGACACCTCCACTGCGCGACAACAGAGTAGATAATGCTTGTACTCACCCCCTTGTGTCTGCTGTGCTGCCCTCACGCGCCCATCCAAATCAGGGTAGGCCACCGCCAGGATCCGGAACATCAGGGGGCTCAGTTGACGGCAGGCACCCCGCCTACGTTGGGAGGCCATCCCCAGCAGAGACTCGGCGGTCTTCTTGGTTCCGCAGCGGATGTCCTCCCACCTCTTGCGGCAGTGGGTGCCCCGTCGATGGTGGACCCCCAGGGTCCGGACTTCCTTGGCGATGGCACGCCAAATCCCGATCTTCTCATGGGCGCGGACCTATGTGACACGTACAGGGAGGGAGAAATACCACGTTCAAGTTTGTCAGCATTTTCCTTGCCAGTGGCCCAACGCCCCCCATCCCCGCCAGGCCCCCCGCCATGCCCCCCGCCAGGCCCAACATGCCCCCCATCCCCGCCAGGCCCCCCGCCATGCCCAACATGCCCCCCATCCCTGCCAAGCACCCCGCCAGGCCCAACATGCCCCCCATCCCCGCCAGGCCCCACGCCATGCCCCCCGCCATGCCCAACATGCCCCCCATCCCCGCCAGGCCCCCGCCAGGCCCAACATGCCCCCCATCCCCGCCAGGCCCCCCGCCATGCCCCCCGCCATGCCCAACATGCCCCCCATCCCCGCCAGGCCCCCCGCCAGGCCCAACATGCGCCCCATCCCCGCCAGGCCCCCCGCCATGCCCCCGCCATGCCCAACATGCCCCCCATCCCCGCCAGGCCCCCCGCCAGGCCCAACATGCCCCCCATCCCCGCCAGGCCCCCCGCCATGCCCCCGCCATGCCCAACATGCCCCCCATCCCCGCCAGGCCCCCCGCCATGCCCCCCGCCAGACCCAACATGCCCCCCATCCCCGCCAGGCCCCCCGCCATGCCCCCCGCCATGCCCAACATGCCCCCCATCCCCCCCAGGCCCCCCGCCATGCCCCCCGCCAGACCCAACATGCCCCCCATCCCCGCCAGGCCCCCCGCCATGCCCCCCGCCAGCCCCAACATGCCCCCCATCCCCGCCAGGCCCCCCGCCATGCCCCCCGCCAGCCCCAACATGCCCCCCATCCCCGCCAGGCCCCCCGCCAGGCCCAACATGCCCCCCATCCCCGCCAGGCCCCCCGCCAGGCCCCCAAGCCAGCCAGTGGCCCCAAATCCATATTGAATTAAACTCACTTGTTGGTCTGGAGGACCGTAGAGTAGCGCATACTGGGGGAGGACCCCATCCACAAGTTTCTCCAACTCCTCTCCAGTGAAGGCAGGGGCCCTTTCCCCAGGCGCAGCAGCCATTGTCCCTTCCAGACCGAGGTCACAGCAACACTTGCAGTATAGGTCCTCTCCTGTGAAAGTTCAAGTCGCAAGTGGATAAGTAGATAGAAAATGGCGGTGACGTCCGCGGCGGTGCGTACCGCGGCGGTGCGTCCCGCCACCGCCGGCGCCCTTCGCCATTGGCTCCTGAAACCCATAGGCTTCAATGTTAACCAATGCGGCTTTGCGCCGCGGTCTTCGCCCGCCGCCCGCCGCGGTGTGCCACGCCAGCGCATTGACCTCACATCCCATTGTCACACTTCACAGGTCAGGCAGCCGCCATTTCCAGGGCCCACATGGCTCAATTTCAACTGCGTCACACAGGCCTAGGCCTTGCATAGCCACTCAGACACGCCATTCACTGCATAGAGAATCGTATACTGTGCTAGCTGTGAGTACGTACCTGTGGGTTGCTTGACTGTGTGCTCCATGTTGTCCTTCCTAGGCACCGTCCGCTGGGTTGGGCGAGGAGACGGATGAATCCTCCCGTGTACCGACCGCTGGTGGACCTGTCGACAATGGAAGAACGCCACATTATCCTGACCTACCGTCTTAACCGTGCCACTATCCATGAACTGTGTGCCCAGCTGGAGCCCGACCTGATGTCCCCCATCCGCCAACCCACAGGGATTCCCCCTCTGGTGCAGGTCATGTCAGTACTCCATTTCTTGGCAAGTGGGTCATTTCAGACAACCGTGGGAATTGCTTCTGGGATGTCTCAGCCCATGTTTTCGAAGGTGTTATCCAGAGTGTTGTCTGCCCTGATGAAATCCGTGAGGAACTACATCATTTTCCCTGAGGTGGGCGAATTGGCTACAGTGAAGGGTGATTTCTACGCCCTTGGACATATTCCCAACGTAATTGGTGCCATTGATGGGACCCATGTGGCTTTGGTTCCCCCAAGAGACAGGGAGCAGGTGTACAGGAACAGAAAAAATTACCATTCAATGAACATCCAGGTGGTGTGTTTGGCTGACCAGTACATCTCGCATGTAAATGCCAAATTCCCAGGGTCAGTGCATGACGCCTACATCCTCAGGAATAGCAGCATCCCTTACGTGATGGAACAGCTACAGAGACACCGTGTATGGCTAGTGGGGGACTCTGGGTACCCCAACCTGTCGTGGCTACTGACCCCAGTAAGGAATCCCCGGACCAGGGCAGAGGAACGGTACAATGAGGCCCATGGGCGTACTAGGAGGGTGATCGAACGCACCTTTGGCCTCCTAAAGGCCAGGTTTCGGTGCCTGCATATGACAGGTGGATCCCTAATGTACTCACCTAAGAAGGTGTGTCACATCATCGTGGCCTGCTGCATGCTTCACAACCTGGCTTTGCGCCGCCAGGTGCCTTTCCTGCAGGAGGATGGTCGAGACGGTGGTGTTGTGGCAGCGGTGGAACCTGAGGAGAGTGACGAGGAGGAAGACGACCGGGCTGAAACAGACAACAGGGACAGAATCATTGAACAGTACTTCCAATAGGACACAGGTAACATTTCAAAGATAATTTAGTAAATGTTAACTACTCTCCAGCATCTCTGCTGCCTGTCTATTTGCCCCAGTGTATGATGACTGAGTTTTGGCTTTTCCCTCCCTATTTCAGATCTGGGGTCCCCACTACGAGTCCTGTGCTTCGTTTCCCCATGGACTACAGCTTTGTGGCAGCTGTTTGTTGACTTCACCATGTACAAGGACATATTTGCACTGTCATGTCAATTACAATCTATTGAAATCACAGCCAGACTCCAGATATTTTGGTGCAAAATAGGTGTTTATTGAAGTGCTCAAAATGGGATGGGTGGTTTCAAGTGGGTGGGGGCTATGGTGAAGGAATGTCCATGGCAGAGTCCAGAGTAACAGTCACACAGGTGCATTGTCCAGAGGCCTGTGGAGAGATGGAGCATGGGCAGTTCAAGGATGGACAGGGTGACAATGTGGGACAGTGGGATGACATCAGGTGGTATCCATTGCTGGCGGGGGTCTTGACATCCTACTCTGTCTTCTTGCGAGATCTCAGGGCCCTCTTGCGGGGTGGTTCTTCTCCTGCAGGAGGTGGGGGTCTGGTGGGCTGCTGCTGTGCGGGGGCCTCCTGTCCACTAGCGCCGGCGGAGGTGGTTGGCTGTTCTTGGTCCAGGCTAGTGGCAGGGGCCCTTGGGTGTTGTTCAGTGTCCGCCCTGTTGTTGACGAGGTCCTGCAGCAGCCCTACCATGGTAACCAGGGTGGTGTTGATGGCTCTGATGTCCTCCCTGTACCCCCGATAGTGTTCCTCCTGCAGTACCTGGATCTCCTGGAACCGGGCCAGTACCGTCGCCATCGTCTCCTGGGAGCGGTTGTATGCTCCCATGATGGTGGTGAGGACCTCGTGGAGAGTGGGTTCCCTGGGCCTCTCCTCCCCCCCCTGTCGCACAGCTGCCCTCCGAGTTCCCCTGTTTCCCTGGGCCTCTGCCCCCTGGCCGGTGTGCCCACTACCACTGCCCCCAGGTCCCTGTTGTTGTTGGGGTGGTGGGTTATCCTGGGTGCCCTGTAGTGGTAGACACACCGCAGATTGACGCGCCCTGGAGACAGAGGCATGGGCCCGCTGGGTGGGAGCTGTGCTGGTGTTCCCAGAGGGGTTTGGGTCTGTAGTGGCCTGGGCCTGTGTGAGGGGAACCGACTGTCCAGAGGTCCCCGATGGTCCGGGCTGGTCATCGGTGTCCAGGTCGACAGAGCTGCTGTCATCGCTGACGGCCTCTTGGGTGGGGGGTGGGGAGAATTCTGGCCCCTCCGCCGCGGTGTGTTGACGGTCGGGTCCTGCAGGGGTATAGAGGTATGGTTATAGTTTCAATGTGTGGCATATGGGTGTATCTGTGGGTTCTCGTGTCCCCAAGTGCTGGCATTCGTGTGTGGGGGCTTTGGTGAGGGTGGCTTGTGGGGGGGATGTGTTTATGCATTGGGCATGCTTTGGTGATGGGTGTCCATGCTTAGTGGACTCATGCAGGCCTAGGTTTTGGGATGTGTGGGTTGTGATGGTGAGACATTGGCGGGGAATAGGTGTGCTGGGGGTGGGGGTGAGGATGGTGGTGGGGGTGAGGATGGTGGTGGGGGTGAGGGTGGGGGTGAGGATGGGGGTGGGGGTGAGGGTGGGGTTCGAGGATGGGGGTGAGGGTTGGGGTCTGATTTGGCATGCAGGTGGGGGGGAAGCAGTATTGAAGCTTCAACTTACCAGTATCCATTCCTCCGCCGACTCCTGCGAGGCCGTCAGGATGCAGGATGTTCAAGACTTCCTCCTCCCATGATGTGAATTGTGGGGGTTGAGGTGGGGGTCCTCCGCCAGTCTTCTGCACGGCGATGTTGTGCCTGGATACCATGGAACGCACCTTCCCCCGTAGGTCGTTCCATCGCTTCCTGATGTCTTCCCGATTTCTGGGGTGCTGTCCCACTGCGTTCACCCTGTCGACAATCCTCTGCCATAGCTCCGTCCTCCGGGCAATGCTGGTGTATTGTATCTGTGTGCCGAACAGCTGGGGCTCTACCCGAACGATTTCCTCCACCATGACCCTGAGTTCTTCGTCTGTGAAGCGGGGTTGTCTTTGGGGTGCCATGGGGTGGTGTGTATGATGTGTGGGGTGGAGTATGTGCATTTAAGTGAGTTGAGTGTGGTGGTGTGTGTTGTTTTGTGTGTGGATAGTGTGTGGGTGATGGTGTTGAGTGGCTGTGGCTGTTATTTTTTGGATGCTGGTGTCTCGCTCTTGCCTTCTTTACGAATTTTTTAGCGTAGGGGTTTGTGGGTGATGTGGGTGTGTGTTTTATATTGTATTGTGTGTGTGGGAGTGGTGTGTGTATGTGTATCAGGTGTGTGGGATTCAAATCGTCCAATGTGGCTGAGTTTTGTTCGTTTGTGTGTATTCTGACCGCGGCGGTGTGTCCCGCCAATGGAATACCGCGTTTGAATGACCGCCGCGTGGATTCGTGGGTCGTAATGGCATGGGCGTATTTCTGTTGGCGTGACGGTGGAGGTTTTGTCACCTCCACCTTTCCGCCGACCGCTGGTCTGGCGGTCTGTTGTGGCGGTCGGATTTTCGGAGGTTTGCCTTCTGCGGGTCAGAATGACCGTGGCGGGTTTCCGCGACCGCGGCGGGATTATGGAGGATTTCTGACCGGCGGTAGGCGCCTTTTACCGCCGAGGTCAGAATGACCCCCCATATGTCTAGTCCATATTTTCCAGAGCTATGCCAACACCAGGTGGAGTGTGAGTTCTCTGACCCCAGGGAGCTTACAATGGAGGCAGACCTCTTGTTGAGTACCAGAGAGTCTGAAGAGGCATTTGGGGGGGCTCCTGAGAGGAGTGGTCTAAGTTTTTCCCAACCAGGTGAGGTAGGGAAGGATTGTAGTGTCCCAGGTAGGTCCCAGTGTAGTGGGATGGGTGAGGGACCCCATGTCCAGTCTCTGAGGAGAGGGAATGGGGATGGGATGAGGTCCAAGGTGCCCGAACACCAGGAGGGGAGCCTAGCCTGTACCATAGGGCCATCTGTTGAGGGAGATCCCACAGTGTCAGGAGAACTTGGGGGGGCGGCTGTAGCCAGCGTCCACCGGTTCTGGTGTCTGGGAGTACCACTCCTAGTGAGGGGGTGCAGAAGTCCAGACAGAGGGTTGAGAGGGGTTTGCGGACCCCAGTGGAGAACCTGGAGGGTCAGGGGTCAGCTCTGAGAGCAGAGCCCCCCAGGAATGACCTTGGTGAGACCATTTCTGGGTTGGGGGGAATCCAGACTCTGTCAGATGGGCAGAGGTCAGGAGACCTGCACCAGCCAGACTCTTGTGTGGCCCTTGGGGACAGTGTGTCCCTTGAGGGGGGTAAGTATGCCCCCCTGGAAGTCCTGGTGTGCCAGGCAGGGGTTCAACCGCAGGATGGTGACCCTGGGTTGGATGACCAGGTTCAGAGGGTAAACTCTGACCTGGTGGGGGGGTAGGTATGCCCCACAGAAATTCCTGGGTTGTCAGGCAGTGGTCCAGTCTGTGGGTACAGACCCTGGACTGGAGGATCAGGTGCAGGGGATAAACCCTGACCTGAAGGAAGGGGCTACTGCTAACAGTGCCCCTACCATGTTGTCTTCTGGGGGGGCCACTCCTAGTTGGGTGGTTCAGGACCCCAGAAGAGAGGGCAGGGGGAGGGAAGCCTCACCCCTGGCCCTGGTCCAACCTGAAGGTACAGACCCCAGGTTGGAGGACCAGTTGCAGGTTAACATCGCTGCACTGGTGGAAGAATTGTGCAGGATTGCTTCTACAAGCACCCTCACAATTTTGGATTCTGGGGGTGCCTGCAGGGAGGGTACAGAGCCCCAGAGGGGAGGACCAGGGTCAGGTTATCTTCTCTGACCTGGTGGAAGGTAGAGTGGTCAAAGGGTGTCAGGCACCTGGGGCTACCCCCCCCACTCTCCACAGTCACAGTGGTTGGAGAGGCCTGAGGTCAGGTTCTCATCCCTGACAGTTGTCAGGGGTCACTGAGGCTTGCTGTCCTGGTGGACAGAGCTGCCCCTGGGGGGGGAACGAGAGTCCCACCCCAGGGGTGGAGTGGGCAACCCCACTGTGTTGGCCCTGGTGGTACTATCTGCCCATTGCAATACATCTGTGAGCAAAATAAAGTTAGGCGCTGCACAGACGGTGTCTGCAGATGTGGAGAAGGGATCCACATGGGTTAGCTTAGTGGGCCCTGAGAGTATGGACAAGGGATCCAACTGGAGTCAGGAAGGCGTAGAACTGGAACATGACCCTGCTGTTGTGGGCCTGGGTCCTTGTTCTATCGCCCCAATCAGGGAAGTACATCAAGGTATTGATTGTTCTCCCCTGGCTTTAGGCTGGTAGGGGGTCGTGTTGGACTTTTGCTTATGCAGGGTCATCCCCAGTCTTTTTGCCTCCTGCCTCCTATTTTTTCTGACCTGTTGCTGTTGGCTTTTCAACTCTGAGCACTTTACCACTGCTAACCAGTGCTAAAGTGCATATGCTCTCCGTGTAAATTGTATGTAATTGGTTTATCCATGATTGGCATATTTGATTTACTAGTAAGTCCCTAGTAAGGTGCACTAGAGATGCCAGGGCCTGTAAATCAAATGCTACTAGTGGGCCTGCAGCACTGGTTGTGCCACCCACATAAGTAGCTCTGTAATCATGTCCCAGACCTGCCACTGCAGTGTCTGTGTGTGTATTTTTACACTGTAAATTCGACTTGGCAAGTGTACCCACTTGCCAGGCCTAAACCTTCCATTTTCTTACATGTAAGGCACCCCTAAGGTAGGCCCTAGGTAGCCCCAAGGGCAGGGTGCAGTGTATGGATAAGGTAGGACATATAGGCCCTCATTCTGACCTTGGCGGGCGGCGGAGGCCGCCCGCCAAAGTCCCGCCGTCAGATTACCGTTCCGCGGTCGAAAGACCGCGGCGGTAATTCTGACTTTCCCGCTGGGCTGGCGGGCGGTCGCCTTCAGACCGCCCGCCAGCCCAGCGGGAAAGAGGCTTCCACGATGAAGCCGGCTCGGAATCGAGCCGGCGGAGTGGAAGCTGTGCGACGGGTGCAGTTGCACCCGTCGCGTATTTCACTGTCTGCGCAGCAGACAGTGAAATACTTGTAGGGGCCCTCTTACGGGGGCCCCTGCAATGCCCATGCCAGTGGCATGGGCACTGCAGGGGCCCCCAGGGGCCCGCGACCCCCCCTACCGCCATCCGGATCCCGGCGGTCCGACCGCCGGGATCTGGATGGCGGTAGGGGGGGTCGGAATCCCCGCGGCGGAGAAGCAAGCTGCGCCGCCGCGGAGGATTCAATGGGGCGGCGGTACACTGGCGGGACCCCGCCAGTGGTGCCGGTCCGACCGCGGCTTTACCGCCGCGGTCGGAATCCCCATTGGAGCACCGCCGGCCTGTCGGCGGTGCTCCCGCGGTCCTCCGCCCTGGCGGTCAAAGACCGCCAGGGTCAGAATGACCACCATAGTAATGTGGTTTATATGTCCTGACAGTGAAATACTGCCAACTTCGTTTTTCACTGTTGCAAGGCCTGTCTCTCTCATAGGATAACATGGGGGCTACCTTTAAATATGATTAAAGTGTAGATTCCCCTAGAGAGTAGATGGACATGTGGAGTTTGGGGTCCCTGAACTCACAATTTAAAAATACATCTTTTAGTAAAGTTGATTTTGAGATTGTGCGTTTGAAAAAGCCACTTTTAAAAAGTGAGCATTTTCTTGCTTAAACCATTCTGTGACTCTGCCTTGTTTATGGATTCCCTGTCTGGGTCAGTTTGACAGTTGGGTTGTTTTTCACCTCGCACTAGACAGTGACACAAAGGTGGCTGGGGTGTAACATGCATTTCCTGATTAGCCATCTCTGCTAGGAGGGAGGGGTGGAGTGGTCACTCTCATCTGAAAGGACTGTGCCTGCCTCTGACAATGCCGGCTCCAACCCCCTGGTGTGTGTCTGAGGCCTTGCCTGGGCAAGGCAGGATTTCACAAGTAGGTGTGAGTCCCCTTTGAAGAAAGGTGACTTCAAAGACTAAAATGGGTATAAGAAGGGCACCCACATCTACAGACTTTAGAAACACTTCTGGAACCAAGAGGAACCTCTGCCTGGAGAAGAGCTGATAGCTGAGGAAGAAGTGCTGCCCTGCCTGTGACTGTGCTTTGTGGAGCTTTCCTGCAGTGCTACTTCTGCCAGAGTAAGAGGGCAAAGACTGGACTTTGTGTGCCTTCCATCTTGTGAAGAAATCTCCAAGGGCTTGAGTTAGAACTTGCCTCCTGTTGTTTGAAGTCTCAGGGACAGCAAAGACTTCTCTCTGCCAGCACCTGGGGTCTCTGGAGAGAGTCCTGCCCCGACAAGTGGTGCCCTATCCAGTCCCTGGGCCCTTGAAAGGAAAGCTGGTGGAATCCAAGGAAATCGACTTCGGACGACTTCGGACCGACGCCGCTGCTGAATCTGGTAACGCCGCCTGCACCCGGCACCGTGACCTTCGCTGGAACGCAACGCTCTTCGCAGGCCCGACGCTGCAGCAGCCCCGCTCAAGTCCGCGACTCCGTGGAAGTCGCTGCAACACGTCGTGACTGACGCCGCTCGAAGTGCGTGGATTCAACGTTTCGCACAGACGCTGCGATCCCCGACTTCGCGCATCGGCTTGTTTTCACTCTTCACCAAAGGTACTGTACTTGGGGGTCCACACGACTCCGTGTCCGGCACCGCTGGTGTCGGCTTGTCGGGAACGACTCCATCACGACGCCGTGTTAACATCTCATCGAAGCATTTTTGTTTCTAAGCGCTATTTTTGAGTTTAATCTTTAAAAATTCATAACTTGACTTGTGTATGTTGGATGTTTGTCATTTTGGTCTTGTTTTGTTTAGATAAATATTTCCTATTTTTCTAAACCGGTGTTGTGTCATTTTGTAGTGTTTTCATGAAGTTACTGTGTGTGTTGGTACAAATACTTTACACCTAGCACTCTGAGGTTAAGCCTACTGCTCTGCCAAGCTACCAAGGGGGTAAGCAGGGGTTAGCTGAGAGTGATTCTCTTTTACCCTGACTAGAGTGAGGGTCCTTGCTTGAACAGGGGGTAACCTGACTGTCAACCAAAGACCCCATTTCTAACAATGCCTATATGTCTTATACCCATAGGAATAAACCTCACAATACGATAGGCAGGTTTCAAAATCGCGACAGTCTTAAAGCGTTAGATATGCGATTTTGCCTGGCTATTGACACACTAGGAAGAACTCTCAGAAAATAATAGATTATGGGCCTGATTATAACTTTGGAAGAGGGTGTTAATCCGTCCCAAATGTGACGGATATACCACCCGCCGTATTACGAGTCCATTATGGGCCTCATTACAACTCTGGTGGTCAAAGAACGCCAGGGCTGTTTTGTCGATTGCACTGCCAGACTGGCGGTGCAATCTTGGGTATTACAACTGCGGCAGAAGCGCCGCGGTTGCACCGCCGGGACTGGCGGTTTTCCGCCACAGTGGTCCCGGCGGTTTTCCGCCACAGTGGTCCCGGCGGATTTAATCCTCCAAGGCAGTGATGCTTGCAGCACTGCCCAGGGGATTATGAGTCCCCCTCCCGCCAGCCTTTTCATGGCAGTAGGAACCGCCATGAAAAGGCTGGCAAAAAGGGGAGTCGTGGGGCACCTGGGAGCCCCTGAACTGTCCTGCAGGGGCCCCCTGGCACAGCCCCATGGAGCTTTTCACTGTCTGCTAAAAGCGCGACGGGTGCAACTGCACCCGTCACACCACCACAACACCGCCGGCTCCATTTGGAGCCGGCTCCCGTGTTGCGGCCGACATCCCCGCCGGCCCAGAGGTCCGGTGACATTGGGTAGGGGTCCTGCAGTGGTGTAAAGCCATGATTATTGCATCTGTGTGTGCCATGGTGTGCAATGGGTGGGTGACCCTGTACCCCAGTGCTTACATTCTTGTCTAGGACCTTGTGTGATATTTGGTTTGGGGATCTGTGTGGGTATCTGTAGTGGACATGCTTTGGTGATGGGTGTCCATGCTTTGGTGTTGCATGCAGGGCTTGGTGTTGGTATGTGTGGTTTGTGATAGTGGGACATATGTGAGGTGTTGGAGTGATGGGGGTGAGGGTGAGGGTGGGGGTATGTGATAGCATGCAGGTAGGGTGGGGGATGTAATAGCGAAGATTTGACTTACCAGAGTCCATTCCTCCTTCTACTCCTGCGAGGCCCTCAGGATGCAGTATAGCCAAGACCTACTCCTCCCATGTTGCTAGTTGTGGGGGAGGAGGAGGGGGTCCGCTGCCAGTCCACTGAACTGCAATCTGGTGTCTTGAGACCACGGAACGCACATTCCCCCGTAGGTCGTTCCACCTCTTCCTGATGTCATCCCTAGTTCTTGGATGCTATCCCACTGCGTTGAACCTGTCGGCGATTCTGCACCATAGCTCCATCTTCCTAGCAATGGAGGTGTGCTGCACCTGTGAACCGAATAGCTGTGGCTCTACCCGGACGATTTCCTCCAGCATGACCCTGAGCTCCTCCTCAGAGAACCTGGGGTGTCTTTGCAGTGCCATGGTGTGATGTTTGTGATGTGTGAGGGGTGTGTGTTGTGAAGTGTGAGGGGATATGTTTGTGTGTGTTGTGTGAGTTGCGTGGATGTTGTGTGAGTGATGGTGTTGTGTGCCTGTGGATGCTAGTATTGTTGATGGTGATGTCTCTCTCTGTGCTTCGTTCTCAAATTTTGTCGTAGGGGTTTGTGGGTGATGTGGGTGTGTGTTATATATTGTATTGAGTGTGTGGGAGTGGTGTGTGTATGTGTATCAGGTGTGTGTATTTCAAATTGTCCAAAGTGGTGGTGTTTTGTAAGTGTGTGTGTATTTTGAGCGCAGCAGTGTGTACCGTCAATGGTTTACCGTGGTTGAAAGCCTGCGTCATGGATTAGTGGGTCGTGATAGTGTGGGCGTATTCCTGTTGGCGTGACGGTGGAGATTTTGTTATTGCCAGTTTATCACTGACCTTTGGTGTTGCGGACTTGTGTGCGTGTCTAGATTTTGGCGGATTCCGGCCTGTGGGTCGTAATAGCTGTGGCGGATTTCTACGGCTGCAGTGGTGTGTTGGCGGTCTTCTGCACCGCGGTAAGCAGGATTTACCGCCAATGTTGTAATGAGGGCCAATATCTTAAAAAGGGTGCAGAAATAGGCATAAGTTACCCATTTTGAGACCCTCTAGCCTGTTGACGAAAATGTACCCAGTCTACAAGTGATGCCCATCTTTTCTTCCCTTTTCAACTAGCCTTCCTCCTCTTGCACTCGAAGATTAAAGACTGAAAAGTAGCACCCTCACCATTGATGGAAGGATGGGGGTTGTGGATCCAGCCGTGCTCCGATGACACAGATACAATACAGGGCTGTTGCAATAAATATTAGAAACACCCCATCTGTAACCTTTGATGACTCCAGTACCCTCAGGAACATGATTTTTCAGAGGTCTCAAATTTAGGTAGATCTAGCTTAGAGCAGTTAGAAAACATATGCTCGAAATCCACTTCCAAGGCTTGCCAACGTGGACAGCATATCCCCTCTTCCCCCCCCCCCCCACCTCCCCAACTTGGCAATATTTGCAGGGGTGATATGTAAATGAAAAAAAAAATGATTTGTAATGCTCTGCCTGCAGCCTCGAGGAGCCGAGTATGCTATGGCTAAGTGCCAAGCACTCAGAAAAACTGAGATTGTTGGAATCATGTCTTTGTTGCCACTTGCTATTATGTTTCTCCAAATCGTCAACTACGCCATGGCTAAGAATTGAGTAAATCAGACTAATCGAACACTCCTCAGCCCCTAGGAGCACCTCCAAGAGCGGGACCTTAGAGAACCCAGCAAAAATACAGTTTTTTTCTAAACAAGAAATCTCTGAAGTCTCTGTCATTTTTATAGAATCTACCTGGAAGCTCCTAAAAAGAAGCCATGCTGGGTCCTTAAAACAGGTCCGCCTCAACTGTCTAGATCAGTGGTTCCCAACCTGTGGGCCGGGGAACCCTGGGGGTCCGCAAAGCCTTCTCAGGGGGTCCGCGACTGATTAGAAAATTTAATAATATTAGCTCCCAGCTGTCAGCAATGACTCACTGGAGGTCCCCAGGTTCCAATAATGATTCAGTGGGGGTCCTCGGGGTCGAGTATTGATAAAGTGGGGGTCCACAGAAGTCAAAAGGTTGGGAACCACTGGTCTAGACAGACAAGCATCCTGGAATATATTTGGTAGCAGAGGACTCTTGAGGGCTGGGGTTTACCAATTAAATAAAAATCTGCCTAAATCAGCTTGTGAAAAAAGCGATGCAATCTCATTGGATTTTATGGGTTGCTCCTCAGTCTGTTCACTGTTTGCAGTTATAACAGGGCTTTTGTTTCGACAGAGGGCAGTTTAGTAGGCTTGGCCAAAACAGAGCTCCATATTCCTGTACCCATCTGTCTTGGAGGGAAGTGTTTGAGGAGACCTGAATACTTTTCGGGTGAGAGTAGGTGCCCTTAAAAACACAGACGTGATTCAGCCAGAATACCTGCTGTGATTCAACGAGATTAATTTAGTCACATCACCTCTGTCGATGTATTTAAGTCGGATTATTTCTTACTAATTTAGCAGTTAAACGTTACCACCTCATGGTCATAAATAGTGCCCAGGAAAATAAAACTGTGGGTTTTTGCAGAAAATAATTCCTGCAAAGTATGTGGGAATCTTCAGTAACACATCTTTCAAATCAACTGTGCGCAGAAATGCATGAGTTATAATAAACAAACAGACATCACTATTACAGCGAAATGCACAGCAGTGTTCGATCTTACAGCTAAGATGTAATTTCAGGACTTCAAGGTATTTGTGGGTCCCGAAGGTAGTGCCAACAAGCAAAGAATCATAAGAATAATGTCTCACCGGTTTCTGGAGTAAATTGTGGAGCTGGCGACCTCAGGCACATTTCTTCTCTTTTTTAGGAATTAGACTAAAGATAAATCCTCAGGTTACTGAAATACACAAAGCTCATTAATGCCACGAAGGCACTGTGTGGCGTAATAAGGGCTTCTTCAATTCCGTTTCCAAAGCCTAAAGATCACTAATAAAATGCTGTTCATCAATAAATATACTCACAGCAAGGCGACCACAACATGTGATGGTGAGATCAGGCCACCAAAATACCATATGTGCGTTCCTGTGATTCTAAAGAAAGCTCAAGGTTAAGGAAGTGCACCAATGCCTCATTTAGTGTGGCCAGTGCTTCAGGGATATCCAATACCGTGCATAGAGAAGAAAAATGGGGCGCTCCATGTTAATTATATAACCAGCTGGTCTAGCTTCCTCTGAGCACATTAGGGTTTTCAAAGATGTGAACTGTTCTGAGTTTCTAAAGAGGTCTCATCAGCATGTTCCAGATTTTATGTGTCACATCCAAGAAAGGTAATGTCGTCCCAAATGGCATTGTATGCAACCGGTAAGAGCATTTTGGATACTTAAGCAGCAATTCATAGTCTCCTATAAAATAAACGTAATTAAATAAAATACACATTCAAAAACATAATGCCAACAAATAAATATCGAGTCTTTTACTTCCTTTTACTTCCTTTACTTTATAATTTCATAAACCCTCTGACATCTATAACGCATCAGGGATTTATTATGTTATGTAACGCAGGTAGCTTTCGTTGAACTGATTTGCGAGATTTCTTTGCTTTTATGAGGCCAACAGGAGTATTTCCCTCCAGTCCTCTTTTAGGCAAGCTGCACACTGCCGTAGAGAAGCAGTAAATTCCCCAGCGTGAGACAAGCTAGTTGTGTGTACAGTATATAAGATAGTTCCCGTAATTACACATCATTCGGCCTGTTCTGCATTAGACCCCACTTCTGCTACCTGTTGTCTCTGTCCATGGGGTAAATATTGAACATTCTAACAGAAGCAGATGAGGGCTGAGAGAAGTATTGATATTAAGGTCTTGTATTACATTAAACATCATAATGCAGAAAAGACAAACCGACAGTAGTTCACAAGAAATAACTGAAGGAAATTGAACCTGATGCACACACCCTGTTTTGCTCATAATAGCAGTAGCATGGTGTGTAGAAACGGGGAGTGGGCACATTTTTCCTTACTGTGGCGTAATCTTTCATAATTTCTATCGTTTTCCGTTTACGCTTGTTAGGCTAATTTTTCAAAATTACGTAATTCCTCCTAGGTATGTCATTAAAGACCGTTTGCACATACCAACTAAATCGGAATGGTGGGAACAAGATGGCTGGCGTTCTTAATGCAATTTGTGGGATTTTTGTGCTGTTTTTGTAGTGTGAAATATATCCTTACTTCGAAAATGAGTGCAATAACTAATTTCACTCTAAAATATAGTCCTAAATCTCTGCATTTTTTGCAAAACTTTGCAGAATTGCGCAAAAGGAAGTTATGGAAAATTTACACTCCCCTATTAGAAAACCATGCAGCCTGGGTATACAGACTAGACAGCATCAAGCCAAATAATTACATAACCTAAGACCATCAGCAGAGCATATAAATACATAACATGCCATGCAGCCTAATTTAGAATTTGAAGGCTGCAGTGCAATCACCAAAAAGGGACAGAATCTTAATCTGCCAAACTCGCAATTGTGCCACCACACTTAGAAGTAGGCAAAGCACCAGATTTGCACCAGTGGCTTCTGTGGCGTCCTCCCCAGCCTCTGTACCCATCAATGTCTACACCACACACATGGAGCTGTGAATTTCACATGTTTATACTTCTGCATCTACCTATAACATTCGAAACCACGCTTCCTCTCTAGCAATTATGTAATACAGCTGTGGAATCTGTTTGGAGACAATAGGGGTCCATCATAAAACTTGCAAGACACCACATCTACCTCTCTGTTAAATGAAAAATCATTTTTTTTATAAATTCTGCACACAGTACCTACTGGCGCTCACTAGTAGGTAGTTATAGTTAGGATAATGTTTCCATAGAAAAAGCATTTTTTTATTTGCCTACATATTTGGCGGCGTTTGACGAATCTTAATGAAAGTGTTCAAGAAAAGTGCGCCAGTGATTTTTGTTACATGGAAAGTTTTGTGGTGATCCGCCAATCGGCAGCTGAGAAAAAAGGGGTAAAAAAACTTGTGATTCCCATGTTAATTTTCCATAGACTCTTTAGATATGCCTGCAGCCCGAGCTGCTGGACTGAATTACACCAAATTTGGCAGAAAGGTAGCTTATTATCTGTGGAGGGCCCTTAGTGTAACTTTGTGTACATCCATTCAGTAGTTTATAGAAATTACGGAAAATCCAAATTTGTATATCTAGAGTTGAGAATAATTCACAAATATATGTGAATATTCCCAAATGAGTTTGCCAATAGAAGCGCTGTAATTGTCTGGCCACAATATGAATCATAAAGTTGCGGCTACAATTTAAAGTCCCAGGACATGGTCCCCAGGCCAGAAAAAATATGAAAAGTAGTGTAAGGGTCAGGTTGGAGGTACCCTGACCCAAGGCATATGATATAGTGGTATTTGAGGGTCAAAATATGGGCTTAAAATGATTTTTCTTCACCATGCACAATATTAGACAATATTCACAAACATCTTCAAATATTTGAGAATATTCAAGAATAAGCAAAACATTTTTTTAAAAATGTACAGACTTCATACCTAAATCAATCACTCATACATGCACTCAGAGACTCATGCGCCCACTCACATATCCATTCAGACACCCATTTGTTGTAAGTCAGTAGCAATTAGATTAAGCATTAGCAGAAGACGTCTTGTATTTAGCAACTATTGTGAACATTTCGCGGAATCCATTTTGTATTCATGGCAGCCATTTTCTCTGCCATGTGCTCGCCATGTGCTCTGTCCTACCTTTCTGTCAACTCCTCTTGAAAATCTGTCTAGTGACAAGTTATATTTAGCATCTCCCACTTTCGCACATGCCCAGTAAGAGCTGCAGCTGTTAGTAATCAGTAACAGACAGTAATTTGTCAACTATTCCTTGAAAACTGTTAGCCCCTCCTACCTGTCCACTGTGCATTTCCATATTACCACCTTCTTTTAGCCCCTGCATGGGTATAAAAGGACCATGCTCTCTTAGTTCAGTGTGCTACTTCAAACATTACCGAAGGGTGCGGTTTAAACTGTAGTACCACCTCATGAGTTTTAATAAACTTTGGCCCTCATTCCTAGATTGGCGGGCGGCGGTCGCCGCCCACCAAGCGGGAACCGCCAGAAGACCGTACGGTCAAAAGACCGCGGCGGTCATTCTGAGTTTCCCGCTGGGCTGGTGGGCGACCGCCAGAAGGCCGCCCGCCCGCCCGGCGGGAAACCCTCTTCCACGAGGATGCCGGCTCCGAATGGAGCCGGCGGAGTCGAAGGGGTGCGACGGGTACAGTTGCACCTGTCGCGATTTTCAGTGTCTGCCACGCAGACACTGAAAATCTATGTGGGGCCCTGTTAGGGGGCCCCTGCAGTGCCCATGCCAGTGGCATGGGCACTGCAGGGGCCCCCAGGGGCCCCATGACACCCATTCCCGCCAGCCAAGTTCTGGCGGTGAAAACCGCCAGAACCAGGCTGGCGGGAAGGGGGTCGGAATCCCCATGGCGGCGCTGCTTGCAGCGCCGCCGTGGAGGATTCCCTGGGGCAGCGGGAAGCCGGCGGGAAACCGCTGGCTTCCCTTTTCTGACCGCGGCTTTACCGCTGCGGTCAGAATGCCCCCGGAAGCACCGCCAGCCTGTTGGCGGTGCTTCCTCCGTCACCTACCCTGGCGGTCATAGACCGCCAGGGTAGGAATGACCCCCTTTGTCTTTTATTTCAGTTTCTGTGCCAACTTCTTCCTATATGGTCTTAGGACTTTGTGCAGAGAAGGGCGAACCCCTTGCACTAGTAGGCCTTGCTGAGGCTTACTTCCACACATGCACTCATTCAGACCCACTCATAGTCTCACACACCCACTTTCAGACCCACTCAGACACTCACACATCCCCTCACAGATCCACTATATATATATATATATATATTATGTTTTTCAGTCAACTGCTCATCACAACAATGCAGAAATGGTCACTGACATGGCTCAGGTTCATGAAGCCACTGAATTTTATTGATGGTACATGAATCACAATCCAATCAATTATTGTGTTTCGACCGTACACGTGGTCTTCCTCAAAATCACCTGTGATCCCGAAAATAAATTCATTTATACTTGTTAGAAATTGGGTTTTTGGTTGGAAGTAAGGTTACCTTCTGTCCAAGCAAGAACCCTCACTCTAGTCAGGGTAAGTCACACAAAATCCTAATTATCCTGTGCCCACCCTCTGGTAGCTTGGCACAAGCAGTCAGGCTAAACTTAGAAGGCAATGTGTAAAGAATTGGTGCAATAAATCATACAATAACACAATATAGCACCACAAAAATACACCACACAGTGTTTAGAAAAATATATAATATTTATATGGATTTTTGAAGGTCAAAACGAATAAAGATGCAATATGAAATTGTAGAGATATCACTGAAAAGTGATATAAAGTGTCTTAAGTCTTTAAAAAGCAAACAAAGTCTCTTTCAAGCACAAAGTACCTGGTTTAAAGTGGAACATCTCCGCAAAGGGCCGCAGAGGAGGAGATACGTGGAAAAATGGTGTGTGCGTCGGTTTCGCCCTTTCATACACAGACTTGCGTTATTATTTTTCACGCAGGGAAGTCGTGCGTCATTTTCCGGCGAGCGGACAGTCTCCTTCTGTGGTTCGTGGGATTACCAGATGTCCCGGGGTCTGTGCGTGGAATCCTAGGCTTGTTTTCCGGCTGCGCGTCATTCCAGTGGGCTTTGTGTGGAATCTTCTCCCTTACGGCAGGCGTTCCGTCGATTTCCTTTCTGAAGTCGGGCGGTGTTGTCCAGGCAAGGCTGTGAGTCAAAGTTCTGGTCGCACCACAGGCGTCGCGTTGAGCGGCGTCTTTCCGGATTGGCGTGCAGTGAACTTTTCACCGCGGAGCAAGCTGTGCGTCGAATTCTTCGGCACACAAGGCGTCCAAATGAAAAAGAGAAGTCTTTTTGGTCCTGAGACTTCAGCGAACAGGAGGCAAGCTCTATCCAAGCCCTTGGAGAGCACTTCAGCAGCAAGGCAAGAGTTCAGAAAGGCAGCAGGGCAACGGCAAGGCAGCAGTCCTTTGTAGAAAGCAGTCAGGTGAGTCCTTTAGGCAGCCAGGCAGTTTTTCTTGGCAGGATGCAGGTTCTGATTCAGGTTTCTTCTCCAGCAAGTGTCTGATGAGGTAGGGCAGAGGCCCTGTTTTATACCCAAATGTGCCTTTGAAGTGGGGGCAACATCAAAGAGTGGCTAAGAAGTGCACCAGGTCCCCTTTCAGTTCAATCCTGTCTGCCAGGGTCCCAGTAGGGGGTGTGGCAGTCCTTTGTGTGAGAGCAGGCCCTCCACCCTCACAGCCCAGGAAGACCCATTCAAAATGCAGATGTATGCAAGTGAGGCTGAGTACCCTGTGTTTGGGGTGTGTCTGAGTGAATGCACAAGGAACTGTCAACTAAACCCAGCCAGACTTGGATTGTAAGGCACAGAAAGATTTAAGTGCAAAGAAATGCTCACTTTCTAAAAGTGGCATTTCTAGAATAGTAATATTAAATCCCACTTCACCAGTCAGCAGGATTTTGTGTTACCATTCTGGCCATACTAAATATGACCTTCCTACTCCTTTCAGATCAGCAGCTACCACTTCAATAATGTATGAGGGCAGCCCCAATGTTAGTCTATGAAGGGAGCAGGCCTCACTGTAGTGTAAAAACAAATTTAGGAGTTTTACACTACCAGGACATGTAAACTACACAGGTACATGTCCTGCCTTTCACCCACACAGCACCCTGCTCTATGGGTTACCTATGGCACACATTAGAGGTGACTTATATGTGGAGATAGGGGAGGTTTAGGCTTGGCAAGTACTTTTAAATGCCAAGTCGAGGTGACAGTGAAACTGCACACACAGGCCTTGAAATGGGAGGCCTGAGACAAGGTAAAAGGGGCTACTTAAGTGGGTGGCACAACCAGTGCTGCAGGCCCACTAGTAGCATTTAATTTACAGGCCCTAGGCACATATAGTGCACATTACTAGGGACTTATAAGTAAATTAAATAGTCCAATCAGGTATGATCCAAGGTTACCATGTTTAAAGGGAGAGATCATATGCACTTTAGCACTGGTTAGCAGTGATAAAGTGCACAGAGTCTAAAAGCCAGCAAAAACAGTGTCCAAAAAGTGGAGGGAGGCAGGCAAAAAGTTAGGGGTAACCACCCTAAGGCTGTCAGGTCTAACAATACTCTAAAAGTCTCACTGAGATTACATCATGCCTGACCCATAACGACGAACAAAATACTCCAAACAAACTGAAAATGCATGCCATATTTTAAAGAAAATTGTAAACAGTCCCCAACTTATTAAAATTAAATAAAATGAAATAAACAAAAGCAAATATCTATCAACTCTAGTGAGTAATTGTTTCAACAAGGCTATTTCATTAAAACCAAAACTACGCTATAAATACCACTCCTCACATCATATCAAGTACATTGTGGTGTGTACTGCTAAATCCCAGTACGGAAACCTATATTTTATGAACAACAATAAAACTGGCAAAAAAACAAATTAATGCCAGAGCGGGACCCACCCAATAACATTACTCTCAACACCTTGTTCTGTCACTGCATATCATTATATCATTTATAAAAGGCTGAAAGAATGAGAATGGCAGCCAATACCATCACATCTCTACAAATGTGCATGAAGGTCTTCTTCCACATTTAAATCCCTTGGAGCCTTGGTATTGAGCATGAGCATATAGCGTGATTCCAATCTTCTCAACTGTTGTTCTCTTTCACCACCTCGTACTTTTCTAGAAACCGTATCAAGCACAAAATAGCTAAATTCTCCCTCCCTGAAACCATGACATTCCCCAAAGTGTCTTGCCACTGGGTATTTATGGTCTCTATCCTTGATGGCTCTAATGTGCTGTAAAATACAAAGATGGGCTTTCAAAGTTGTGCTCCCAACATACAATTTAGGGCAGGTACACTGAAGGACATAATCTGAAAATTCACCTTTGCAATGTAGGGCTTTGTTGATACGTTTAGGAGCGTTCATTAATGGTGAGCTCACTTGTGAGGTGTTCACTCCAAAGCTACAGGCCTTACACTTGTGGCACTTCTTAAATTCAGGGATATTGATAAACCAGGTCCTATCAGTGGACTTCTCTCTACTAAATATCCTCTCATGGACTTGGCTTTCCGGAAAGTCAGCAATGGTTTATCTGGCACCTTATCTCAAATTATTGGGGTCACTTTTAATTATATGCCAATATTTATTTCATATTGCTGGTAAAGACCCTATCCTGATCATTGAACCCTGTAATCATGCGTAGTCCTGACTTTCTTCTCACTTGGGCTGATTTCTTCTAAATACAAGCTCCTCCCTTGTTTTTTGGTCTGCCCTCTCTCTTGCTCCATATATTGCCTCTTTACTATAGCCTCTCTCTGCAAATCTGACAGCCAATTCTCTCTGTACCGCCTCCAATCGATGTGGGCCACTACAGTTCCTACTCATATTCAGGTTCTTTGCATAAGGTATACTGTATTTCAATTTGTTTGGGTAGAAGCTACATGCATGCAAGATGGTATTGCCTGCTGTTGCTTTTCTAAAGGTTCTAGTGTGTATACTGCCTTATTTTACATAAACTGTTAGATCTAGAAAGTTTCCCTTTTTTTTACTCACATGGGCAGAGAAGTGCAAATTTCAGACATTGCTGTTGACTCGCTCCATGAAGTGGGACGCCAATTGTTCTGTCCCTTTCCAAATGATAAATATATAATTTATGAAACATGTCCATAATACAATGTTCTCAGAGCACTTTAACTCAAAATTCAGTGCTAGCACCTGCTCCTCCCACCAACCCATATGCAAATTAGCATAACCAGAGATGAAACAGGTGCCCATTGCAGTTCCTCTCAGTTGTTTGAACACATGTCCAAGAAGACTGGGCAAAGAAATATAGGTGTGTGTATATATATATATATATAAATATACAGTTACTTCAAACTGTAAACTTTCATATTCAGCTTCATAGATGATTAAAGACAGTGAAAAGGTAACTTCCTTCACCATCTTGACCTGAAGATCAATAAATCAAAGGCATAAGGTGAGAAGAGACTCTGGTAACAGACTTCCAATGGTGCTGGGTAGTCACCATGTGTCCCTTGGTTGACACCATGTGGAAAAGTTCAGAATCATGTTGAGCATCAGATATTCTTTTGTGCATCTGTTGAGTGGTCACCAAATCTCATCTCTTAAAAGTTATGTCCCTTGTCACCTCTTGTCTACTTAAGCTTTCATTTTCTGCTTGTGAATCAAGTCCCTTGTACAAATCATCTTCTCAGTTTTTCCTCTCATGGTCATCCATTTGGGTTACTTGGTTGTCATTGCTCTCCCAAACATCAAAGTTGCAGGACGTTCACTTAAGTGGGACATTGCACAATTAGGTTGTAGAGTACAATTTTGTACAGTTTTCAAACTGAGCTTTTCCAGAGGTTAACACTGTACTGCTTTCTTTGGAGTACTCATAAAATGCTCAACAAGTCCATTGGCCTGTGGCCTCAAAGGTGTAATTTTTTTAATCTTTCTGTTCAGAGACTCCAGGAATTCGTTGAACTCTCAATTATTAAAAGGTGGGCCATTATCAGACTTCAGAATGTCTGGAATACCCCATGTTGTAGGGATGCCATTGAATTTTTCAATTACTCGTTTGTGATTTGTGGATGAGAGATTTTCAAACAAAGAAAAACTGGAGTACTTATCCACAATCACCATCAGGTGATACCCCTTATCAAGTGGACTGAAGAAATTGATGGCTATTCTGTCTCGTACATGCTTAGGGATTTCTGACATTCAGAGTATGTTGAGTAATATTGGTAGAAAGGCAGTTGAATATATGACAGGCCTTCAGTATCTTTTTAACGCTTTCATCTAAGAACAGAAACCAAACATGGTCTTGGAGAGCTCTTTTTGTAGCAATAATACTATAATGTTCTTCCTGAGCCTCTTTAATTACTTTATGTCACAAACTCTCCGGAATCAGGATTGTCAACCCTCGCACTATGATTCCTTCCTTATGGACAATTCTTCTGCCGATCACAACAGTAACATGGTTCCAGATGGCTGACAGTGGTCGGATTGCTGGTCACTCATGGCAGTGCTGAGTTCAGCACCACTGTGCTGATCATAAATCCCCTTTCTGACAGCCTTTTCATAGCAGTTTAATTGCCACAAAAAGATTGGTGGAAAGGACATCTTGGGGGGGGGGGGCACATGGGGCCCTGGCACTTCCCACGACCATGTTGTGGGCAGTGCAGGGGCCCCCCTGCTTAGCACCCATTTGAAGGATGCTTTTGTGCACCTGCATTGGCCTTGGCACCCTTAAGTGAGCTGAGACCAATACCGTAGCACTGTTCCCACTGGATTGATGGGCAGGAACATTGTAATATGATGTTCCCACTGATCAGCCCAGTGAGAACATCATAATACGACTGAAGGTGAGGCCGTCAGGTTGATGGCTGTCTCATCTCCGTGAGTTTGGTGGTCAGCTCCTCCAACCACAAACTCGTAATCGGGCCCTATGTCTTTTAACTTCAACATGTCACTATCAAGGTTTGTGGGAGTGATAATCTGGGCTAACAAGATAGCAGCTGGTGTATTTGATTTCACAATGAAATTAATGTAGGCTTCAGCTGTCTAGGATGGAGTACAGTGACCTTGTATAGGTACGCTGGAAAAGTAGTCTGCATAATTCTGATCCTTTCCTGGATGATGCACAATTTTATAATCGTACTCTTGCAATCGCAGTCCCATTGTTCAATACAAGGATGTATCTTTAATTTTGAATTGCCAAAGATGGTCAGTAAAGCTTGATGATCAGTTACCAACATAAAAGGCTTTTAGTACAGGATTACAAGGAAATGTTCAAAGGACCATACACAGCTACACTTTCTTTCTCAGGTTGCGAGTAGGCGTGTTCTGTTTGAGACACACTTCTATTAGCATAGGCCACAATTTGCCTTCAAACATTTGGCCGTCCAGTGTGCTATGCAAGTACACTGCCTAACTCAACTGGGCTAGCATCAACACAACCTCTGTATGAAGTTGGGATTGAAGTGTCCAATTTCAGGATCATTTTCAGTGGCATGTTTGAGTTCATGAAACTTCTCTCACATTCTTGTGACTATTGAAAGGTAACGTTTTACTTTGTCAACTCTTGTAATGATGCACTAACAGTTCCAAAGTATTGTAAGTTTCTTGAACAGTAACCGGGCATGCCAAGAGATGAACATACCATTGAAACATCTTGAGGGGATCAGCATTTGATAGAGCTTGTACTTGTGCAGGACCGAGTGTCATACCCCCATCAAAAAAGATTTGGACAAAGAATTTTAGTTATTATCTTGTTGAACTCACACTGTCTACATTCAAAGTCAAATAGCATACTTGTGTGAGAGCTCTATCCTGCTCCTTCTGTGTAGGTCTGAAAACTAATATGTCATTGTTATAACTGAATGTGTTCACAACAGCCTGCATGATACGTTGAATGATGTCTTGAAAAGTTAATTTATTGTTAATTTAAGTTAATTTATTGAGACCTAACTGAACCTGGTGTGGGGTTAGTGGCCTATTGCTAATTGTAGGTATTTACCTGCTCTTACCAATAATCCACTTTCCAGCAGTAGTAGATTCACATATTGCATTTTCACATTAAAGTCCATGATCTACTTATTCTTTTATCGATTTGTAAATTTCTCGTTGGTTTGTTATTTACTTGAGATACTAAGGGCCACATGTACAAGGCTTTTTTCTGTGCACAAAAGGCCGATTTGCAGTATCGGGCTGTTTGCGCACAGGAAAAAGCTTTTTGTTAGGTACAAATGCAATTTTGTGATTTGGTAATCTATTTACCGAATCCCAAAATAGGTTTGCGAGTCGCAATTAGGAAGAGGCATGCCAAGGGCGTCCCTTTCTAATTGTTGGTCACAGCGGCATTTATGACTGTTTTGTGACCGTGAATGTGGTCATAAAACAATCACAGTTAACATCAGTTTCAAATTGGTGTAAACCTTTTCCCAATTGAGAAGTAGCACCCAAGGAACCCCTTCCCCTTTGTGAAAGAGGGCACAAACATTCCCATGGACCACTGCCTACTCTGAAAAAATGAAATTGAAATGTTTCCTGCATTAAAAAAAAAAAAAGATTTATTTAAAAAGCAGTCACAGACATGGTGGTCTGCTGACCCCAGCAGGCCACCATCCCTGTGAGTGCAGCCATTCCCAAATGGGTTGCAGTTTGTGACCTGCCTCATGAATATTATTGAGGAAGGTACAACAGGTTTTGTGACTCGCAATTTGCGAGTCTCAAATCCTGACATTTCTACATGTGGCCCTTTAGATATCTAAATTATGTATGTCTTTTTTGACGTGGTCCATTGTGTTTTAAAAATTATCCAGGACGGGGGCGTGCTCTGGCCGCCAGAGTGAAAGGCAGCCTGACGGAGAGACTCCATGCGCCGGGCTGGAGCGGGGCTGGAGCGGGGCCTCGTTGGAGGTGCCATTCTCCGCTTTAAGCCTCTCCCACGGCTTCTTGGACCTGCAGGAATCATAGAGCCCAGGGCTTCCAACGCCCGACTGCGAGAGGCCTGACGAGGTGCGCCGAGCCACGCCCTCGAGTGCGAAACAGGACTGGGGGCACGTGGGGCTGCAACGGAGGCCGGGAGCACCTCTACCCCCGGTAAACAAACCTGCCAGACCCCTGTGACATGCTCTATAAATGGAGCACAAAAGTAAAGAGTAGGGGGGGTGTACCCTCTCCCCCCCACGTGCAGCATTTCAAGCACCTACCCAGCCAAAGACTTGATAATGGAGCAATAATGGAGCCCTGCAACACAAGGACCTTGATCTGTTGAGGAATGGTGGACCTCCTCCAGGAAACATTGACTCTGGCACCCCAGCTTTGACCGAGTAAAGTGAGGCTCACCAGGAACACCTCTGGCATGTAAGCAGGACTGGGCAGCACAGTTACAGTTATATTCTGAGCCTTCTTCTTGGTATACACTGGTATCTTCTCTAGAAGCTCTGACAGGGGGATCCTCGTTAGGGCGACGAGGCTGATTGTTTCGACGGGGCAGTGCAGAGGGGAAGGGGCTTTTGCCTGTCTACAGCGGCACTACAACTGAGGTCATAGTTAACCTGCCCCCCCCGGATCCCCTACTGTGGCCACCGTTCTTCTATCCCCTGTTCCCCCACTTCAGCATCAGGTGGGCAGTCTGAGGTGGACCTAGGCCTGGCACGAACTGTTCCCAGCAGCTCCGGAGACAGGGTCTATGAACACCCAGATCGTTTAGACGAGAAGGAGGGAACACCACCCAATGGATGCGCAGTTTTAACGGCCTACTCATCCTATGTGAAATCCCCCTCCAGACCCAACCTGCTGGATTGACCCTTTACAACAGCTGCAGTCTTGGTAGCCTGCCCGACTATGCCACAGACCATGAGAAGTGAGAACGGGGCCAAACACACATGTATCTGCTAGGCACTTTATTTCTGGGGCCTTCGTACCTTTGGGGAAATGCCAAACGGGAAGTCTTCAGGTAAACACTCCCGCCAGCTGCTGTTCTCCGAGGCCTTCGCACAACCAAAAACCATGGTGGCGCAGACGGCCCCTCCCTGGCCCGCGACCTCGTCAGCTGACCCCCCCCTACGATGGAGGCAACAGACTGCATATTGCAAGAGATTGCCGCGGTGGGACGCCGCCTGGAGGCGATGGATTTAAAAATAACAGATCTAACTGTGGCCTCCTCCTCCATTCGGGCTGACATCGCTGGCTTCCGGGAGACAGCAAATGACTTGGACAAACGTCTTACGGCTGTGGAGGGCCAGGTGGCGGCACTGCCCAACCAGGAGGCTGAGTTGCAGTCCCTTTGGGCAAAGGTTACCGATTTGGAGGATAGGAGTCGCAGGGACAACGTACGCTTTTTCGGTATCCCGGAACATAAGGAGGTATCTGATATCAAGACTTTTCTCAAAACCCTCCTGTCCGAACTTACTGGTATGGAGTTCTCGCCACCGTTGGAGTTCCAAAGAGTACACAGGGTCGGCTCTTTACACAAAGCGACCTCCAACAAGCTACGTCCTATCATCGCATGTTTTTCGCGCCACGACCAGGCCCGCCAGATCGCTGGAGGGTCACGAGATAAGAGTGGTGGCAGATTTCTCCAGACTAACAAATGAAAAACAAAAGGCATTCTTGGCTCTCCGCCTGCAACTTAGGAACCTGGATATTAAATATGGCCTTTTCGAACCAGCCTGTCTGTGGATTACATATAATGGCAAATCCAGAGACTTTACCGAACCTGAAGGCCTCGGCTCCTTCCTGAACAGTCTTGACTCCCATCCCATGGACACTGCCACCGTGCACCTGGACTCTGACTCCCTCTCTGCCGGGGACTCCTTCACTACTCCATCCCTGCTGTCTCAACCTCAGCGCCCAACCTCACAAAAGAGAGGCAGAATGTACGAATGATCACCTAAATCTCAGGACAGTCATGACCATGTCCTTCAAGCGGTGATTGACCACACTCAGGACCTGGGCAGAGACAAGTCCTGTTTTCCCTTGAAACCAACAATCGACGAACATTCATGACACCTACCACCTGACTGCCCGGAGGACTTCTCGATCCGAACTGGGCACCAGGTTCTTCTACCTTTGGACAGCTAAGTGGCAAATTCAACTTTTCTAATAGATGGCTTCCTCTCTGGTGGGAGGGGGTTTGGGAGGGATTTGGGCCGATGCAAAATCTTACCATCATTGATAGGTTTGAGATGCCCTTCGCCTGCTTTAGTGCCAATACTTTGCTGTTTTGGGGTAAGAATTATGATTGGACATGTGGAAGCCAAAGTGGTGGCAAATGCCCTATTAAATTAATGTTGCCTATTTTCTCTGATACAGTTGCTACATGAGACATTTATTTAATGTTGTTGTATTATGTATGGCATTGCTCATCCTATGCGGATCGTATGGCTGACCTCTGGATGTGGGTTTTATCCCTGCCGACAGAGATCATTGGCTCCTTCTCTCCTGTACTCCCCCATCTGAGTTTTCTAATCTATCTCCCTGCAGGACGGTGGTCACAGGACTTCTCCTCTTCCCCTCGTGACGAGACTTCCCCATGTCCCCTCAGCATTCTTCACATCCCGGCTAAGGGAAAGGCTAGCTCCACCCCAGTAAATTATTTACTCACACTTGTCAAAATAGAGGGATGTTCAGTGCTCTAGCGTAACAGGATTTCGGCACTCACATCGAGCTATCCGGGGGCTTTCCTGCCCTCCCTAGATGTCCCCTAGACGGAGTTACACAGTTACTCCCCTGCTCCTAGCCGCTGAGGTTCCTTAGTGGACTTACCGGATTGTAAGTGAACTATCAGCCCCCCTCCTCTTCCCCCCAGCGGCATCCTCCCAGCGTGCGGGCCTTACAGGCTCGGACCCGTAGTTTAGTAGACTCTCTGTAGCGAGAAATACTCCGCTACTGTTTTCATCCCTTTCCCCTTACACTATAATCACTTACTTCTTTTTCTTTTTCTTAGCTCTTTACACCCCTTTCCTCCCTTCTGAGCTTATTAGATTGTTTGCTCTTTCCCGTTCGTCTGGGGGCTGCTTCTCCCTCTCTATTTCTTCCCTCTCCTGCTCTCCTTGCGTTTTCCCTATCTCCCTGTCTTGCTCCTTTACCTGCTTGATTCTCTTTTCTCCTGTGCCCGAGGGTTTTATTTACACCTTCCCCTTTTCTTTATTTGTTTTCCCCATCTCACGCCTTTGCAGAGCTTTCTTACTCCTAACATCTCTTTTCCTTTTCTCTATCATAGAACAATAAACCCTGTGCTTTTCTTTGACTAGGCTCCCACTACGTCCACTAATGGGGTCGACGACTCCACTCACGATTATGTCCTGGAATGTACATGGCATGACCCACTACATCAAGCAACAGAAAGTCCTATCTTATCTCTGCTCTAAACACACCGACATAGCCGTACTACAGGAAACACACCTCTCCCCATCAGAATCAGAAAAACTCCATAGAGATTCGGTGGGCAGGGTGCTTTTCAGCGGAACACCATCCATACACAGTGAAACGCAGGGCTCAGGGGGGAGGTGCGGAGTGGCAATACTTCTTCGTCGTTCCTTACAGTTTCGGCTATTTAAGACATGGTGCAACCCGGAAGGGCGCTACGTCCTCACCAAGCTCACCGTAGGCTCTTCTTCAATTTGTATAGGTTCCATATATGCTCCCACAAGCTCCATAAATTCCTTCTTCCTCTCTCTCTATCGTCTATTAACACAGATTGCCGCCTCCCAATATATACTAAGAGGGGATTGGAACATTGTTCAAGACGCCAGTCTTGATCGCTCAAGTGGTCTTGATGTGGGCAATAACGCAGACCGGGCCCTCCTACATGATAACCTAGCGGATCATGGTCTGCTGGATTGCTGGGGTCTTTCCCACCCCTCCGACCGTGAATACACTTTTGTCTCCTCGGTCCACGGGACTCAATCACAGCTAGATTACTTTTTGATTACTCACCGAATATTGCAGTTGTTCCGATTGTCGGGAATCCTTCCGGACGCTCTGTCTGCTCAATCCTCTGTTTTATTAACCCTAGAACTCGGGTTGGTCTCACCCAGCCATAAGGTGAAACCCTGAAACCGGTCCCAGGATGCTTGTTTCCGGTCCAGGGAGAACCTGGCCTGGCAGTTCGGGCTGGACTGTTCCCTTGAGGAACAGGGTCAAGACTGATTTGCATATGGCTGGGTTCAAACTGGGGTGGCATGGTGAGCAAAATAATGGATGGATTAAACCCAGATCTGTGACTGGGGGTGAATGTTTGATTGGTTCTGCATGCCGTCCATCTAGTTACGCTATCCCACAGCGTTTGTGTTTTGCTTTGCTTCTGCCGCCCTAAGTGCGCCGGGTATGCCCAGACGTGGGTCCCGGGCTCACTGTGCCACTGGATTCAAGCTAGCCTGGCTGATGAGGGGTGAAACCCTGAAACCGGTCCCAGGATGCTTGTTTCCGGTCCAGGGAGAACCTGGCCTGGCAGTTCGGGCTGGACTGTTCCCTTGAGGAACAGGGTCAAGACTGATTTGCATATGGCTGGGTTCAAACTGGGGTGGCATGGTGAGCAAAATAATGGATGGATTAAACCCAGATCTGTGACTGGGGGTGAATGTTTGATTGGTTCTGCATTCCGTCCATCTAGTTACGCTATCCCACAGCGTTTGTGTTTTGCTTTGCTCACCCAGCCATAAGCCCTGGCGCCTTTCAAATCCCAGATACCGAACCCCGAAGGGGAAGGAACAACTTAAATCACATATGGCCACATATCTTCAGGATAATAAGAGCTCAGTTTCCTCGCCCCAGCTTCACTGGGCGGTGGCGAAGGCATTGATTAGAGGACAACTCATGAGAGATGAGCCCATCTCCAATGCTCAAAGGAGAGACCAACAGAGCAAACTAGAAGATTGTATTGCCCAGGCCACCCGGGAGTACACCTCAATGCCCACCCTATCCAGCCGTTGCCGCCAAGAACGAGCCGAAATGGAGCTCAACTCCCTTTATACCTCGGGGGTGGAATATGCTTCACAACGGTTGAAAGGTTGCCACTATGAACACAGGGAGAAGGCAGGCCACCTACTGGCCGCCCAACTACGTCAAAGGGAGGCAGCACTGGCCATACCAGCAATACGTAATCATGACAACACGCTTATCGTGCACCCTCAGGCAATTGCAAATGAATTTGGCCATTATTACCAAGGCCTGTATACCCCAGAAACGATCAAGGACACTGATTGCTTGGACGCTTTCCTTGGGAGAGCAAATATACCCTGTCTCTTGGCTAAAGGCAGAGCGCTCCTAGAGGGTGACATCAGCAAGGAGGAGATCCAGCAGGCGATAGCCAATTTACCATACCATGAGGCACCTGGGGAGGATGGGTTTACGTCCGCATTTTATAAATGGATGGGAGCTGGCATTCAGAGGAACTGACCAGACGGGTTGCTTACACCCTCTCTCCAACAAAGCCTCCATCACAGTCTTACCCAAGCCAGGTAAGGACCCTCTTCTGTGTGGAAGCTACTGCCCTATTTTGCTCCTCAATTGGGATATAAAGATATTAGCAGGGATAGTGGCATCTCGCCTCAAGAAGGTTATTCCCTTCTTCGTTCACCACACACAGGTGGGTTTTGTGCTGGGCCACTCATCAATGAATCACCTCCGCACACTCTTTCATGCTATATGGATGGCGCAAGACTCGTGAGAGGAAGCCCTTGCTCTTTCACTGGACGCCGAGAAGGCATTTGATTGCATGGAGTGGTGGTACCTCTTTGAAATCCTAAAACGTTTTGGCGAGGGACTAGTTTTATCAATAGAGTGCGCTTATTATATGACTCCCCGATGGCCCAGGTAAACTGAGGAGGATTCCTCTTGGACACCTTCTCGATCCACAGAGGGATATGACAGGGCTGCCCGCTTTCTCCCTTATTGGTCCTATTGGCCGTGGTACCGTTAGCAGCGTTTATTCGTAGCTCCAACCTTATATCTGGAATTTCAATCCCAGGCGGGAGTTCCGTCATTTATCTATCTGCGGATCATATCCTTCTTACTCTCCCTGACCTACCCAATTCCCTCCGGACCCTTAGAGAGATTTTAATGGAATTTGAACATCTTTCGGGCTATTGGATAAAATGGGATACGAGTGAAGCACTACCATTACCTCCTGTAACAGTCAGCACTTCAGCGCAAGGACTCCCGGTCAAATGGAAACACTCACGTCTTCGTTACCTGGGCATTGACATTAACAAAGGTTTGGATAAAATAGTGACGGACAATTTGGACCCCTTGCTTAGCAATATGAAACGAGAATTTGAGAAGTGGAATCTTTAGGCCTCTCTATGTGCGGGAGAGTGCAGGCGGTACGAATGGTGACATTTACAAGATTTCTATATGTCTTGGGCATACTCCCCTTGCAAATACCCTTATCTCTCCTCCGAGAGATAGACCGTTGCATCCGTGCTTTCGTCTGGGGGTCCATATGCCCACAGCTACCTAGATCCGCACTATTAGCATGGCATGAGTTTGAAGGTCTGAGTCTTCCCTCAGTCGAACACTACGCCTCCGCATTGCATCTCTCACAATTGATCTTTTTACTCCCGGGAGCACAGGATCCACCACTCTGGGTGGAAGTAGAATGGACACTTACAGGAGCCTGATCAGGTCTCCAGATGCTTTATGATGCACGTCCGGTATATCAGCAAACTACCAATCCCATGATTGGAGCTATGCGGAAAGCATGCTGGCAAGCGCATTGATCCTTAAAAGTGGACCCCCATTTGCATGATAGAGCCCCATTATGGGGCATTAAATGTTTTCAGATTGGGGGAAGACTATCTTTTGGAGAGATTGGAGCTTGAGAGGCTCACGCGAGTAGACCAGCTCATATTGGGAGATACATGGAAGTCGTTCGCAGAGCTCAAGGAAGAATTTGATATTCCTGAGCATTATTCATGGTGTTTCTTTCATCTCCGACATTGTCTAGTGAGACGTCTAGGGAATCCCCCCCGGCAACTTACAAACTCACCAGTACTCCAATACCTGGAAACTTGGGGTCAACTAACGGGGGCTCTTTCCGGACTACAGGCATTATTAAATCTGCACGTTTTCTCACTGCCCCTCCTTAATTCCCCTCATGAATAAGTGGCAGGTGAGCCAGCAGATCGACTACGACATAGAGGACTGGGCAGACTTAATTGAGGCTAGAGACCGGGGTGCCCGAGAGGCCCGCTTGAAATGTTGTCTTTTCAAAACCTTACATGATTGGTATTGGACCCCCCAGAAACTGCACACTGCAGGATTACTATCTCACGCCTCTTGCTGGAGATGCCCGCACACTCATTGTGATTTGCCCCATATTTTACATGATTGCCAAGCCATTCAGCCTTTTTGGCGGTTGGTGGGCAATACCCTTAGGGAAGTGTTACCCCTGCCGCCTCTTCTCACCCCTGCCCTTTTACTAATGCACAACACTGGAGGGCTCTATGAACTCTCCCGACCACAATGCTGTTTATTGCACATCGCACTAGCCACAGCAAAACTATGGGGGTCATTCTGACCTCGGCGGTAAAAGGCTCTTACCGCCGGTCAGAAGTCCGCCATTCTACCGCCGCGGCCACGGTAAACCGCCACGGGCATTCTGACCCACAACTGCCAAACCGCCAAAAACCCGACATCCACGGAAGGCCGCCTCATCAGCGGTCAGCGATAAACTGGAGATGGCCAAACCTCCACCGTCACGCCAACACAAACACGCCCATGCCATTACGACCCACGAATCCACACGGCGGTCTTTCATCCGCGGTATTCCATTGGCGGTACACACCGCCGCACTCAAAATACACACACCTTTACAAAACACAGCCACATTGGACAATTCCAATTACACACACCTGATACACATACATACACCACTCCCACACATCCAATCAACTATAAAACACACCCACATCACCCACAAACCCCCACTACTAGAATTTCGGAGAGAAGGCGAGAGAGAGAGAGAGAGAGAGCACAGCTATCGACAAACCCAACACACACAGGAACACAACATCATCACCCACACTACATCCACGCACAAAACACCACACACCACCACACACACCACACTCCTCACCACAAACACCACCCCACACCACCCCATGGCACCCCAAAGACACCCCAGGTTCTCGGACCAAGAACTCAGGGTCATGGTGGAGGAAATCATAAGGGTAGAGCCCCAGCTCTTCGGCACACAGGTGGAACACACCACAATAGCCAGGAAGGCGGAGCTATGGCAGAGGATCGTCAACAGGGTCAGCGCTGTGGGACAGCATCCCAGAAACCAGGAAGACATCAGAAAGCGCTGGAACGACCTACGGGGGAAGGTACGGTCGATGGTCTCCAGACACAACATCGCTGTGCAGAGGACTGGCGGCGGACCACCACCCACCCCTCCCGAATTCACAGCATGGGAGCAAGAGGTCCTTAACATCCTGCATCCTGCGGGCCTCGCTGGAGTAGGCGGAGGAATGGACTCTGGTAAGTCTAGTCTCAACTACTCCACCCCCCCCAACCACCAGCATGCCAACCCACACCCCCACCCTCACCCCCAACCCCCCAGCACACATCCTCCCTGCCAATGTCTCACCAGCACAACCCACCCAACCCAAAACCAAACCCTGAATGCCAACACAAACCATGGACACCCATCACCTATGCATGACCACTGCACATACCCATCCCCACCACAAACCACCCTCACAACTCCTGCCACAAGGGAATGCCAGCACTGGGGGACAAGGGCACCCACAAATCGCACACCATGGAACACACAGAAGCAATAACCATACTCTTTCACCCCTGCAGGGCCCGAACGCCAACACACCGGCCAGGAGGGTCCAGATATGTCCATCCCACCCCCAGAACAGGCCCGCAGTGAGGACAGCAGCTCTGTCGACCTGGAACCTGATGACCAGCCCGGACCATCGGGGACCTCTGGACAGTCGGTTTCCCACACACAGACACAGGCCACAGCAGACCTAACCCCCTCTGGGAATATCAGCACAGCTCCCACCCAGCGGGCCCATGCCTCTGTCTCCAGGACAGGTCAATCAGCGGTGTGTCCGCCACTACAGGGCACCCAGGCTGATCCAACACCCCAACAACAACAGGGACCTGGGGGCAGTGGTAGTGGGCACACCGTCCAGGGGACAGAGGCCCGGGGAAACAGGGCAACTGGGAGGGCTGCACTGCGACAAGGGGGGGAGGAAAGGCCCAGGAAACCGACTCTCCAAGAGGCCCTCACCACCATCATGGGAGCATATCACCGCTCCCAGGAGACGATGGCGACGGTACTGGCCAGGTTCCAGGAGATCCAGGCACAGCAGGAGGAACGGTACATGGGTTACAGAGAGGAGCTCAGGAACATCATCCAGGCCCTGAACCTAATAGTCACCACATTGCAGGACCATGTGGCACCCCAAAGGGCCCCTGTCACCAGCCCGGACCAGGAACAGCCTACCACCTCCGCCGGCGCTAGTGGACAGGAGGCCCCCACACAACGACGGGCCACCAGAACCCCACCTCCTGCTGAAGATCAACCACCCCGCAAGAGGAGCCTGAGATCACAAAGGAAGACAGAGTAGGATGCCAAGACCCCCGCCAGCCTAAGATCCCCCCGGATGTCATTCCACTGTCCCACATCGTCACCCTGTCCAACCTTGAACTGCCCCTGCTCCATCCTTCCACAGGCATATGGACAATGCACCTGTGCGACCGAGAACTGGACTCTGCCATGGACATCACTCCACCCCCACCCATCACCGTTTTACTATCATGGACCTATATGTAGCACTTTAAATAAATCACTAATTGCACTTAAAATACTCAGGAGTCTGCTTGTATTCTTAACAAATGTATTACACATAACGGTTCAAAATTGTTCAGTTACATTGTGATGACAACATACCAATGTCAATGTGCTTTACTCCATGGCCGAACAAACCAGAAGTCACGCAGTGGGTCATACAGCTCTGAAAAGCCAAGGGAAAGTCACAATTCAGTTGAAAGGAACTGGGGGGAAACACAGAAAGTAGAGATGTAGGAGGTCAGAAGTCAATGTAAAAAGGCATGGGGGATTCTTACCTGGGTGCTACTGAAAATACTGTTGTATGACTGTGTCCCTGTTGTCCGTGTCGTCCCCGTCGTCTTCCTCCTCTTCACTCTCCACAGGCTCCACAGCTGCTACAACACCACCATCTGGACCATCCTCCTGCAGAAGAGGCACCTGGCGTCGCAATGCAAGATTGTGAAGCATACAGCAGGCCACGATGATCTGGCACACCTTCCTGGGTGAGTACATTAGGGATCCCCCTGTCATATGCAGGCACCTAAACCTGGCCTTCAGGAGGCCGAAGGTCCTTTCTATGATCCTCCTAGATCGCCCATGGGCCTCATTGTACCGTTCCTCTGCCCTGGTCTGGGGATTCCTCACTGGGGTCAGTAGCCAAGGCAGGTTGGGGTAACCAGAGTCACCTATTAGCCACACACGGTGTCTCTGTAGCTGTTCCATAATATAAGGGATGCTGCTATTTCGCATAACATACGCGTCATGCACTGACCCAGGGAACTTGGCATTTACATGGGAGATGTACTGGTCAGCCAAACAGACCACCTGGACATTCATCGAATGGTAACTTTTCCTGTTTCTGTACACCTGCTCATCGTCTTTTGGGGGTACTAAGGCCACATGGGTCCCATCAATGGCACCAATGATGTTGGGGATATGTCCGAGGGCATAGAAGTCAGCCTTCACAGTGGCCAAATCACCCTCCTCAGGGAAAATAATGTAGCTCCGCATGTATTTCGTCAGGGCAGACAACACTCTGGACAAAATCTTAGAAAACATAGGCTGAGACATCCCTGATGACATGGCCACTGTTGTCTGAAAAGACCCACTTGCCAAAAAATGGAGTACTGACAGAACCTGCACCAGAGGGGGAATTCCTGTGGGTTGGCGGATGGGGGACATCAGTGCTGGCTCCAGCTGGGCACACAGTTCATGTATAGTGGCTCGGTCAAGTCAGTAGCGAAGTATTATATGACGTTCCTCCTTTGTCGACAGGTCCATCAGCGGTCGGTACACGGGAGGATTCATCCTTCTCCTCGCAAGTCCCAGCGGACGGTGCCTAGGAAGGACAACATGGAGCACAGAGTCAAGCAACCCACAGGTACGTAACTACAGCTTGCACAGTACACGATTCTCAATGCATTGAATGGCTTGTATGAGTGGCAATGCAAGGCCTAGGCCTGTGTGACGCAGTAGTAATTAAGCCCTGTGGGCCCTTGTAATGGCGGCTGCCTGACCTGAGAAGTGTGACAGTGGGATGTGAGGTCAATGCGCTGGCGTGACACACCGTGGCGGTAGGCGGTCGAAGACCGTGGCGCAAAGCCGCATTGGTGAACATCGAACCCTATGGGTTTCACGAGCCAATGACTAGCTGCGCCGGCGGTCACGGAATGCACCGCGGCGGTACGCGCCGCCGCGGCCGTGACCACCATTTTCTATCTGGTTAATCACTCGAGACCTGATCATCCACAGGAAAGGACCTATACTGCAAGGGCTGCTATGACCTTGGTCTGGGAGATACAATGGCTGCTGCGACTGGGGAAAGGGCCCCTGCCTTCACTACAGAAGAGTTGGAGAAACTTGTGGATGGGGTCCTCCCCCAGTATGCGCGACTCTACGGTCCTCCAGACCAACAGGTAAGTACACTTTGTGCATGTTGAATGGGCTATGCCTGGGTTGTGTATGGTGGATGTAAGATGGTGGGGTGGGGAGACAATGACGAGTGCAAGGCACGACAGATGAGAGCATGTGCCAAATGGCAAGGTTGGGGAGGGGGGCCAATCACATCTATCATGCGGAAAATTGATGATATTTCAATTTCCACCCTGTACATGTCAAATAGGTCAGCGCCCATCAGAAAGTCGACATTTGGCGTGCCATCGCCAAGGAAGTCCGGGCCCTGGCGGTCCACAACAGACGGGGCACCCACTGCCGCAAGAGGTGGGAGGACATCCGCCGCTGGACCAGGAAAACAGCAGAGTCACTGCTGGGGATGGCCTCCCAACCTAGGAGGGGTGCCAGTCGTACCCTGACCCCCCTGATGCCCGGATCCTGGCGGTGGCCTACCCCGATTTGGATGGGCGCGTGAGGACATCACAACAGACACAAGGGGGTGAGTACCAGCACATTCAGCTATCTTTACGCGCAGTGGAGGTGCCTGGGTGGGGGAAGAGGGCTGTGGGTGACATTAGGCCAGGGCGCTTTCTGTAGTGTAGTCCTCTGCTTTAGCCATGTCCCTGTGCCCCCGCCCCCCACCTCTGTAGGGTGACAAGTACAGCTATCCATGGTCCTGCATCACCCATGTGTGCGTTTGTTGTCCCTAGACCTGTTGGCCTAGTCACAAGTACTGAGTAGTGTACCCCGATTGCGCGGCTTAGTGCATGAGACTCCTGTGTCTGTCCTCTCCGCCAACGGTGTTGACAATGCATGCACTCAACCTGTTTTTATGTCTCCCCCCACCCTTTTTCTTTATCTTCTTGTGCATGTGTGCATTAGCATCATCAGGAGGAGGAGAATTGGCACCGGAGCACGAGGGAGCTGCAACTCACCAGGCCCCGGTGGGCCATGGCACAGACACCGAGGCCACCAGTGATACGTAGGGCGAGGGGAGCTTCACAACGGGGAGCCGTGGTGACACCAGCGACACCGACACATCCTCGGATGGGAGCTCCCTAGCGGTGGCGGCAACATCCGGGCCCCCCGCCTCTACAGGTACAGCCGCCACCCCGCGCACCAGCTCCGCCCTCCCAGCAGCCCCTCCGCCTCGCTCCGTGCCCGCTCGCCCAAGAAGGCGGGCGTCTCCTTCGCCCCAGGCACCTCAGGCCCTGCCCCTGTTACCCCTGCTGCCCTCAGTGAGGAGGTCATTGACCTCCTACAGACCATCATTGTTGGGCAGTCTACCCTTTTGAATGCCATCCAGGGGGTAGAGAGGGAGGTGCATCGTAGCAATGCATACCTGGAGGGCATTCATTCGGGTCAGGCTGCCCATCAACGATCGTTCAATGCTCTGGCCTCAGCACTGACGGTAGCCATTGTCCCTGTTTCCAGCCTCCCTCTTCTAACTGCCTCCAGCCTGTCTCTGTCTCCTGTTCCTCTGCCTATCCCACCCACACCATCAGACCAGCCTGCACACACCTCAACACCCAAGGGCAGCTCATCCAGACATAAGCACCACAGATCACACAAACATTCACCCAAGCAACACCCAGATGCAGACATGCCAACAGCCACTACCACCTCTGTGTCCCCCACCTCCTCGTCTCCCTCCTCCCTCCCTGTGACGTCTCTACTCACACCTGCATGCACACCACCAACAGCCAGTACTTCCATCACCAGCACACCCTCCAGTACAGTCCGCACACTTGCAGTCACCACCCCCACTGCCATTTACACGTCCCCTGTGTCCTCTCCCACTGTGTCTGTCACCCCCTCTTCCAAGACACACAAACGCAGGCAGACACCCACCCAACAGCCAAGCACCTCACGACAGCCTCCAGCCCATGCACCTTCACCCAAGGACAGCACACCTGACTCTCCTACAACCACCCCTCTTCCTCCACTCCCATAACCACTACACCTACCCTTTACCCTGGTCCTAAAAAAGTTTACCTCTCCTCTCTTGACCTCTTTCCCTCCCCTGACCCCCCCCTTCCATCTGCTAAGAGTCCCAGGAGCGCCTCAGCCACCGCCAGCCTGGCTTCAAGGGTCACCGTAGTGCATGGCTTCTGGAGTCCCCCCTTTGCCAGCAGTGATACATCGGTCAGCAGCAAGGGGACAGCCAGCCCCCCCCCCCCTGGAAAGAGGACCCGTAAAGTAAGGGGACGCCGCGGGACGACTGACACGGCTGCCCCCAAGGACCAAAGTTCTGCCACTTCACCTGCCAAAACATCCAGGGGAGGCAAGGGCCAGAGAGCCAGATCGAAGGAGGGCAAGGGCAGCAGGGCGGAGAAGTCAGCCAGCAGGAGCGCGGACCAGGAGGGCCCCACAAGCCCCATCCCGGGTGTGAGGGAGGACACCCAAGGGCCCAGCACACCGTCACCGAAGGGTCCAGCAACTGCACGGTCGAGGGCGACTGAGCAGGGAGTCGTGGCCAGGTCTGACTCCCTTGACTTACAGAACAAGCACCGCTGAACAGGGCCCCGCCGTCCAGAAAGGCACAGCGGAACAGGGCCCCGCCGTCCAGAAAGGCACCGTTGAACAGGGCCCCGCCGTGCAGAAAGGCAATGCTGAACAGGGCACCGCCGGGAGGAGCACCGCTGAACAGGGGCCCTTCATCTCAAGCACTGCTCCGCTGGGCCCCGCCGTCTCAAGCCCCGCTCCGCTGGGCCCTTCATCTCAAGCACCGCTCCGCTGGGCCCCGCAGTCTCAAGCACCGCTCCGCTGGGCCCTTCATCTCAAGCACCGCTCCGCTGGGCCCTTCATCTCAAGCACCGCTCCGCTGGGCCCCGCCGTCTCAAGCACCGCTCTGCTGGGCCCCACCGTCTCAAGCACCGCTCTGCTGGGCCCCGCCGTCTCAAGCACCGCTCCGCTGGGCCCTTCCTGTCAAGCACCGCTCCGCTGGGCCCCGCCGTCTCAAGCACCGCTCCGCTGGGCTCATCATCTCAAGCACCGCTCCGCTGGGCCCCGCCGTCTCAAGCACCGCTCCGCTGGGCCCTTCCTGTCAAGCACCCCTCCGCTGGGCCCCGCCGTCTCAAGCACCGCTCCGCTGGGCCCTTCATCTCAAGCACCGCTCCGCTGGGCCCTTCCTGTCAAGCACCGCTCCTCTGGGCCCCGCCGTCTCAAGCACCGCTCCGTTGGGCCCTTCATCTCAAGCACCGCTCCACTGGGCCCTTCCTGTCAAGCACTGCTCCGCTGGGCCCTTCATCTCAAGCACCGCTCCGCTGTGCCCCGCCGTCTCAAGCACCGCTGGCCCAATGACAGTGCCGGTTCTGTGTTGTGCTAATGTTCACGCTGCACACGGGCCACCCTGCCTCCTCCATTGCCTGTGGAGACTGTTATCCACTTGATGGACTGTGGCTTTGCACTCCCCAGGATATGACAGTGGGCAAGCCACCCACTTGTGAGACATGAGAGACTGTGGCTTTGCACTCCTCAGGATATGACAGTGGGCAAGCCACCCACTTGTGAGACTTGAGAGACTGTGGCTTTGCACTCCCCAGGATATCACAGTGGGCAAGCCACCCACTGTAGAGACTTGAGAGACTGTGGCTTTGCACTCCCCAGGATTGAACAGTGGGCATGGTGGCCCCTTCTTGGATCTGGCGTCGTGGACTCATGTGGCTGTGGTGCCCCCCCTTCTCTTCCCCCTGAGGTACCTGCAGTTTTATCATCTGATGCCCCTGCAGTGTTCTCTCCAACGGACTCAGGTCTCCTGTGTGGGCTTTGCCCACGGACATTTGCAATTTCAGTGACTGTGCGGGACTTTTTGCCTCTATTTATCGGTTACGCAATGTTTACACTTGGATTTTTTTGTTTCATTTTCCTATTTTACCATGACTTCAATGAACCTATTTTTTACATAAATGTTGTTTCTCACTTTAATCATATCTTTTCATTATTCCGGGGGGTTTGGGTGGGGTCACTTTGACTTGGTGCTCTGCCTTGGTGTGTAGATAGTTGGGGGGTGGGTGTAATGCGTATGTGTGTGCCCGTAACCCTTCCTCCTCCCCCCCTCCCCTGTGTCGTAGGTGCGGTACTCACCGTTGTCGTCTGCGCCGGAGTTCGTACTCGTGGTAGATGAGCAGGTAGATGAGAGCAGGTAGGATGTTCAATTCGGGCTCCATGCTGTCCTCCGTCCTCGTGGAGTGTATAGAGGTGAGCGTTTTCCCGTTCGTAGTCTGTTTCCGCCGTGTTTTTATCGGCGGGGCTCCCGCCCCGGAAAAGGTGGCGGGTTGCTGAGTTGTGATAGGGTGGGCGGTACATTGTCTGCCGCCTGCCTGTTGGCGGTGACCGCCGCGCTGTTTGTGTGTCCCGCCGTGGCGGTCGGAGTGTTAAAGTGGCGGGCTCTGCTGGCGGTTCCCGCCAGGGTCAGAATTCCATTTTTTGGACCGCCAGCCTGTTGGCGGGTTGGCCGCCGCTTTATCACCGACCACCAGGGTCAGAATGACCCCCACAATGCCTTACAATCTAGAATGTAATACGTTGTAACACATTTACATCATAACTCATCTCTCTATCTTCACTATGAATTCTGAAAGGAAAACTAACACATGAACAAAAAGAATAAAGGCAAACAGCCAAACACTAATACTCCACTACTGTCTCACATAATCTTCCAAATAAGTTGGTGGACTATGTATTCTTGTTCCACATGTCAGTCCCCCGACTCGCTAACGTTTTGTTGGACTTGGCCTTTTCTGCAGGCTGTACCCCTAAATATTTGCCTTCACCCCTCCTATTTTTGCTGAATGTGTTTTTTTGGGCATTAGGACTCTGTACAATGTACCACTGCTAACCAGTGGTAATATGCTTGTTCTCACATCGTAAAACTAGTAAAATTGGCTTACACCAGATTGGCATGTTTACTTTATTGTAAGTCCGAGGCAAAGTGGTATACTATATACCTAGGGCCTATAAATTAAATAAATGCTACTAGTGGGTCTGTGGCACTAATTGTGCCACCCACTTAAGTAGCCTCTTAAAACATGTCCCAAGCCTGTCATTGCAGCCTGGATGCAGTTTTATCCTGCCAATTTACTTGGCAATATAACACATTTGCCAAGCCTTAATATCCTCTTTTATTGTATAAAGGTCACCCCTAAGTTAGGCCCTAGGTAGTCCACAGGACAGGGTGCATTTTAATTACAAGGTTGGACATGTACCTTCAAGTTTTACATGTCCTTTTAGTGAAAATGTATTACATTTGTTTTTCACTACTGTGAGTCCAAACTCTCTTATAGGATAACATTTGGTTGCCTTACTGCATCTAGTAAGTGTTAACCTTTGATAGGGAACATTTGAACATTTCATGTTTGGCATCTGAGACATTGTAATTAAAATCCTCTTTTATTGTATATAGGCCACCCCTACGTAAGGCCCTAGGTAGTCCATAGGACAGGGTGCATTTTAATTACAAGGTTGGACATGTACCTTCAAGTTTTACATGTCCTTTGAGTGAAAAAAATGTTACATTTCTTTTTCACTGCTGTGAGGCCTACCTCTCTCATGGGATAACATTGGGTTGCATTACTGCATCTAGTAAGGGTTAACCTTTGATGGGGAACAGGTGACCATCTCATGTTTGGGATCTGAGACATTGTAATTAAAATCCTCTTTAATGGTAAAGTCAGAATTTAAGTTACCATTTTTAAAATGCCACTTTTAGAAAGTTGACATTTTCCTGTCCTATTTAGTGCCTGCAGCCTGTTCCTGTGTTACAAGACTGCGTGTAGTTGGCAGTTCGATTTTGCTTATCCCCCCAGACAGCCACACAGTACAGGGATTAGGTGTGCCTTGATGGGCCATCAACTGCAGGGTGGGGGCATGGAGTTGGGCAAAGCCACACGTGCAATTGAAAAGGCTGTGCACTGCCTTGGCATAAATAACTTCTTACCACCTGCATTGTTTAAGCAGTCAACTTAGAGTCTGTGCAGGTGAAGCACAAAACTTGAAGGGTATTCTCTAGAAACTCCTCTTACTTCAAATAAAGCATTAGGTGTAAAAATAGGACCATCTGACCAGCTCTTCAGTTCACTTTCTGAACTTGCTGAGGAACTCTCTAATGTCTGCCTGTCGCTGTGGCCTACTTTGTACTTCACAAGATTACTTTGCTGCACCTGGAAGGACTGTTTTGCTACCTTGAACTGTTTCAGGTCTGCAATGCTGATTGAGCCCTGTTTTACTGCTTGGACCGAGCACTACCAGGGAGACTCAGATGTCTAGTTGACTGGCCTTGTGATCATTACTGTTTATTTGCTGTATTAATACTTTATGCATTGTCTCTAAGTAAAGACTGAAAGATTCCATGCCAAGCTACCAGAGGGTTAAGCACAGGTTAACTTAGTTACCTTGTGGTTCACCCTGACAGTGATTGTGGCAGCTGCTTGAGTCGGGTTAACAGTCCATTCAACCAACAACCCAATTTCTCATAGTGATCAATCAATCAATCAATCAGTGTTTATAATGCGCAGCTACTCACCCGTTAGCGTCTCAAGGCGCTGGGGGGAGTGTAGCATGTACCGGTGAGGTGGATTAAAAAAGCCACATCTTCAGTTCCTTTGTGAAGCTGGGGAAAGAGGTGGTTTGCCTGATGTGGATGGGTCAGGCGTTCAAGGCAGTGGCTGTGAGGTAGGAGAAGGAGCATCCTCCTGTTTTGGTTTTCCTGATGCGGGGTACTTTTGCGAGAGAGAGCTGGGCTGAGCGTAAGGCCCTGTGGGGTATGTGGAAGTTGAGGCGCTGGTTCAGGTAGGCTGGTCCGGTGTTGTGGAGGGCTTTGTGTGCGAGGGTGAGGATCTTGAAAGTGATTCTTTTCTCTATGGGGAGCCAGCACAGTGTGCATAGGTGTTGCGAGATGTGCAGTGTCGGGATAGGTCAAGGATCAGTCTGGCAGCGGCGTTCTGGATGTTTTGTAATTTGTGGGTGAGTTTTTTGTTGATTCCGGCATAGAATGCATTGCTGTAGTCCAGTCTGCCAGTGATGAGGGCATGTGTGACGGTCTTTCTATGTTTAAGGGGTATCCATTTGAAGGTCTTGCGTAGGAGGCGGGGGGTGCGGAAACAGGTGGAGGTGACTGAGTTGATCTAATGGTTCATGCTGAGGTCGGGGTCCAGGATGATTCTGAGGTCGCAGGATTGGCTGGCAGGGGTGGGCGGGTTCCTGAGGGTGGGTGGCCACCAGGTGTCGCTCCATGCATTGGGTTGAATGCCCATGATAAGTACTTCTCTCTTGTTTGTGTTGAGTTGAAGGCAGCTGTCTCTAATCCAATTGGTGCTGCTTTCATGTCTTGTGGGAAGTTGTGTCTGGCATTGTCGGGTTCGTTGGAGAGGGAGAGATTGAAATGGGTGTCGTCGGGGTAGGAGATTATGTTTATTCTGTACCTTCTGACGATGGTGGCCAGCGGGTCCATGTAGACGTTGAACAACATGGGGCTGAGCGAAGATCCCTGAGGCACTCTGCAGGTGGTGTGTGTGGGATATGAAATAAAGGGGGCGAGTCTCACTCATTCAGTTCTCCCAGAGAGGAAGGATTGGATCCAGTCAAGCCCCTTGTCTCTGATGCCGGCTTCATTGAGTCTTCTTATCGTGGTGTGATGGGAGAATGTGTCGAAAGCTGTAGAGAGGTCAAGTAGGATGAGTGGCGCTATCTCTCCCTTGTCCAGTAGGGAGCGGATGTCATATCTTGCGGCCAGGAGGGCTGTTTCGGTGCTGTGGTTTGGCCTGAATCCGGATTGGAAGGTGTTGAAGATGTTTTGGTCTTCTAAAAATGTGGTGAGTTGGCTGTTGACTGATTTTTAAATTACTTTTGAAGGAAATGGAAGCAGAGAGATGGGCCTGAAGTTTTTGAGGTTGGGGTCTGTCTAGGGTTTTTTGAGAAGGGGATTGATCTAAGCATATATCCAGTTGTCAGGGAAGGTGGCAGCAGCTAGTGAGGAGTAGATGGTGAGGCGGAGCTTGGGGGCGATGGTGTCTGCAGCCCTGTTGAATATGTGATGGGGCATGGGTCCGTGGGGGCCCCGGAGTGTATGGACTTCATTGTTTTCAGCGTACCTTTGGTGGAGAGGGGTGTCCAGGTAGAGATTATAGATTTGTTGGTGTTGGGGTTTGGAAGTTGGGGGTTCTGCGTGTGGGTTGTCCTTGTTGAAACTGTCATAGATGGTCTTGATTTTGTGGTGGAAGTAGGTTTTGAGTCTGTCACATAGCGCCTGTGAGGGCGGGATGTCTGTTGTTTCACTGTTTGGTTGAGTGAACTCCTTGATGATGTTGAAGAGTTTTTTGATGTGGTGTGCTAGTGAGGAGATCCTGTCTTGGATAGCCTTCTTTCTGGTGTTACTGATGAGTTGGTGGTGTGCGGCAGCGGCGGCTCTGAAGTTGCTGTGGGCTTCTGGGGATTTGGTGTTTCTCCAGATTTTCTCGAGGCAGCGACAAAAGCTTCTTGATTCCCAGAGTTTGGGGGTGAACCAGCTGGCTCTCTTTGTGTGGGTGTTGTTGTTCTTTTAGATGGGACTATGGTGTTGGCACAGACAGTGATCCAGTTGTGTAAGGGGTGTGCTGCAGTGTTTGGGTCATCATTGCATGCAATGGTGGGGCCGGCAATGGCAGGGACGGCAGTGAGCTGATCGTCGGTTATTCTTGTCCAGTTTCTCTACGATGGCAGGAATTGGGGTTTGGCGATGGTGGGTGAGTTGAAGTTGAAGTGGATGCCTCAGTGATCTGTCCAGGGAAGTTCTATGGTGTGGCTGATGGTAGCAGAGGTTCCTGTAGTGAAGATGGGATCGAGGGTGTGTCCTGAAGATTGTGTTGGCTTTGTCACGATCTGTCAGAGTCCTATGTTGTGGAGATTGTCTAGGTGGGATGTGGTGTTGGGGCCTTGTAGATTCTCAAGGTGGAAGTTAAGGTCTCCCAGCAGGGTGTAGTTGGTGTCTGCGATAGCTTGTGCAGAGATGCAGTCAGTGATGGAGTCAGCGAAAGGCGTGTGAGGTCTAGGAGGGCGGTAGATGATGGTTCCCCTAATGGTGGATGGTGGGCTGGTGTGTAGCTTGAGGTGGAGGTGTTCCATCAGGTTTGTGGCATCTTTGGAGTCGTCAGAGTGTGTGTTCAGGCAGAGGTTGAACCTGTGGATGATGGCGATTCCCTCCCTCTCAGGGCAGCTGGGGAGAGCTTTCAAGGAGATCTTGTATCCCTGGGGGATGGCGATGGCAATGTCTAGGCCTGAGGTGTTATTGGTCCAGGTCTCGGTGAGGAATGCGGGCTGGTGCTGTCGAGGAGGTCCCAGATTTTGGTTGCATGTTTATATAGGGAGCGGACATTGAGGAGGATGCACTTCAGGGGTTTCGGGTTCGGAGAGTTGTTGCTGGTGGGTTGTGCTGGGTCCCGGGTCTTGGTGGTAGTGCAGGTTTGACAGCAGTGGAGGCAGCTGAAGGGACCGTATGTTTTGCCTGGAGATGTTTGCTTGCATTTGTTGCACCCTGGGTTGAGTGCGATGAGTTTTGCTGCTGTGTAGAGGCGGTGGGTGGCAGGAGCAGGGTTCCTGGTGCTGGTCGGGTACGGGTGCAGACGGGCTTGGCTTCGACGCGCCTTTGGCGCACCAGTGGTGCAGCCGCACAGCAGCTGCCATTAAGTAGGGTGGGGGGGAGGAGAGGACAGCTGGGAGACAGGAGGCAGGAGATGATGGTTCCCCTGATGGTGGATATTGGGCTGGTGTGTATCTTGAATTGGAGGTGTTCCATCTGGTTTGTGGCTTCTTTGAAGTCTTCAGATTGTGTGTTAAGGCGGAGGTTGGACCTGTGGACGATGGCGATTCTCTCCCTGGGTGTCTGGGGCAGTTTTTTTGGGTGATCTTGGAACCCTGGGGATGAGGATGGCGATGTCTGGGCATGAGGTGTTGTTGGTTCCAGGTCTCGGTAAGGAATGCAACGTCCTGGGTGGTGCAGTTGAGGAGGTCCCAGATTTTGGTTGCATGTTTATAGAGGGAGCGAACATTAAGGAGGATGCACTTTAGGGGTTTTGGGTTCGGAGAGTTGTTGCGGGTGGGTCGTGCTGGGTCCCGGGTCTTGGTGGTGGTGCAGGTTTGACAGCAGCGGAGGCAGCTGAAGGGACCATGTGTGTTGCCTGGAGATGCTTGCTTGCAGTTGTTGTTGCGTCCTGGGTTGAGTGCGATGAGTTTTGCTGCTGTCTAGAGGTGGCAGGGGTCCTGGCACTGGTCACGTTCAGGTCGCAGACGGGTGCAGAACAGCGGCTGCCATTAAGTAGGGAGGAGGAAGGAGGGGAGGAGAGGACAGCAGGAAGGCGGGAGGCGGGAGATGATGTTTCCCCTGATGGTGGATGTTGGGTTGGTGTGTAGATTGAAGTGGAGGTGTTCCATCAAGTGTGTGGCTTCTTTGGAGTCTTTATAGTGTGTGTTCAGGCAGAGTTTGGACCTGTGGACAATGGCGATTCTGGGCCTGAGGTGTTGTTGGTCCAGGTCAGAGTTCAGAGGACAGAAGGGCTTTACTTGCCGGTGGAGCTACAAGGTGGCAGAGCAGTTCACTGACTATGTCAGTGAGGTTGCTCCTCTTACCGCACAGCGGCTGCCATTAAGTAGGAAGGGGGGGAGGAGAGGACAGCTGGGAGGCCGGAGTGGAAAACAGCATGAAAAAAGAGGGCAGGCCGCAGAGGCAGCAACAGCGGGGATAGAGCACGAGAGAGAGGAGGGGGCGGGCCGCAGGGGCAGCAGCGGTGGAGGAGTGAGAGGGGGTAGTGCGAGAGTGAAGAGAGGGAGAGTAGAGTGAGGGGAGAAAAACAAGGAAGAGAGAGTAAACACATAAAGCAAAAGACACAAAAGGAACATAAAAGGAACAGAACACAAAAGGAACAGCACACAGAGTAAAAAGAGGCAAAAGAGAAAAGAGGCAGAGGGCAGCCTAGCAGAAGAGCAGTGCTCTCCCACTAGACACCACGGATTAGGCACAGGCAGAAGCCTGCTGGTGGTAGAGGGCCCTGAACTCCTGACAGAGGTCAGAGTTCAGAGGACAGAAGGGCTTCACTTGCCGGTGGAGCTATGAGGGAGCAGAGCAGTTCACTGACTAGATTAGTGAGGTTGCTTTCTGTTTTTTAACCATTTCCCCTTTGTTCTCAGCTGTGCTTTTTGTGGCTGCTCATCCCCAGACTTTAACGTTTGTCTTTTTCTGGGGAGGGGGAGCTTCCCCCTTGTCCCATTGTCATTGCTGATGGCTGAGGCATATTTTATCCAAAAAAAGACAGGTTTCTTTGCATCCAAATTTTTCTTTCTTTCTCTGTCATTTCTTCTTCATTTAAAGCCACATCAGATTGGATTGATTTGCTATTACCTATGTCTACTGTCTTGCAATACCGTATTTCTTTCTATCTTAAACTGATGAATCTCTTGACAAATGTGAATATTTTACCCTCATCATAGTCTTCTTTATCTCTTTGAAACGTGATTTGTTTTCTTTATTTCACTTGCTCCTCATGTTTCTTGAAGCTAGCGTTAATTTCCTCATTTAACATTCTTTGCTCTTCTTTTAGCTGCCTATAATCTACACAGTGAGAGAGTTGGGTGAATATGATTTAAAAAAACAGACATTTATTGAAAAAACAAATATTAAAGTGACATTATAATTAGGGCTGGTAGAAGGATGGTGCTTAGTGTTAAAAAAAAACCTTTTGAAATTCACTGAAAACAAATCAAAGGTTAAACTGATATTATAGTTAGGTATGGAACTAATATCATAACTTACATTACCTTATAATAAAAAAACTTAATTTCACTAAAAAGCAAAGGTTAAAGTGAAGTTATAGGGGCTGATTTAGGAGCCCTTAGCACCTCCTTATGCCACATTAGCATATTTTCTTTAACGCTAATGTGGCCCAACGAGGCCAAAAACGCCACGCCAAATTTACACACGGGCACCATGCATACATTACGCCACTTTGTAACCCTTTGCTCTACATTATGCCTGCACCAGGCATAATGAATGCAAAGGGGGTGTTCCCCTGTTGGGAGGGGCTAAAAAATGGAATGCATATGGTGCAGGGAAAATGCCACTTTAATGCCACCTTAGCATAAAAACAATTGGTGCTATGGCGGTTCTAAGGTGGTGCTAGCGGCTCTTAAATATGACCCCTAATATTTAAAAAACAAACGGAAACCATTGAAATTCACATGGTATTTTTTACTAAACTGACCATGCACTGTTTTAGCCCTTCAAATATTACATCACTCACGACATGTTAAATGACATTCTTGATGATGTCACTGATGCATGTCAAATTCATGATTTAGTAAATATTCAATTTCATGAGTTATTGTACTGCAACATTTTATTTTATTAGTTCTCGACTAGGTTGATAATAACTACTGTAAATTATTTACAGTAAAATATTGTTTAGTTTTTTTTCTAACATTAAATATACCTTATTATTTTTCTCTATACTCTATCATAGGGAGACCTGAGACCTTAGCTGCAGTGGCAGATTTTGCTGTCTATGTATGAAAAGTTACTTGTAGTAAGTTTACAATTGTAAATTCAGTCTTAGATGTCCTAATGATTTGAGCAGGAGGAGACATGTAAGAATTCACTTAGGTGATAATCCATACTCAAAAATGGTGACTAAGAAACAATGTACACTTTCACCTTTGCACATTAGTGAATTTTCATATGACTAAGTTAACATGTGTAACTTTACCTTTCTGAATCCAGCCTTCTGTATTTAACGATTTATATTGCATCTTATACACTTTTTGGACTAACTGGGACCCCTTCCCCTTTGTGAATGTTGCCAATAAGGGTTTTTCAGAGCAGGCAGTGGTCCATTGGACCACTGCCTACTCTGAAAAACTGAAACCAAAAGGTTTAGTTATTTTTTTTATTTTGCAACTCATTTTCCTTTAAGGAAAACGGGCTGCAAAAAAAAAAATTTAAAACTGCTTTATTTAAAAAGCAGTCACAGACATGGAGGTCTGCTGACTTCAGCAGGCCACCATCCCTGTGAGTGCAGGGACTCGTTATGGGGTCGCAAAATGGGACCCACCTCATTAATATTAATGAGGTGGGTCTTTGCGACCCCATAGCGACTCGCAAGTCGGTGTCTGAGACACCGTACTGCATCCGATTTTGCGAATCGGAAATTGCGAGTCGCACCGACTCGCAATTTCCGATTCGCAAAATCTGACTTTGCTACTTCTGGCCCTAAATGTTTTAATACATATTACTCCTTTATCTTTGACATTTAGGTGTGCTGTACGGCCCATGGCCCACAAAGTTAGGCTATGCCGGTTTGAAGCCACTAAGGGCCAGATGTACGAAGTGTCTTGCATGGCGCAAACTGCGAAATTCGCATTTTGCACCATGCAAAATGCGCATCGTGATGCACAAAATGGGAATGCGACTCGCAAATAGGAAGGGGTGTTCCCTTCCTATTTGCGATTCGCACCGCGATGCAGAATTGCTTTGTGACCGTGAACGCGGTCGCAAAGCAATTCGCAGTTAGCACCCACGTCAAGTGGGTGCTAACTCATTCGCAAAAGGGAAGGGGTCGCTTTGTGAATGTCGCCATAAATATTTTTTCAGAGCAGGCAGTGGTCCAATGGACCACTGCCTACTCTGAAAAAACGAAACCAAATGGTTTCATTTTTTCTTTTGTATTGCAACTCGTTTTCCTTTAAGGAAAACGGGCTGCAATACAAAAAAAAAAAAAACTGCTTCATTAAAAAGCAGTCACAGACATGGAGGTCTTTTGTCTCCAGCAGGCCACCATCCCTGTGAGTGCAGGGAATCGCAAGGGGGTCGCAAATTGCGACCCACCTCATTAATATTAATGAGGTGGGTCTTTGCGACCCCCTTGCGATTCGTAGAAGGTATCCGAGACACCATTCTGCATATGATTTTGCGACTCAGAAATTGCGAGTCGCACGACTCGCAATTTCCAAGTCGCAAAATCATATCTTGCTACATCTGGCCCATAGTGCTGGACTGGTTGCTATGACAACACCAAACATCCTCAGCACATAGCTATGTATGAACATAGCTGTGATGCTGAGTGGGCTACTCAGGACAAAATACAGCACATAAGAGATATTTGCTAGGACATAAGACATCAATGACACCTTCTCCTGGCATGACTGGCAAGCAGTAAGCAAGGTAGATCCTTCATTGTCAATTTTAGTTAATCCATACTTGCTGAGAGTCACCACAGAGGTCAATCATTCCATCACAGTTCCACCCTTCTTGTTCTGACAATTCACCAAAAAGATTTACTGCAGACGCACATGGTTGTCAGCTGCATGTGAGACTACTATAGCACAGAGAATATTGTGGAATGCATGTTTTACTTAATGTCTGCAAAGATTTTCATGTGCATGTGCAGATGTCACTACATTGTTTCTGGCTAAAAGTGCACAGGTAAAAAAATGACTGTTTCCACACAACTTCTAGTCCCACCTCTGATAGCAAATCTTTTTCTTGGCTGAATTAGGATTTCCCCAATTCCCAAATATGGATGAGGTTCTGTATTTCTTTGATGAAATGCCCTTAAGCCATACTATTTTATTACAATGTATGAGGTTGACCTCAATCTTTAACATGTATTCCTATAGGTGTGCATATGGTTTGTATAACAAAGACTTGTTTACAAAGCAAAATATGATGTTAGGCAATACGAGGAGAGCAGAACGTTGTTAATCAGAGGTCGAACTTTCAGCAGTATTCCAGCAATAATTGGACAGCTACTATGCAGCATAAAAATTAAGAGAAATATTATTATGCTCAATGGAGAAGGATGACTAAATTATCGTTAAATTCTCGTTAAGCAAGACAGTACTCACCCTAGAAAGCTCTGAAGACCATCTTCTGTTTACAGAATGCCCTTTCTGTATAGTAGTAATATTTATTCCCAGCATCATACTCTCATTGGTTGCATCCCAATCTTGTTCTGCACAAATGCACAGGTCGTAAATGTGCTTTGGACATCACAACTTGGAAACAATGATGATTATTTACTCGGGGCTGAGTTGGCATATTTAAGAGTATTTAAGTTGGGGTGTCTGCAGTTAATGCTTTAATTCATAAAGCTACAATTACTACATGTTCTACAGGAAGCTTTTTCTTCAGAAAAATAGGCGTATGGTACACTCTTACACCATTGAGCAGGCACAGATTGGGATGCTCTCTACTCTTCTCCTATGTGCAGGGACAATAAAGGACCATGATGCAGCAACTGATGTAGACGAGTCACTGTTTCAGAATGAATGGCCTAGATTACCAGACTTCTGAAGGAAATAAGAAGCAGGGCTCATGTTTATAATCAAATGTGATATAGAAAACACTATTCCGTAATTATTCCAAATTATTTTAAGAACAGTTTTATGATTTTGCAAGGGTTATTCTCTTTGTCATCCCTGCTATTCCAACACAATCAATGTGACAAAAATATACAGTTTTACAATTTTTGTTTGATTTACATATCAACATATTTACATGTAGACAGTAAAAAAGAAATGGTATCCAGTGACGGCGCAGTGCAAGTAAAGAAGGTTGAACCAACAAGAATTGACAAAATAGTGTGCTTACTATCTATCTATCTATATAGATATATATTTATTTATTTATTTAAATATATATATATATATATATATATTTATTTAAATAAATATATATATATAGATAGATATATGGTTATATATATATATATATATATATATATATATATATATATATATATATATAATCACCACCAAGACATACATTGTTTCAGAGTCTGAGAGTCTAATGAAATGAATTTTCAAGATTTCCCGGTATCCACATTCACCTGAAAAATGGGTAAGACAAACGAGTCAAATTTTCGACCCCAACAATGATTCAAACAGGGTGTTCCTTAGGATAAAGCAAAGCATTATAAACCTATAGAAAAATAGAAACTGTCCGAACCCATAATTAATGTGACGGGACAACTGCATTAAAGGTCTGCTCACCTGTTCACAGAATCCTAGAATAATCACAGTATCTAGGGCCCTTGGTGGGAAATGTCCTACATTTATGCAAAATAAATAAAGAACAACTTACAAAAATAAGAATCAAAGTAGTTCAAAGTCTGTCCATAATGAACACAGAGGTCCATGCAACGTGAATTGTGGAAAAAAAAAACATATCATATCACTGAAGGATGAATAATACTAGACTTCCCATGTTTGCAACAGTGCTAAATAGTTGTGTATTAAGACAACATACACAATGAACAGGACATGCTAATGTGCGTGGTGACCTGAAAGTCGGATGCCTGTGAATCTCCTGCAAGGACACGGGCAATGAAAGTTAGCAAGCACATGCATAATATCCCACATGCTGGGAAAAAGCTGGTCACTGAGCAAGACATAGGCGGAAATGAAAAATACCACGTTTCAGCAAGAGGTGCCTAACTATAAATAGAGGAAATGGAGAACAGGATCTTGTAAAAAGGGGCGTAAAACAGAAGTGTGTAATTGAGTTTTGCTACGTCCGACAATATTAAACCATGACAAACATGACAGTTCAAAGCACAAATTACTTAATGCAATTGAAATAGACATATCATTTGTGAGTTTCCTAGTAATCCAGTACATTACGTCCATTGCTCATGGATTTCAGACACTCGATTAATTTGCATTCCTGTGTTATTACTTCGCGTTTGGAGCTCTAACTGTTCCAGTAGATCCAAAGCTGAAGCCGGCGACGCTTACTTGTATTCAGATACGACTGCAGTGAGTTCTTGCAAAAGTCATCGGTTTAGTTTCAAATCTCAGAATGGAACAAATCTAGGTACGATTAGCCAGAGATGTTGAGCCACTAGCCTCGATTTATTGATTGCCCCCTGTCCAAGGTTTAACCTTCAAACTTGAAGCCTTATTTGCAGTTTGAAGGATGTGAAACTTGATCACAATATGGCAAACCATCTATTTTAACATAGCAAAACAGTGGATGGAAAATTTGACATGTTTTGACAGTTTGCCATCCATCTATGTTTCACTTTTCTACAACGGACTCCATTAGCTCGTAGGACTCATAGCAGACTTTTAGGCAATATGTCTCATGCAGGAACCAGTCTACAGTGACCAGCTGGGCGTTGTTGGAATCAGGAATATCTTTTGCAGGTAATAGGAAGTCAACCCGTTGAACAATTCACAGCATTTCTATGCCCTGGGTGCCAGCAGGAGCCAGAAGTACTTGGATCGTCTTTCTTCCAGCTTTCAGGCAGTCTTCTTCATTTCAGATGCTGTTTTCCCAAGTCCAGGAGTCTACTGAGGATGTAGTGGTGAGGTACCGGGCTAACTTCGTGTACTAGCTAGTGATAGAAGAATTTCCTACACTCTTTGCAGGCTGCTCTCCCGCAGTAGCCCCAGTTCCTTTTTCAGCACTTCCTAACTGAGTCCTTAAGGACATCCTACATGGCACAACAAGTCTCATCCAAGGCCTTAAGAAATATAACAGCATAACCTTCATTCTCATTGCACTAAATTGGCTCCCCTTGCCAGCCCGCAGAATGTTTAAAATCATTAGTCGTGACAACCAGCACCACTACTTATCTTGCAGAAAAGCTCACAATCTCTGGTGGTTCTTGGCACATCCGCAGCCAGGGCACCATCAGACTGCAATCTAAGAAGTGTATGTAGGAAAGTACCATCTTGCCTGGCATGTTACCCCCATTTTCACTGTATGTATGTTTGTTTTTGCCCATGTGTCACTGAGATCCTGCTCGGCAGGACCCCAGTGCTCATAATGTATGCCCTGTATGTGTTCCCTGTGTGGTTCCTAACTGTATCACTGAGGCTCTGCTAACCATAACCTCAGTGTTTATGCTCTCTCTGCTTTCTAAAATTGTCACTGCAGGCTAGTGACTAATTTTACCAATTCTCATTGGCACACTGGAGCACCCTTATAATTACCTTGTATACGGTACCTAGGTACCCAGGGTATTGGGGTTCCAGGAGATCCCTAAGGGCTGCAGCATTTCTTTTGCCACCCTTAGGGAGCTCAGATAATTCTTACACAGGACTGCCACTGCAGCCTGAGTGAAATAACGTCCACGTACTCTATTTTTTCTAAATTGGAGTGGGATTTTTCGTGTGTTGTGTCACTTTCTTACTTCATAACTGCTTTGAACCTACATAACAGCCAACGTATCTTGGCCGTTAGCGCTGGGATACCTAATTCAGGTAGCCACGGACTCAAGAAAAACATGATAAAAAATAAAAAATAAAAAAAATAACTCAGGTTCTACAAATTGGATTTGTGTTGTACTCTATTTTTCTAAATTGATGTGGGATTTTTCTTGTGTTGTCACTTTACTACTGTTTAAGTGCGGCATAAATTCTTTACACATTGCGTCTGAGTTAAGCTTGACTGTTTTGTGAGGATCTACAAGGGGATTAGACACAGTTTCATTTAATGACTTTTTTTGTGGTTCACTGTGATACCGATTGTGGCTATTGCTTGAGTAGGCTTTCACTATCCTCAACCAATCCAGTTTCTTGCAGAGTTGGAGACCATGAAACCGATTGACAAAGGGAATTTTAGACTTTTGGTCTAAGTTTAGGCCAAAGTTTAACTTTATGTCTTTTCAGTATTAAGAAAGGTAAGGTGCTGTCATGGAGAGAGTCGTGTTATGATAAGGAGACTGCTGGATTTGGGCAGCCGCACCAACGAGGGCAGGGGACTGAGTCGGATCCTGCGCTATGTGATAGCTGTCAGTCTAACCCTTCAGGCCAGCTAGCAGCACCTCACCAGTACTCAAGGGTAAAGGTGATTTGTGGCAGCCCTTCTCTTGATTCTTTGGATTTCTCAGGGAAACCGTGGTGGAACATATCATACCCTCTTTCTCCAAGTCACACTTGTCTCATACAGGCAACGGACTAACAGAAGCAGGACTAGGCTCAATAAGTTTTATTGAATCAACTGCATTCTTTGTAAAAAGGCATGTAGTGTGATTATGATGATAAAACATAATGGAAGTGACAAGGAAGGTGAAACATAGGAAAAGTCCCACCATACTGTCACCTTAATGGTTCTAGAATCTCTACCTGCAGTACTAATATTCTATACAACAGCAAGGCAGCGAAAGCCCTAATCTGCTCATCAGACCCCCTGGAAGGCACCTGTCCCCCATACCTGTGGTAGTTGGTATAAAAGAGGTCTGTAGCTCCACTGAGAGTCCTCCCATACATACGCAGAGGAGGCATTAGATCTCAGCAAAAACTGCAAAGTCAGTGTGCAGCTCAAGATGGCAACTGGTTGGAAATCCCCTCTAAGGTAAAGCGAGCAGTGAGGTGTTTTATAATAAAACATCAGTTGTTCTGAGAAACTACCTTGACAGGATGACACATATTTCTGGATATATGGTTGTGGAGATCATGAACGCTTTGTACCAGCAGTAACTAATAACCTTAGCATAGTCAGCCTTGGAGAACGTGAAGATGTCATGCAAGAAAAAAATAACAGAATTCTGCGTGGGAGAACAACTGATAAAATAGTAAAAACATCTTCACTAAAAAAAGCCTGTGCTACAATAACAAAATTAATACAACTCCATACAGCTAGATGAAAGGACACAGCTGCAGGTTTGGAATTTTCTTATGTTATATTTTTACCTTATTACTGCGTGTGTGCTGCATAAATACTTTACACATTACCTATAAGTTAAGCCTGACTGCTTTCATGAAGATCTACCTGAGTTAAACACAGGTTAATTTATTAACTTTTGTGATTCAGCTTGACAAGGATTTTGATTGTTTCCTGAGTTGGGGTTTCACCCCTCTCAACTAACAATCCAATTTCTTATATTTCTGAACTGCCAATTGTTCCTATCCCACACGGAGATGGCTAAACCCTGTTAGGTAATCTGTTGTTGAGGACAACCTTGCTTTCCTAGGCCTGGAAGACCAAATTTTATGGCAAGACCAGAGGCTCCTATTATGCTTAAGTCTTTTCTTTATTTTTAACAGCAGCTGCAGTCAAGAACGAACTACTGATCCCATGAGGCCTACGAAAGCGGCCAATGAGGATCAAAATGTAGTTCTAGGTAAAGCACCAATCACTAACAATCACTACTAATAATACCTATCTTGACTGGGAACAGCCCTCTTTTCTTGCTGCTCGCAGTCAAGATAAGTATTATTTCCTTTTAAGTACATTCATTAACGTGTGTTTAATCTTTGTGTGCATTTTGAAGTGTGTTTGTGTGATATTGCCTTTGTTGCCTTTATTATAGCATTGTAGTTTCCCCTCAGTCGGCTCGTAGCCGCATTCTATTTGTGCCGGTTGCGGCGCCCGCCGCTCTTTCAGTTGTGTAAATATTGATTCTCCTCAGTGCGCGTTCTCTCTTCTAACGCCCACTGAGGAGAATTGTTGGTGCCCAGCAGGAGCGCTTTCAGCACGCATCTCCTCACTGCTGAGCAGCTGCTGTCTATTGTTGGCTTTGTGAGTTTAAGGGTTCCTTAACCCATTTCACAGTGTGTTTTCTACACGCTTTATCTATTTTTTACTTACCACCTCAAACGGTCTGCATAGCCTTCTGCTTTCCCCGGACTCCGTGTGTTTCTGGAGGTTCCGGTTTTCTCTTACCCTGTCCTTGTTACTCCTCCCAGGGGCAGAGCTATTGTTCTTTTCTCACTTCGGTGAGATTTATTAACCCTTCCCTAACCCTGTTTTTTACGGTTCTAATCTTTTTACACAGCTGGTACCATGGACAGCTCTGCTCACCCACTTTTGTCACAGGAAGAGGAGGAAGACGTCCTCAAAGACAACCTTAATGACTTTATACAGTCATCTGTTGAACAAGCCATGGCAGTTTCTTGGCAGAAATTATCAAAAAATTTAGAATATTCAGTTGTCAATCTTTTGTCAAAAACCATGCTGGCCCAATCTGCGGGGGAAGGCAGAAAGCATCAGAATCCTTCAAAAAATGTTAAAGCGACACTAATAGGAAGTGATAAAAGTTCCCATGTGGCGGAGGACGTGGCTCCTCAAAGGCCTCCTTTAAAGGAGGGGTTAACGGCTAGACCATCAAAAAAATGCATGGTAAAAACTAGACACATCTCCTCTCCTATATCCATAACAAAAATTTGGGACACGGACAGGTGCAAGACCCAAACTCGGACTCGGATACTTCTGACAAGGACGTTGGAGATATTATCTCCCCTCCTCCTCTCAAAAAAGTTAAAATTGGGTCACAAGATTTCAAGGGTTCTTGCACAATACTGATCGCTGAAGGGGTGCCTATGTTTGATCTGGCTAACATCCGGCATCCAAATTCGACTGAGTGGTTCCCTACGGTCCACGTTGCAGAATATGTGACAGCCAGGTTGCGTACCGCCCCTAGACAAACAGGTGCGAGCGAAGCTCAGGTCTGAGTGTCCCCGCCCCGTCCTTTCCTCCAAAATCACGGCAACCCCGTCCATTGACACTTCCCTAATTACCTTCTTTACTAAATATGGCAAGGGCCTGCGGAAGGGTGTTGACAAAGCTTGGTCGTCTTGCCAAGATAAGCTGTTGGACATAGTAGGTCCCCTGACCCGCACTTTTGACCTTGCAGAAACTGCTCGTTTGGAACGAGCTTCAGTAGACCCAGCTGAACTATCCTTGTGTGCCCAACGGGCCATCTGCTTGTTAGGGAATGCAAATTCCTCCATCACGCACGAGCGTAGAAAGGGTCTCCTCTTGAAGATGGATCCCAAGCTTGTCAACCTGGCAGGCACAGACCCCGGGGCCAAAGCGGAGGGTCTACTTTTTGGCAACTCCTTTATCAAGGAGTTGAGCAAGTATGTGGCAACTTTTTCATCCCTGGATAAAGCGCAGCAATCTTTAAAGAAGATGTTTTCGGTGTGTGTTTTTGCCAGGGCCGGCAGAGGTAGGAACCGCTTTGCCGGCCGCTCATGGGCCAATCAAGGTTCCCGCGGCTTCTATGCAACACCTCAACACAAGACTACAGACCGCAATTCTATCCCTAAAGGAGCAGGGGATTCAGGAACAAGGGGAACCGTAGTTCCAGATTCTCTTCACAAGCCGGTAAGTCATCAGATTTTTTCACCTATTCTGGGGGGCTGTATTGCAATGTGCCTGTCAAAATGGAAGGAACTCACAGTAGATCCCTGGATCCTAAATACCGTTCAGGGATATGCTATAGAGCTCTTTTCAGAGCCTTTTCAAGTGAAATTTCCTCATCCCCTCACTTTTCTCTCCAAATGACAGAATTAATTTCCTCAGAAATTCAGTCCCTTTTGCAAAAACAGGCGATAGCTCGTTGCTCTCTAGATCCTTCAGGTTTTCTCAGTTCGGTTTTTCTGGTCCAGAAAAAAAACAAGAAAATGCACCCAGTTATCAACCTGAGGCAATTCAACCAGTTTGTTCTTTATCGTCACTTCAAGATGGAAACTATCCTGCATCTCAGGGACACCTTGCTCCAAGGAGATTGGATGGTAAGGTTAGACCTACAAGACGGTACCAATACACCCGGATTCTCAAAAATATCTGCAATTCCAATGGGCCGATCAGACATTCCATTTCACTTCCCTTCCTTTCGGTCTGTCTTCCGCCCCATGGTGTTTCACGAAACTAATGAAACCAGTAGCAGCCTTTCTCAGGGCTCGAGGAGTCAGATTAATCATCTATGTGGACTATATTCTCATCATGAATCAAAACCGCTCTTCTCTTCTTTCTCAGGTGCACATGGCATGCAATCTTCTTTCAGATCTAGGTTTTATCATAAACTACAAAAAATCTTCCTTAGACCCAATCCAAAAGATTGAATTCTTGGGTTTCCTGGTAGATTCAGTTTCGGCTAAGTCAGAAATTCTGTTGATTCTACACAACTCTCGCCTTTCCCTCAGATCCCTTGCAAGAGTAGTAGGTCTTCTCTCCTCTTCAATTCAAGCTATATTTCCGGGTCCTCTTCATTACCGAGCGTTGCAGAGACTAAAAATTTGTCATCTCCAGAGAGGGCTGGCCTATTCAGATTCCATAGTTCTAGACCAGGACTCGAGTTCAGAACTGCAATGGTGGATCAACCATTTAGATGCCTGGAACTGCAGGACTATCTTTGCATCAGCCCCAGATCTTGTATCAGAATCCGATGCAAGTCTTCTGGGCTGGGGGGCCCGTTGTGGTCCAATCTCAACTGGAGGCTTATGGTCAAAAGAGGAGTAAAAACTGCACATACACTGTTTAGAGATGCTTGCCGGCTCCTTTGCAATCAGAAGCCTCGCAAGAGACAGAGGGGGTCATTCTGACCTTGGCGGACGGCGGAGGCCGTCCGCCAAGGTACCGCCGTCAGAACACCGCACCGCGGACGAAAGACCGCAGTGGTGATTCTGACATTTGCCCTTTGCTGGCGGGAGGCCGCCAAAAGACCGCCCGCCAGCCCAGGGCAAATCAACCTTCCCACTAGGATGCCGGCTCAGAATTAAGCCGGCGGAGTGGGAAGGTGCGACGGGTGCAGTTGCACCCGTCGCGTATTTCAGTGTCTGCTGGGCAGACACTGAAATACTTTTTGGGGCCCCCAGGGGCCCCGCGGCACCCAATACCGCCATCGTGTTCATGGCGGGAGAGCCGCCATGAACAGGATGGCGGTAGGGGGTGTCAGAATCCCCATGGCGGCGGAGCGCGCTCCGCCGCCATGGAGGATTCAGACGGGCAGCGGAAAGTCGGCGGTACACCGCCGACTTTCCGTTTCTGGCCGCGGCTGAACCGCCGCGGTCAGAATGCCCCGCGGTGCACCGCCAGCCTGTTGGCGGTGCTACCGCCGACCTCCGCCATGGCGGTAATTACCGCCATGGTCAGAATGACCCCCAGAGTTTCCTGTTCGGTCCTTCTCAGAATGGACAATATTTCTGCGGTTCGTTTCATCAACCTTTTGGGAGGCACAAAATCCAAACCTTTTTTTAGCGGAATTGGCGAAAGGGTTCTGGGAATTCTGTCTCCAAAACAGGATCTCCGTCCAAGCGGAGTACTTACCGGGCAATCTCAAATTCGTAGCGGATTGGAACTCGCGCCATTTCCAGGACACCAGCGACTGGATGCTCAATGTGCAAGTTTTTAACAACATTTTTCACAAATGGGGTCCCTTCGACATAGATCTTTTCGCTTCACGTCTCAACAAGCAGCTTCCGAAGTTCTTCAGCTGGCATCCAGATCCTATTGCTCTCGCTTTCGATGCTTTTTCTCAAGACTGATCATCATCCCTCAATTACGCTTTTCCTCCCTTCATTTTGATTCCCAGGGTACTGGCACAGGTCAGGAGGCAACAGGCCTCAGTGGTAATTATAGTCCCCTTCTGGCACTCCCAGGTGTGGTTACCCTCTCTCCTGGAACTGTCAATAGAACCTCCGTTTTTAATTCCCTCGTTCCCAGATCTCCTAACCAATCCCCAAGGGCTCCAGCATAGTTTGATACTTCAGCCTGGAAAATTTCAGGGAATTCCAGCCGAGCACTCCTTTTTCGGCAGAAGCTTCAAACTTCATGGACCTGGCAAGAGCTCCAGGAACAAAGAAGGCATATAGATCAGCTTGGTCTCTCTGGCATAGCTGGTGTGTGGGAAAACAAGTTGATCCCATTACAGCAAATTTAATAATGATCATTAACTTTCTGGTGGCTGAAGCTTGCAAAGGGAAATTGTTCCGTACGATTAACCTGTATAGATCCGCTATTTCTTCGTCACATTCCTTGTTCCAGGGAAAACCGATTAGAGAACACCCCTTGATATGCCGCCTTTTAAAGGGAGAAAAATTGTCTAATCCTCCAAAACCTAAGTATAGTTCATTATGGGATGTGAACACTGTGTTAAAACCGTTTTTGTCTTGGCCAGACAATACGTCGTTATCTTTAAAACAGCTTTCTGTGAAACTTACCATGCTGTTATGTTTAGTGTCTTTCAAGCGTTTATTTGACGTTAGAGCTCTAGATGTTACTGCTCACCATTATACTCCCTCTGGTGTTATGTTTAATGTGTTTAGACGTACAAAAACAAATCTTTCTTCAGTTTTTTACCCCTTCTTTCCAGATCACCCCAAGCTCTGTGTAGGCCAATGTTTAAAAATCTATGAACAACAGACAGCCGGTCTGAGGAATTCCCCCACTACTCAGCTCCTGATTTCTTTCAGGAAACCTTTTAAACCTTTGTTCTCTCCAACCTTAGCACGCTGGATCCGTTGGGTTATGTCCTTAGCAGGCATTGATGTCTCCGCCTTTGGGGCACACTCAGCTAGAGGAGCCATGGCATCCAAAGCTTTTTGGGCCGGGTCTCGCTTGGAGGATATTCTCAGGTCGGCTGACTGGTCCAATTACAATGTTTTTAAAGTTTTCTATTGTAAACTCATTGTAAACACACCTCTTTTAATGTAATTAATATGCTTTAAAATAGCATAATAGGAGCCTCCGGTCTTGCCATAAAATGTAGATTTTCCTAGTAATTTAGGAAGGAAAGTCTTAATTTTAAACTAAAAATTAGACACATCTCCTCTCCTATATCCATAACAAAAATTTGGGACACGGACAGGTGCAAGACCCAAACTCGGACTCGGATACTTCCGACAAGGACGTTGGAGATATTATCTCCCCTCCTCCTCTCAAAAAAGTTAAAATTGGGTCACTAGATTTCAAGGGTTCTTGCACAATACTGATCGCTGAAGGGGTGCCTATGTTTGATCTGGCTAACATCCGGCATCCAAATTCGACTGAGTGGTTCCCTAAGGTCCACGTTGCAGAATATGTGGCAGCCAGGTTGCGTACCGCCCCTAGACAAACAGGTGCGAGCGAAGCTCAGGTCTGAGTGTCCCCGCCCCGTCCTTTCCTCCAAAATCACGGCAACCCCGTCCATTGACACTTCCCTAATTACCTTCTTTACTAAATATGGCAAGGGCCTGCGGAAGGGTGTTGACAAAGCTTGGTCGTCTTGCCAAGATAAGCTGTTGGACATAGTAGGTCCCCTGACCCGCACTTTTGACCTTGCAGAAACTGCTCGTTTGGAACGAGCTTCAGTAGACCCAGCTGAACTATCCTTGTGTGCCCAACGGGCCATCTGCTTGTTAGGGAATGCAAATTCCTCCATCACGCACGAGCGTAGAAAGGGTCTCCTCTTGAAGCTGGATCCCAAGCTTGTCAACCTGGCAGGCACAGACCCCGGGGCCAAAGCGGAGGGTCTACTTTTTGGCAACTCCTTTATCAAGGAGTTGAGCAAGTATGTGGCAACTTTTTCATTCCTGGATAAAGCGCAGCAATCTTTAAAGAAGATGTTTTCGGTGTGTGTTTTTGCCAGGGCCGGCAGAGGTAGGAACCGCTTTGCCGGCCGCTCATGGGCCAATCAAGGTTCCCGCGGCTTCTATGCAACACCTCAACACAAGACTACAGACCGCAATTCTATCCCTAAAGGAGCAGGGGATTCAGGAACAAGGGGAACCGTAGTTCCAGATTCTCTTCACAAGCCGGTAAGTCATCAGATTTTTTCACCTATTCTGGGGGGCTGAATTGCAATGTGCCTGTCAAAATGGAAGGAACTCACAGTAGATCCCTGGATCCTAAATACCGTTCAGGGATATGCTATAGAGCTCTTTTCAGAGCCTTTTCAAGTGAAATTTCCTCATCCCCTCACTTTTCTCTCCAAATGACAGAATTAATTTCCTCAGAAATTCAGTCCCTTTTGCAAAAACAGGCGATAGCTCGTTGCTCTCTAGATCCTTCAGGTTTTCTCAGTTCGGTTTTTCTGGTCCAGAAAAAAAACAAGAAAATGCACCCAGTTATCAACCTGAGGCAATTCAACCAGTTTGTTCTTTATCGTCACTTCAAGATGGAAACTATCCTGCATCTCAGGGACACCTTGCTCCAAGGAGATTGGATGGTGAGGTTAGACCTACAAGACGGTACCAATACACCCGGATTCTCAAAAATATCTGCAATTCCAATGGGCCGATCAGACATTCCATTTCACTTCCCTTCCTTTCGGTCTGTCTTCCGCCCCATGGTGTTTCACGAAACTAATGAAACCAGTAGCAGCCTTTCTCAGGGCTCGAGGAGTCAGATTAATCATCTATGTGGACTATATTCTCATCATGAATCAAAACCGCTCTTCTCTTCTTTCTCAGGTGCACATGGCATGCAATCTTCTTTCAGATCTAGGTTTTATCATAAACTACAAAAAATCTTCCTTAGACCCAATCCAAAAGATTGAATTCTTGGGTTTCCTGGTAGATTCAGTTTCGGCTAAGTCAGAAATTCTGTTGATTCTACACAACTCTCGCCTTTCCCTCAGATCCCTTGCAAGAGTAGTAGGTCTTCTCTCCTCTTCAATTCAAGCTATATTTCCGGGTCCTCTTCATTACCGAGCGTTGCAGAGACTAAAAATTTGTCATCTCCAGAGAGGGCTGGCCTATTCAGATTCCATAGTTCTAGACCAGGACTCGAGTTCAGAACTGCAATGGTGGATCAACCATTTAGATGCCTGGAACTGCAGGACTATCTTTGCATCAGCCCCAGATCTTGTATCAGAATCCGATGCAAGTCTTCTGGGCTGGGGGGCCCGTTGTGGTCCAATCTCAACTGGAGGCTTATGGTCAAAAGAGGAGTAAAAACTGCACATACACTGTTTAGAGATGCTTGCCGGCTCCTTTGCAATCAGAAGCCTCGCAAGAGACAGAGGGGGTCATTCTGACCTTGGCGGACGGCGGAGGCCGTCCGCCAAGGTACCGCCGTCAGAACACCGCACCGCGGTCGAAAGACCGCGGCGGTGATTCTGACATTTGCCCTTTGCTGGCGGGCGGCCGCCAAAAGACCGCCCGCCAGCCCAGGGCAAATCAACCTTCCCACTAGGATGCCGGCTCAGAATTAAGCCGGCGGAGTGGGAAGGTGCGACGGGTGCAGTTGCACCCGTCGCGTATTTCAGTGTCTGCTGGGCAGACACTGAAATACTTTTTGGGGCCCCCAGGGGCCCCGCGGCACCCAATACCGCCATCGTGTTCATGGCGGGAGAGCCGCCATGAACAGGATGGCGGTAGGGGGTGTCAGAATCCCCATGGCGGTGGAGCGCGCTCCGCCGCCATGGAGGATTCAGACGGGCAGCGGAAAGTCGGCGGTACACCGCCGACTTTCCGTTTCTGGCCGCGGCTGAACCGCTGCGGTCAGAATGCCCCGCGGTGCACCGCCAGCCTGTTGGCGGTGCTACCGCTGACCACCGCCATGGCGGTAATTACCGCCATGGTCAGAATGACCCCCAGAGTTTCCTGTTCGGTCCTTCTCAGAATGGACAATATTTCTGCGGTTCGTTTCATCAACCTTTTGGGAGGCACAAAATCCAAACCTTTTTTTAGCGGAATTGGCGAAAGGGTTCTGGGAATTCTGTCTCCAAAACAGGATCTCCGTCCAAGCGGAGTACTTACCGGGCAATCTCAACTTCGTAGCGGATTGGAACTCGCGCCATTTCCAGGACACCAGCGACTGGATGCTCAATGTGCAAGTTTTTAACAACATTTTTCACAAATGGGGTCCCTTCGACATAGATCTTTTCGCTTCACGTCTCAACAAGCAGCTTCCGAAGTTCTTCAGCTGGCATCCAGATCCTATTGCTCTCGCTTTCGATGCTTTTTCTCAAGACTGATCATCATCCCTCAATTACGCTTTTCCTCCCTTCATTTTGATTCCCAGGGTACTGGCACAGGTCAGGAGGCAACAGGCCTCAGTGGTAATTATAGTCCCCTTCTGGCACTCCCAGGTGTGGTTACCCTCTCTCCTGGAACTGTCAATAGAACCTCCGTTTTTAATTCCCTCGTTCCCAGATCTCCTAACCAATCCCCAAGGGCTCCAGCATAGTTTGATACTTCAGCCTGGAAAATTTCAGGGAATTCCAGCCGAGCACTCCTTTTTCGGCAGAAGCTTCAAACTTCATGGACCTGGCAAGAGCTCCAGGAACAAAGAAGGCATATAGATCAGCTTGGTCTCTCTGGCATAGCTGGTGTGTGGGAAAACAAGTTGATCCCATTACAGCAAATTTAATAATGATCATTAACTTTCTGGTGGCTGAAGCTTGCAAAGGGAAATTGTTCCGTACGATTAACCTGTATAGATCCACTATTTCTTCGTCACATTCCTTGTTCCAGGGAAAACCGATTAGAGAACACCCCTTGATATGCCGCCTTTTAAAGGGAGAAAAATTTTCTAATCCTCCTAAACCTAAGTATAGTTCATTATGGGATGTGAACACTGTGTTAAAACCGTTTTTGTCTTGGCCAGACAATACGTCGTTATCTTTAAAACAGCTTTCTGTGAAACTTACCATGCTGTTATGTTTAGTGTCTTTCAAGCGTTTATTTGACGTTAGAGCTCTAGATGTTACTGCTCGCCATTATACTCCCTCTGGTGTTATGTTTAATGTGTTTAGACGTACAAAAACGAATCTTTCTTCAGTTTTTTACCCCTTCTTTCCAGATCACCCCAAGCTCTGTGTAGGCCAATGTTTAAAAATCTATGAACAACAGACAGCCGGTCTGAGGAATTCCCCCACTACTCAGCTCCTGATTTCTTTCAGGAAACCTTTTAAACCTTTGTTCTCTCCAACCTTAGCACGCTGGATCCGTTGGGTTATGTCCTTAGCAGGCATTGATGTCTCCGCCTTTGGGGCACACTGAGCTAGAGGAGCCATGGCATCCAAAGCTTTTTGGGCCGGGTCTCGCTTGGAGGATATTCTCAGGTCGGCTGACTGGTCCAATTACAATGTTTTTAAAGTTTTCTATTGTAAACTCATTGTAAACACACCTCTTTTAATGTAATTAATATGCTTTAAAATAGCATAATAGGAGCCTCCGGTCTTGCCATAAAATGTAGATTTTCCTATTAATTTAGGAAGGAAAGTCTTAATTTTATTAAAGACACAGAGGCGAGTATTATCCCGCCGCAACAAAATTAACACAGTTATTTTGTTTCCCTCCCGTTCAGCATCTACATTAGGACAACAGTCGGCTTCCTAAGGACACTGCCTTCGTCTCTTCAGTCACTTCGTTCTTGGCCACATCCGCCTCCACGATCATCCAACCGTTGGGTCAAAACACCCTTCCGGAGTTTGCGCAATGACTGATTGGCCTTTTTCAAGAACTTTTAGCTCTATGCCTGGCTATTTGTATTTGTGGTTTTATTATTCCATTGTTTGTTACGGTTTGAGCTCGCACAAAAAAAGAGGGCTGTTCCCAGTCAAGATAGGTATTATTAGTAGTGATTGTTAGTGACTGGTGCTTTACTTAGAACTACCTTTTGATCCTCATTGGCCGCTTTCGTTGGCCTCATGGGATCAGTAGTTCGTTCTTGACTGCAGCTGCTATTAAAAATAAAGAAAAGACTTAAGCATAATACTCGCCTCTGTGTGTTTAATAACATTAAGACTTTCCTTCATAAATTACTAGGAAAATCTACATTATTGTTGGCTAAGAGCACAGTTGTTTATAATAACCCAGGATTGTGTACTGAGTTTCTGGATTATGGCTGAGTTACAACATTGTTTTAAACCAGTTATCTCTCAGGCAGCCCTAAGTAAAAAAAAAAAAAAAAAAACTTTTTCTGTAAACGTTATAAAAGAATCAACTTTCACAATTGAAGTGAAAAATACCCTGCCATGCCTTTGGTGCAATTTTGGTTCCAAACTACAAAAGCCCCACTGAACACTTTTTGTTTGAAATCATTTCTTACAGTTCCATTTTAGAATGGCAGTGTCACAGAGAAGGCAGTCCTAATATCAGCAAAACTAGGCTCATATTTATACTTTTTAGCGCCGCATTTACGTCATGTTTTGATGCAAAAGCTGCGCTAAAAAAGTATAAATATGAGCCCAAGGGTCAACAACAAGGTAAAAATAAGCTGAGCAGTCCATTAAAGCCAGATTTCCTACTCCAAGCATATCCCTTTGAAGGTTACTGATATATCACTCATCCAAAGAGTTCCGGTGTCTAGGTCGCTGGCAACTTGAATAAAAGAAGCACGTATTTTTTAAGCGAGCTACCAAACCACAATAATATTATAAGGAAATGCGCCTAAGCTTGAAAAGTTAATCAAGGGAAATCTAGAAACTGCAAATCAGCTGCATGCTTTGCAATTGCAAAGTAGCAGCAGCTAGAAAAAATCCAAACTACATACATTGACGAATTAAAATTGCAGAAATCAATTGAAACATTACCTGGAAGAACCCAGGACCGTTAAAATGATTTACTAGTCTGTCCCGGCAAAGCTGTAATTTAGGGATAACTTAATTCAGTGGGTTCATCTGATAGGGGAGGTATTATTTCAAGCCCTTTAATTAATTCACACGGACCAGTTGTAGTTGCCGCGTTTTCTGTTATTAGCTGCACAAACAGCCAATGGGCCCCGACAGAAGTAATATACTGCCTAATACCGAGTCTTAATTCAGCAGACTGTCTGTGATAAAGGTTTGTTCATAAGCAATAACGGTGAGGAAAACAGTTTGAGACCCAGCAGATAACACACATGAGAAGTATATGCTTTTTTTTTGCTGAAAGGAACATAGCACCATCACATCTTTTATGTCTCTGCTTGCTCAGTGTTATTATTCCCAAAGGGCCTTCCGTACTGGCCTTGCTTGTTTTTTTCATTATACAACTTGCTCCATAGTTGACAGTCCTGTTTGCTTCGTATTTTTTTTATTTTTTTTTATGCATTTACTGGCACATTCCTCTGACTTTTGGCTGACTGACTTCCCCATGCTGTATTTACGAGCTCCTCGAGAAAGCCTTATTTCAGACATCTGAACTGCATGGTGGCCACTAATTTGGTAAACGTGCAAGTATCTGTCTTCGAACTGGACTATCATTTTCCATTTGTCTTCATTTAGTTTTAATTTAGCAAACTACGCATTAGCCAAAGGAACAAATGAGGTGAAGAGGCTAGATTTATATAAGAGAGGGCCGAAGAGAGGCAATTTAAAAAGAAAAATACACAAGGTGCACATTCTTCAAATTATTTTTGTTAAACTCTCCAAGGTGACTAGCATTAAAGCCCTAAGAGGGCCGCATTCCAGTTGCGTGATTCAAGATCTCAGTTAAGCAAAGTGCAGGCATTTTTCTAAAACGATGGTTTTATTTAATCTCAGCAAAATAAGCCTCACACATTTCACAGCTTTTTTCTAGCTACACTTTTGTAGTTATGGATGACTCACATTGTGTGTTCTTACACCAAGAGTGTGTTTGTTGAACAAAATGAATTACATTCACCACAGAAAAGCAGAGGAAAAAGAGAGGTCGATATGTATATGGATGGTGATTTGTTCCACAAACACCAAGTTAATGTCCTCATTACAGTTTGGCATTCACCGTACAGCCATGCTGGCGATGGCAGTGGGACTGCCGCCAGGCCGGAGGTGCAGACTGCCAAATTACAACCCTGGCAGTGATCTGACTGTGACACAGCCAATTCCCCGTCAGTACCGCCAGTGCAGTCCAACCGCTGCCGCTGCCAGCAGTTGCCATCACCATGCCGGTGGAAAGCAATTACTGCCCATCATATTACGAGTCAGCAGACCGCCCCGATTTCTGGGGCAGTCCGACAGCCACAAAAGCCTTTCAGAAACGACCAGACTATTGGGAGCCACTTACCTCCAGGGACACAGATGAGTCTGCAGCCGCCATAGAACTTGAACTGAAGGTCTTCCCAATGCTGTACCATGCCATACACCTACATGATCAGCAACAGCAACAAAGACGACAATCGTAAGTACACCCACCTAGCACAAAATGGAGAGAAGGGGAGAGTCCCACTCCCACACGCAACACACACACCCAGCACGGACTGCAATGCTCACACACACACACACACATCCACAGACACACATATACACAAACTACACACATGCACAACCAAAACACACAGACCATTCCTAACACACACGTCATACACACCCACCCTGACTCAAAACAAATCAATGGCACCTCACATACACCCACCCACAGCAACCCACTCTCAATAGCTGACAAAAGTACTGTAAACACCTAAACGCTTCTGAAGAAAGGGCCACAAAGCACATACACTTGTCAACACAATCTTCATGGCAAAGGAAACACACAAAACAACCACTTCAGAGGGCTCAGACATCCATGCAAAAGCACAGAATGTGTGCCATGTACACACAGCATACTAATCTCTCCCCACATGCATCAAAATATACACCCACATGAAGTACACAACCTGGCATACACATACACACCATTCCAAACACAGAAGAATAATCACACTGCCCAAGTAATGGAGCCAGCCAATGCAGCTACACAGTCACATAGCATATACATGCTTTATAAACTGCATCCACAAATATGAGTAACATAAGCATGTAGATTGAAAGGCTGGACAAATATTAACAATGTACACCAACGTCCTATGTTGGGCAGAGGTATTTGACATATGGGAAAACATCAAGATTCATATATAAAAGTGGGCCATTGGCCAGTCCAAATTACAAATGCCACAGGGACACAGGGCCAGGCAATTGCCCCATCTTGACTCTTGACAGCCTTATGTCCCCCACAGAGCCTGGACAACAATGGGGCAGGCAGGCACCTCAGAGGTCAGGGGTAGGGGTGGTGGTGGGGTTTAGATTTGGAAGGGGGGTCCTTGGGTTTAGGTTTGGGAGGGGCGGGGGTATGGGCGTAGTTTTTGATGGAGGGGAGTAGATTTGGATCTGGGGGTGAGAGTTGACACTATTTATTTCAATGAGGGAGTCTTTCTGGCTGGGGAAGGGGCACAGGCAACAGAATGGGGGTCAAGGGAGTACTGGTAGCTGGAGGGACTGAGCTTGGGGAAGGCAACATGACGGCCAGGGACAACACGGGGTGGGACTGGATTAGGGAAAAGGTCAAGGCGGGCAAGGAAAAGTTTCTTAGGAGCAAGGGTGATGGCCTTGGGAACAGGTCTGGGAGTAGAGGTAGAGGGAGTGCTTGTGGGACGTGTAGGTGTGCTGGACATGGATGCAGATGTATGCAAAGTTTGCTTGTGTGAGTTGGATGAATGTTGAGTATTCGAGTGGGTGCGTTTATGTGTCTTGGGAGGTGGGGGGGAAGAGAGGGTGGGAGAAGGCAGACAGGTTGGGTGAATGTATATTGGGGTGGTGTCTGCAAGTAAGGCGGGTTTGCTGAATGTGGTTGTGGTGGTGCTTGTGGTGAGTGCGGATGTGGTGTATGTGGTGCATGTCTGTGTGTCTGCTAATGTGGTGACTGTGGGCAAGATTGAACTGGGAGCAGGTTCTGGAAGTGAGGATGCAGTGCTGGCAGATGTGAGTGGTGATGTGACTGTGGGGCAGGAGGTGGTGGGGAGACAGTGAAGGCAGTGGCTGTTGTTGTGTGTGCTGGTGTGTGTTGAGTGTGTGCATGCTTGTAATGTGTCTTGTGGCACCTCTGTTTGTATATGTGTACCTTCTCTGTTGCACTGGGTGAATGCTGGTCTGATTGTGTGCTTTGGTCGGGTGAGGGGAGGGGGCTCTGGCATTGGGCACAGGTAGCTCGAGGGGGAACGGAAGAAGTAGGGACACCGGCTGCTGTCAAGGAGGAGGCTAGAGCCAGAAACTATCTCTGTAGGCCAGCCAAGGCACAGTGAATGCCTTCCAGATAGGCATTGGTTTGCTGCATCTGGGATGCCAGGCCCTGGATGGCATTCTAGATGGTTGACTGCCCCACAGAGATGGATCTCAGGAGGTCAATAGCCCCCTCATTGAGGGCAGCAGGGCTGACTGGGGCAGGGGCCTGCAGTGAAGGAGACGCCCACCATCCTGGGTGAGCGGGCACGGGCAGCTGGGTGGGGAGCTACTGGAAGGGAGGGTGGTGCTAGTAAGGGGGGTGGCGGACAATGATGTTGCCGGGCTGGACCCAGAGGGCTCCACCACCATGAGAGAGCTTTCATCAGAGTAGGAATCAGATTCAGATATTGCAGTTCCTGTCTCCCCTGTGTTGCTCCCCTCACCCTCCAACCCACTGGTTCCCTCAGCGTTGGTGGACTCTGCCTCCTGGGTCTCGTGGGTTGCAGCTTCCCCACTCGCCGGTGCCCCTACTCCTTCGCCTGCTGATGCTAATGCACAAAAGGACAGAAGAGGACAAGGAGGGAGGGTGGGGGTGGGAGACAGGGAGAACAGGGCCAATACCAAAACATCTAGTATAAACGACCATCAATTTTGCCCATTTACAAAGGGCATTACAGAATGCTGAGCCTACTACCTGAACACAATTGCCTACAACATGAGACTCTGATATATCAAACCACGGCCATCGTCCATCAACTACACTACAGAGGTTCTGCTGCAGGCTGTCAAGACTCAATAAATCATGGTTGGGAGTGTAATAAGGGACACCTTCACGTACTCCATTACAGTGTATGACCAACCTGCATTTGCCTGAACATACCACCTAGATATGGGAAACAGCTCTACATGAGTTTCACTATGGTACAGTTTAATCCTAGAATGTACCCCTCTACTTATGGAGCCATGCGTTAGAAATCACACCTACCTATATGACATGCCAATAAGCCTTAAACTATCAGCTACATATCCTAGCATGGATTCCTCAGACATCCTCCATCCATTGGCAAACTTATTCATTCCCTACAGAAGTCAATACAACATGAAGCACACTCTGTGTTCTCACCCCCTTGTGGCTGCTGTGCTCCCTCAAGTGCCCATCCAGCACTTGGTAGCCCACTGCCAGTATGCAGGCCATTAGTGGGGTCAGGGTCCGATGGGCACCCCTCCCTCATTGGGAGGACATCCCCAGCTGGGCCTCCATGATCTTTCGGGCCCAGCGTCTTAGGTCCTCCCACCGCTTTCTGCAGTGGGTGCTCGGCTGGCTATGGCCCACCAGAGTCTGCACTTCCTTGGCGATGGCACACCATAGTCCCTTCTTTTGATCGGCGCTGACCTGGATTGGAGACACAGAGAGAAGGGCACATTTATGTAGACTTATCACCCAGCAACTGTAATGGACTACATACTGTTTACATCTCACATTCATGCTAGACATGACACATACCCATTCACAAAGGATGCTTGTCCGACGCAACACTCTCCAAAGGGCCTACAGCATACACATACATTCACCTACTTGCAACCATGTCACATCAGATATACACAAATACTACTCATCTGCTTATCTGGAGCACCATACAACTGTCCATACAGGGGCAAGACCCATCCATGAACTTTTCCAGTTCCTCTGGTGTGAAGGCTGGGGCCCTATCCCATATAGAACGTGCCATCGTGGTTTTCAGATACAGGACACAGCAGCACACACAGTGGAGGTCTTGATGGCTAGAGAGCCAGGAGTCAAGTGAAATTGGCTATAGAAAAAGGCAGTCACGACCGCAGCAGTTTACACCGTCACCGCCGGCAGTGATCATCATTTGCCCTTTTTCCCCATAGACATCAATGTTATCCAATGAGGAGTTGTACTGCGGTTCCGACTGCCTACTGCCATTAAGACTTACGCCGGCGGAATTAGGTCACTTCCATCAGTCCTCTGCATGCAGGACAGGCAGCTGCCATTTTACACATCTATTGCACTTAGTACAGCATTCAGTGTTCATCATTGTTCGATCTAGCAATGCACATGCCAAGCACAGGATGTTGGGAATGTTATTAGGAAGTGGTGTGAGTAGCACAATTTGTATCAGAACCATTACAGTAGTCCAAACTGTCACAACTTAGGCAATGTGAAAATCTATATGGTGTCAGCACATCCAAAATACTGGTCTCCATGCATTGTAAAGCTATGATGTGGTCAATCATGATTAGTTAAGGGTGACTTAGATGTCTGAATTGTTTTTAGAAGTATATCATGGCTGAGAAGCCAAATAGGTAGCATGTGAAGTGGAAATGACAACATTGATGTCCCAATAGAGGGGTTACAACATGTATGCATTGTCACACTTGTGTAGTTTGCTATGTCTAGATACCGACCAATGTGGAGGCTGAAGAATGCACCAGTGAACCAGTCCCTGGTTGACCTTGCAACCATGGATGAATGACATGTTATACTCACCTATCATCTAAACCATTTGACAATCAGGGAACTGTGTACCCAGTTGGAGCCAGACCTACTGCCTGTTAACCTCATGCTGTTCCTCCAACAGTAGAGGTGCTTCCTGTGCTCCACGTTTTGGCCACTGGCTCATTTCAGGGGACAGTGGGCTTGGCAGCAGGTATGTCTCAGCCTATGTTCAGTAATGTGTTGAAGGATGTCCTGTCTCCCTTGCTCAAACATCTTGACCGCTACATCAAATTCCTCCAAAATGCTGATTTGTCCACTGTGAAGGCAGATTTCTATGCAATTGGACATATCCCTCATGTCATAGGGGCCATTGATGGCACCCATATTGCATTTGTACCTCCCAGGAACACTGAACAGGTGTATAGAAACAGGAAAGGTTTTCATTCAATTAATGTGCAGGTGGTGTGTCTTGCAGACCAGTACATATCCCGAGTGACTGACAAGTTTCCTAGGTTTGTGCATCACTCCTACATTCTGAGGAACAGCAGTGTCCTACACATGATGGCATAACTACAGAGGAAGAGAGCCTCTCTCATTGGTGAGTATGATTTGTGTGTATAGTCACTGTCATTTCATCTATCCTTTTCCTTCTCTGAGTATAGCAAAACTGTCATGTATGATTCTACTACTCCCAGGTGACTCTGGCTACCCTAGCCTATCCTGGCTGTTGACACTGGTGAGAAATCCCAGGACAGAGGGTGAAAATCGCTACAATGAGGTTGATGGCCGGACTAGAAGGGTGATAAAGAGGGCATTCAGCAGGGTTTCGGTGTCTACATATCTCAGGTGGTTCCCTGGTCTACTCCCCTCAAAAGGTCTGCCAGATAGTTATGGCCAGCTGCATGCTGCACAATTTGGCCCTGAGAAGGCATGTTCCATTCCTAGATGAGGAGGGAGTATCCAATGCACCGGTAGCAGAAGAAGGAAAACTAGACAGTGATGAAGATGGGGAGGAGGTTGATGTGTACTGAAGAACTCAGCTGATTCAGTAGTACTTCCATTGACTGTCATGTAGGTATGTGCCTTTATTTTAATCAAAGTATCATGAAGAGCAGTGTGTCAGCTATTAGTAACCATTCTGTAGTGTGAGCACTGTTCAGTCTCAGTGACTTACATCAGTACACATTGCTCTACAGGTTGGATATATTGAGCCAAAGTACTCCTGCCTTTGCTATTTTTCTCCTGTATGGGTGTGTTCTAAAGCTGTCCCAAACCATTTTCTAACTCTAATATTGTGGTAGGTTTTAAGTGAAGTTTGTAATGCACCTTCATTACTGATGTCCAAACACATCCCCTCAGTGAATTGACTCTCCCTGACTGTTCCCCCGCACTGGCTGCCAATCAGGAGATGGTAGCCTATAGACAATAGAGCTAGTCTGTAATCCTAGCACGTGTCATGAGGCCAATACTGAGATTGTGTGATGTGTGTAGTCCTGTGACTTATATCTGCTATATGTTTCATATTCTGCAATTGATGCCTGTGATTGTAGACTGTGTTCTAGACAGGATCATGGAGTGTGGCAATTTTTTGGTTGTATTGTATACGTTGTGTCTGTTTTACACTTTTCACAGGTGTTGTAGTGGTGGGTACTGAGTTCCCATGGATTTCTGTTACCTGATTACACAAAGATGTGTGGATGGGGAATGGTGACAAGAAGTTACACAGAGGATGTGTACCCCAACCTGACAGTACAATGGCATAAATCTGATGTTTAGTATCATTTCCAGTGTCTCATTGTAGTACAAACATTCCATTGACAAGAGAATACATTCACATATACAGTAGCTGTATTCAAGTGTGTTTATTGTGATTTAAATTTGGAAGGTATGGTGCAGAAGAGTGGGGTCATAATGGGCAAAATCATCAGTGTGGTGGCCCAAGCAGTTGGTAGCACAGGTCCAGTACCCAGGGGTCATAGGAAAATGGTGCTATGTCAATAAAGAGTCAAGAAGGTGTCTCAGTGGCACACAAGGGAGACAGTTCAGGAGAGGCTCATTTCCTAGCAGGGGGATGGTCTTGCTTCAGTCCCTGCAGGATGTCTGGATCAGTATCCATGTTTGCATGGGGGTTCCTCAGCTATAGGGGGAGGGGTGCTAGTAGCCTGTGAGTCCTCTGGCAGGGCCCCCATTCCACTAGCTGATGCAGATGTAGAGCGGTGGGCAGGACTGTGGCTAGTGGAAGGGGCATGCTGGTGGGTGGGGGACTCACACAGGATGGAGGTCAGCACCTGTAGCACGCCTCTAATGGAGGCCATGGTGGCATTGTGGGTGTGCCACTGCTGCATGGCCTCCTGATAGCATTCCCTCTGCTGCCTCTGGTTCTCCAGCTGAATCTGGCCCATCCTGTCCTTGGATTGGTGGTATTCTCCCAGGACTTGTGATATGACATCCTGACCAATCGCCTCTTTAGGTTGCTCCAGCCTTTGGCCCACAGTTCCTCTCCCATTGGCCCTAGCCCCCTGTGCCTGTGTCCCTGGCACAGTGTGCCCATTCCCACAAATACCAGGACCTTCATCATCTTGAGTGGTAGGTGTTGACTCCGGTCCCTGAACTGGTGGGCACACTGTAGTATGAAGTGACCTAGAGACACTGGTTTAGGTGTTTTAGGCAACTGGTGTTGTGGCAGCCACAGTTTTGGGGGGCTCCATCGTGGCCTGGTTGTGAAGGGAGACTGACCAGAGGTCCTAGGTGGCCCAGGGAGGTCTTCCCATTCCAGACATCCTGAGTTGCTGTCGTCACTGGGGCCTTCTTCTGGTGGAGGACTGGGTCTTTGTGGCACCTGTTGCTGGCTGACATTAGCAGTGGTACCTGTGGATAGCGAACATTGTTATTCACATCTACCTAACCTGTTTGATATTGGCTAACCAGGAAGATGGTGCAGGATAGCTGCTTCCCAGGATGGCATTGGCAGTGGTGATTATACATTATTTTCCAATCCAGATGGGGTGAGTTTGTCAGTTATCTACTGATATGTGATGACATAAACAGTGGTTTAGCATTACTGACATTGCCATCTCCTGGATTGCTGTTGACACCTGCTTTATCACTGCTATTTGGTATGCTTCAGATTGCAGGGCTACATATGGGGAGGGTTGTGTGCATTGTTCGGTTAGTAAAGAGTGATGCATTGTGGGATTGTGGGATTTGTAGTGCTTCATGCTCGGCATGCCTTACATGTACTTGTGAGTGTTGGGATGGTGTTAGTGCAGTGGTGTGGGCATGCAGGGGAATGGGTATGGGTGGTTAGGAGGGTGGGGATCACTGTGGAGTGGGATGATTTGGGGAGTGGTAGTGGGATGGGTAAACATGCGATACAGGTGTACTTAGTGGCAGAGGAGTTCAGGTGACTTACGGGTCTCCAGTCCTCCGGTGATTCCACTGAGGCCCTCAAGGTGTATGATTGCCAATACCGTCTCCTCCCATGATGTAAACTCTGAGAGAGGAGGTGGGGCCCACCGCCAGTTTTCATCACAGCAATTTGATGCCTGGACGCAGTGGATTGCACCTTCTCCCTCATGTCATTCCACCTCTTTCTGATGTCGTTCTTTGTGCTTGAAGGGCTTACCACTGAGTTCACCTTGTCGAGGATCCTCTGTCATAACTCCATTTTCCTGCCAATCGATGTCTGCTTGACCTGTGCACCAAACAGCTGTGGCTCTACCTTGACGATTTCGTCCACCATGGCCCGCAACTACTCATCTGTGAAACGGGGGTGCTTTTGTGGGGACATGGTGATGTGTGTGTTTGTATGCAAATATGAGTGATGTGTGAGGGGTTTGCAGTGCATTCTCCAGAGTGTCCGTGGGATGTGTGGTGAAAGTTTCCTGTTGCAGAGGATTGTGGGTTGTGTGGGTGTCTTTCATAGTGGTGTCTGTGGGGGGTGTGGTGTCTGTATGTATGTCAGTAGTGGGGTATTCAAATTGGCCAATGTGGTGTTGTGTTGTAGTGGAGGTGCCATTTAGATCACTGGATTTGGTTGGCGTGGCAGTGGGGGTGGTGGGACCCCCTCTCTTCCACCCTCCTTCAGCCTGGCAGTGTCGGATTGGAGGCTGTTTTCTGGCAGATTTGTTTTTGTGACTTGTAATATGGCCGGTCATTTACTGCCTGCGTGGCGATATTTTGGCAACCCCGGGCACAGCGTTCTTTGGAGAGAGACCGCGAAACTCGTAATGACCACTTTTGTCTGCGTAGTATTTGATATGCAGCAGAAAATATACATTTAAGATAGCTTGAAGCACAGCAATTAAGTGACTCATAAATAGTCTCACTGGTCAAAGATCCCTCCACCACAAAAGCTAACTTCCACAGATGCTGAAAGAATGTAGCGAACTGGATGAAGGACAACTGTCTCAAAACTCAACACTGAAAATCGGAAGTCCTCATCTTTGGGAACAACACCTTGTCATGGATTGACACATGGTGGCCTGCAGAGCATGGCACCACCTCCCCCCACCCCAACACATCACACCTGCAACCTCGGCATCATCCTGGACAGCAAACTATCCATAAAGGAATAAGTTGATGCACTCTCATTTGCCTGCTTCCACACACTTTGCATGCTCCACAAGATCTTCAGATGGCTCCCACCAGAACCAGAAGAACAATCATGCAGGCCCTCATCACCAGTAGACTGGACTATGGAAACACGATATATGTAGGAATCAGAGCAAGCCTCTTGAAGAGACTCAATACAATGCAGAATTCAGCAGCAAGACTTGTACTTGACCTTCCCAGAAGGACCCACATCACACCCCATCTCAAAAGACTACACTGGCTAATGATTCAAAAGAGATGCCAGTTCAAGATGCTGACCCACACCTACAAGGCCCTGCACAACGAAGGACCAGCATGCATCCACAAACACCTGTCTTTCTACCAAGCGGCCAGACACCTCCAATCAGCTTTCCTCTCCCTCGCAGACACTGAATAGATCTGTCGAGCCAACAGCGCTCCTTCTCACACCAGGCAGCAAAGGCTTGGAACAACCTCCCCCTACACCTCAGGATTGCACAGTCACACCTGCAATTGATAAAGATCTAAAGATATAAATGCTCAAATGATTATTCCTCCACACAGCAGCATACAGCCCCAGCACTTCGAGACCCACATAGGCAATTTGCTGTGGTCTATAAATGTTTGATTGATTGATTGAATAGTCATATATAGTGTTTCAGGGTGAGCAATAGAGGTAATCCTTTTACTTTTATGTTTAATTAGTTTTTATGAATGTTTTACTTCATAAAGTGTTTATGGTGGTCAATGATTCCCTTTAGTATGAAATTCCTTTATAGCTCAAGGAACTCTCTCCTTCTCCAAACTATATTCCCCAAAACCTTTTCCTCGCCTCCGACTCTGGATACACTTGTACTCATCATCTGGTGCAGTTATCCACTTGAACCCCGTCTGCTCCCCCACTTCCCATGGGTTTTCCCTCAACACCGTCACATTATTCCTTCAATACATGCAGTACGCTCAATCTCTTTGGGCAACTCAGTTCACTAAATTCTTGTACCACATACATCAGCAACATCCTCCACAGTTTTTATTAATGCTTACAATGTATTTAAGGCATGGTGGAGTAATGTAAATTGGTTTCTGTGGTAGCAGTCAGATGCAACACTGGGTAAACAGATCCTCAATCACTCATTGTAAGGTACACAGTACTTTACTCCATTCCCTGGTCACTTCTCATTGTGATTGCCATTCTCAGTCGGCAAGAGACCTCAATTTGAAATGGAGCTAAGGACGCAGCTTAAGATGATAGCAGTGTCAGAGTTTACAAAGTCACAAAACCAAATAAGTATGCTGTATAAACAAAGGAGATGGAATTTCTTTCCTGTCTTAACTGATCTCTAGGACCAAACAGCAAAACCAGTTGTTTTTAGATGAGGAAGCATCCCCACATTATGTGGCATACTTCATTATACACAACCTCACACCACCCTGGTAAGATGGTACTACCATGCTGAACTCATCCTCTTCTATGAAGGAGTTCCTAATAAAACTTATGTCTGGAAAAGACAAGGATCCAGATGGTGTTAAAAATATCTCAGGTTATATCTAGAAGTGCCCTATATCAATCAATACCTCAGATATAATTAAAAATATATTCTGGATGATTTCGGTACAGTGCACTGTTTCTCTTTCTCAAATACAAACAAGTTTCTATCAGCTCGTGTGCCTGGAAACCGCTCAGGGGTTTTCATCAGGGATATGCTGGGATCCCTGCTCACTAATTTTTCACACATTCAAATATGGTGCAAAACAAACGTTCTACATTCACTCTTTTAGAGGTCATCGTAGGGAAAAAATATCAAAGTCAAAGGAGAATTTGCACACAGGGATCCTGCTCTGTAACAGTATTGTGAAGATTCTTCAATAAACGCACTTGACACAAATGTGGTACTACAAAACAAACAGAGGACACACATGTTTGGTGAGTGGTGCAAAAGTACATGAATTCATTCAGACATCCAATTTACCCTTTCAAGGGCTGTTCCTGGCTTCATGGTCTGGCACGAGTGTGGTGACTCTTGTAATCCCACACTTAAGATATATACTATAGGAAAGTGAATTGTTAGTAGCTGGAGGTAGGCACGTTCAGCTAGTAATGACCCCACATTCTCTAATAAGGTTGAGTCAAGTCTCAAAAAATTAATCCTTCGGTACCCTTGGTAGCATGGCAACAACCAGTCTGGCTTAACTTAGGAGACAGGTAAGTGTATGCATTTAAAATTACCAAAACAGAAAAAGAGTAAAAGACACAACATAATAGAAACCCAACACCAGTTTATAAAAATAGTGAATATATTTGTCTTTAAAATTACACCAATGTGACAAAAATCTAATCTAGGGAACTGGACACATGTATTTTCAAAGATAAAAAAAAAAAAAAAAAAGTAATTCAAGTGCCAAACAGCATAATGCACCAACTGCGGCTATCTGGTTGCGCTGAACTGGGACAAAGTCAAAGAGTTAGGCTAACTGTGATGGAACGCAGTTCGGATACATTAAGCAGTAGGCCCCAGTCAAGATTTTACCTTAGCACATAGTCACTTTTTTGAAACTTTTTTACTCGACGTTGAGCAATCAAGTCCTTGAATCTGGAGTTCACTTGGGCGATTGCGGCCTGACCCCTGGTGATTCTCTGGAGGTCTTTGTCCTCAAGTGTTGGGGTCTCTGGAGCATTCTGTGGGGCAAACTAGCAGGGTCAAGCATACTTGTAGTTCGATGACAGCAGCTTAACTCTCGACCTTGATCAGGATTTTTCCGGAGATTTTCTACAAAAGTTGGCAATAGTTTCTAGACTTTTAGATCTTCTTCTGAACAGTTCCTTGAGAGTCAGGAAGGGCCCACAGCACCAGCCAAGGGTTAAGAAGCTCTGGTTTGACTCTTGGGAGTCTGGGACTGCAACTCCCACAATGTACCTAGACAGTCCAGGAACAGCCAGTTGAAGCTGGTCAGCTGAAGTTGTCCTCTTAGTGGATGTTGCAGGTCGCTTCTGCCAGCACTTTTCTACTTGCTACTGTTCATGGAGTCCACTCCTTATTCTTGAAGACAGAAAAAGTCCTCCTTGCAGACCTGCCCACTTTGACAAATATCACATTGTGTGAGGAGACAACAGGTCTTGAAGAGCTGAAGCCTAGTACCAAAGACCACCTAAGAGGCACTTTTGCCCCCAAACCTGGTCCCAAGCCCATCCTCTAAAAAATAAATAAAAGCTTGCTGAGGCTTTTTCCAATGCCCTATGATGTCTACACACCCATTGACGAACATCAGAGGTTGAAAGCCTCAGACAATGAGCTGAAAACCACTGTTTACACACCCATTGACGAACATCAGAGGTTGAAAGCCTCAGACAATGAGCTGAAACCCAATGTTTACAGTGGTTTCAGCTTGTTTTCCCTGCCACTGTGTGATGTCGGCCGCTCACTGGGTGACCGTGTGATGGGAGCCGATATTGTGTGTCACACTGTGGCACTGTGTGAGTTGTTAGGTTTCTTCTTCTGTGGAGCATTTGAACTGCAGCATGTGCAGTCCTTCTGAGTGCAGTACTGTTAGAATTGGGATCTGTAATTGGGACCCCCTGTCCAAGCAAGAACCCTTACACCAGTTTAGAAAAATAGGTAATATTTATCTAAATCGAACAAGACCAAAATGACAAAAATCCAACATACAAGTTAAAATATGAATTGTCAAAAGAATAAGTCTTACTCTATAGAAAATACTGGAATATTTGATTTTGTACAAAGTACCTGGTTAGTGTAATTGGTCATTGGGTCATTGGTTGGCAGTCAGGTTACCCCATGTCCAAGCAAGGACCCTCACTCTAGTCAGGGCAAAGGAGAGACACACCTGGTTAACCCCCACTCAACCCTTTGGTAGCTTGGCATGAGCAGGACGTTTTAACCCAGAAGCAATGTGTAAAGTATTTGTACCAACACACACAGTAATACACTGAAAACGCTATAAAATGGACATCACACCATTTTAGAAAAATAGGTAATATTTATTTAAATCAAACAAGACCAAAATGACAAAAATCCAACATATACAAATTAAAATATGAATTGTCAAAAGAATAAGTCTTCCTCTATAGAAAACAATTGAAACTTTGATTTTGTACAAAGTACCTGGTTAGCGTAAAAAGTAAAGCTGTACGGGCGAGCGTGTGTCGGAAAATGCAGCGATGCTTCGATTCCTTCCTTGCAAGGGAGTCCGTGGGTTGTTTCTTCTCAGGTCGAGTTTGTGATGCATCATTTTTCTCCCTCGCAAAAGAGCGATGCGTTGATTTCTGGATGGGGCACCTCGGATCTGCGCAGAGTGAGTTGACTTTGACGCCCAGGGACAATGCATGGAAAATCCAGTTGCACTGTGTTAGAAAATGGCGGTGAGTGCAGTTTGAGTCGTTATCAGCAGCCGCAAGTGAGTGCTGCGCGCCGATTTAACCCGCAAGGCCGACACCGCGTCATTTATCAGCTGCGTTGCAGATGGTGTATTGAGAATTTCCCCGCACGGCATTCTGTGCATGAATTTTCAGCTCTTATCTGACAACTTCACCGTTCAAGGGCCCAGGGAACGGATAGGACACCACTTTGCAGTGCAGGAGTCTCCGCAGAGAGTCATGATGTTAGTGTTGTGCCGCGGCCCACCGTGGCCCGAGCAGGAAGATCGGCTCGAGACACAGTTGGGACCGCGGTACATTTTCCTGGCGGCAGGGCTTGCCGCGCCCCTTCTTCCGGCCTCATCTCGCATGAGGCCCTAGATTGGGCATTGGGCCTCGGCGAGTTCAGGGTGTGGTGCGCCCTCGAACTTAGAAGTGGGCACCCCCACACCCCTCACTTACCTGGTATTTACCTGTCCTTTTTCTCTGTCTTCTTTTCTCTTCTTTCTCCTTTTCTTCTTTCCTTCGTTCTTCCAAATAGGAGCTATATTCTTCTTTCTACCAGCATGCCTTTCTTCTACCTCTTTCCCTGCATGCATTAGGTTCCTTCTCTAAAATGCTGTCTTCATCTATTTTCTCTTTTCGCAAACCAATATGGCGTCTTTTACCTTCCTGCACATCACTTCCTGTTTTAGGGTATATAAGGAGTGGGATTCTTATTCTCCTTGCGCTGCAACACTTCCTGTGGTGGTCATCACGCACCAGGTGTTTTTCCTCCAGCCTTTTTCCTTATTTGCTCCAGTTTCTTCCAGTTATTGTTTTCTTTTTCTTGGAAGATTTATCTTTTTTTTGTGCTTAGTCTCTGTTCAAGGGAGTTCCAGTCATAGTGTTTTTTTCCCTTTGGGATTTTTCCTCCGGGACTCCTTCTAGAGGGCACGGACTTCCTTTTGACATCCCATTGTCGGCAGCACCATGGCTACCAGAAAGGGCCGCCCTTACCTTGGTCAAGGCAGGACCTACAAGGATCGTGGCCAAACTGCTGTTCCAATGGGCCTAAGCCGTGAGCAATGAGTAAACTGTGACAGATTGCAGCACCACAGAACCAGTTTTCGTCAAGCATTATGGAGAATACTTTGATGGCTGCTGCAGAAACCAACCAGTCGCTACTCATAACCATCCAACAACAAGCCCAGGATCTGCAACAATTACAAAATGAAAATGCAGCTTTAAGACATGCCTTAGTTTTCTGAACAACAGATGTTCCCACTGTTTCACCTAATACGCCACGTTTTTCAGGAGATCCCAGCAAGTTGTGTGAATTACTTGATGCCCTGACAGTCTATTTTGCATTGCAACCATCCCAATTTGCGCAAGATAAAACTAAAGTGGGATATTTAATTAGTGCCCTATCTGGTCCTGATTTAGCCTGGGTGACTCCTTTGGTAGCTTCCAGTGATTCTGTGCTGTCTGACTATTCAGCTTTTGTCGCTGCCTTTAAACAAATGTTTGAACACCTGGGACTAGAGTCGTCTGCTGAGGAAGCCTTATGTGATATCCAGCAAGGTACCCAGGATGTTGTACAATATATTACACGTTTTAGACAACTGGCAGCAGAAACTACTTGGGTAGAACGTACTCTTGTAACCCTTTTTTCATAGAGGTCTTTGAGACGAGATAAAGGATTAACTGGTACATTCAGCTAGAGTGGAAGATTTACGAAGTTTAATGGACTTAGCATTCTCCATAGAGTATTGTCTACAGGAATGCAAATTGGAAAAGAGAAAGAATCGTGGACCATCTCATGCAGGGAACCCACGTACCATCATCCATCATTCGGAAGAGTCTTGATCTGACTTGAGAGAAGCTGCAGAAGGAGAACCTATGCAAATAGACACCGCTCGTGGTCCTTTAACTGCTAGTGAACGTGAAAATAGAGGAAGAAAAGGATTGTGGGGGCCATTACAAACCTGGCGGACGGTGTTAAAGCGGCGGTAAGACCGCCAACAGGCTGGCCGTCTTTTTTTTAGTATTATGACCATGGCGGTTACCGCCATGGTCATCCGCCGATTCCCCGTTCCGCCCGCCAGGGCGGAGACGACCGCAGGGCTGGAGACCTGGGTCTCCAGCCCTGCGGGCGTGACAATATCGCCACCGGTATAGTGACCCGGCTCACCGCCGTGGATTTCCAGCGGTAGGAACCGCCATGAAATCCATGGCGGTAAGCACTATCAGTGCCAGGGAATTCCTTCCCTGGCACTGATAGGGGTCTCCCTCACCCCCCACCCCCACCCCGACTCCCTCCCCTACACCCCCCCACCACCCCTGCCTCCCCCCAAAGGTGGCAAGGCCCCCTCCCCACCCCGACCCCCAACATAACATTACTGACACACACCCGACACGCACGCAGGCACCACCAACCCACACACGCACACACACCGACATACATGCCAACATCCACACACAAACTCAGACACGTACACCCACATTCACATATTCACGCACACATCCATACAGACATACATACAGACAGACACGCACACATTTCCGAAACACGCAACACCCCCGCAAGCATACACGCACTCACACATCCCCCCTACATACATAAACGCACACCCCCATGCACCCACACAACACACAACATCCCCCTCCCCTAACGGACGATCGACTTACCTGTTCTGTCGATCCTCCGGGAGGGGACGGGAGCCATGGCGGCAGCTCCGCCAACACCACACCACCACCAGAACACCGCTGCGCAGAATCACAGGACGTGATTAGCTCGACGGTGTTCTGTTGGCGTGGCGGTGGAGCAACCTCCACTTCCCCGCCGCCCGCAAGTATGGCTGTTGTCGGCTCTCCATCGGAAACACAACGGAGGGCAGCCAGCGGTCATAATACGCCGAGTGGCAAACCGCCACAACTGGCGGTCTTACGCACGGCGGTCACTCGGCGGTCTTCTTAAAAGACCGCCGAGGTTGTAATGACCACCTATGTCTCTATTGTGGAGCTTATGGCCATTTGCTTCCTACCTGCCCAGTCCATCCTCTGAAGTCCCTGGGAAATGCCAATTCCCATCCTCTATGAGAAGGGAAGGGATGGAATTCTCTGAGATACCTTCTATTTGTTCTTCCAAGGAAGATGCAACTGCACTACTTCTTTTACCTATTACACTTCAGTTACAGGATGGTCGGGAAGAAAGGGCGTTGGCATGATTAGACTGTGGAGCCAGTGGAATCTCTCTGGATGAGGCATGGGCTATGGAACAAAAAATTCCTCGAATATCTAAGGATATTCCAGAGCAAGTTCATACAGTTGATGTATCTCTATTAGCTTCCGGTCCTTTCATCAACACTACTCCTACCTTATGTGCACGCTTCGGAAAACATCAGGAACATGTCTCTTTTGATCTGATCTCCTCACCTAATCATACAATAATCCCTGAAATACCCTGGTTTACACAGCATAACCCTTAAATCGATTGGGAAACCAGAACTATTTATTTCTTCCCAATTTTGTCAGGAACATATTGGTCACCAAAGAAAATGTTATGAACGGTACCAGAATAGGTTGTTCCATATACTCCATCCAAGGGGTACCTAGTCATCTGTTATCTGGATTATGTAGATGTGTTCCAAAAACCCACACACCAGTACTACCTCAACATAGAGAATACAACTGTACCATTCCCTTGGAACATGGTGCTATTGTCCCCTTTGGTAGAATGTACTCTTTTATTGAACCTGAAAAGAAGATACTCAAGGAATATCTGCAAGAAAATATACAGAGTGGTCTGATTGCACCGTCTTCTTCCCCCGCTGGGGCTCCCCTCTTCTTCGTGCCTAAAAAGACAATAGATCTACGTCCCTGTATACACTTTCGTGGATTGAATAAGATTACCATAAAAGACCGATATCCGCTACCTCTAATAAAAGATATTTTGGAAGCAGTCAGAGGGGTGCAGATATTTACAAAGTTAGACCTTAGGGAAGCCTGCCATCTTCTAAGAATAAAGGACCTTGTTTTGTACACCCTTTGGTCATTACGAATATCGGGTAATGCCCTTTGGTTTAACCAATGCCCCCTCTATTCTTCAGAGATTCATGGATTCAGTATTTTCCGACCTTTCAAATCGAACCGTAGTAATATACCTAGATGATATCCTAATATATTTCAGCCACACATCCTGAACATCACACCATGTACGTACTTCAAGTTCTAGACAGACTCAGGCAACACCAACTCTTCTGTAAACCCGAAAAATGTGAATTTGACTAGACTGAGGTGAAATATTTAGGGTATCAAATTAGTCAAGTCAGTATTTCCATGGATCCAGAGAAGGTTCAGGCCATCCTAGACCGGCCGTCTCCCTCTTCTATCAAAGAAACCCAGTGTTTTGTAGGAATGGCTAACTTCTATTGCCAATTTATTGTAGAGGTCGCACAACAAACCAGCAAAATCACACAGACCGTTAAAAAAGAGAATTTACAGAACGGTTTTGACTGGACAAACGTGGCTGAAATCGCATTCCAAAACCTAAAACGTGCTTTCACCCGAGCTCCTATACTACGGCATCCTGACACCATCAAACAATTTATCGTAGTCACTGATGCTTCAGAAAGAGATATAGGGACTGCATTCTTGCAAGACAGAACAACGACGGATTAGAGCATCCGATTTTTTATCCGTCCCATGTGCTATCTGATTCTGAGCGCAATTAGTCAGTTTTGGAACGAGAACTTCAAGCTCTAAAAACAGCATGTAATGATTGGAGACAATCCCTTATGAGGTCTAGGGAACCATTTGAAGTAAGAACAGACCATTGAAATTTACAGTGTCTACGAAACTTTCAATGTCAGAACAGTCACCAAGCTTGTTGGGCTTTCTTCTTTAGTCAATTCGACTTTTATATCACCTTTATACTGGGTTCTCAAAATATTTTGGCAGACGCCCTGTCACAACGCAACCTTGAAGGTATCAATCCCACTTCACAACACCTCAGAAAATCAGATAAAATTACTGGACTAGTACAGTCTTTTCTTGATAAAGTATGGTCTGAGTACTCAACCCCCTCTGAACTTGAAATGAAAGATTTATGTCCAAGATTACACAAGTCTACGGGGTATTACTACCATGAAGATGCGTTGTTCCTTCCTTCTAAGACAGTGCAAAGGAAAGAACTACAAATGTGTCATGATTCTCCTGTAGCAGGCCAATGTGGTATCAATGCAATACAGGAACTACTCCTTTGTTCCTTCTGGTGGCCTACACTTAAGAAAGATTCCGACAGTTATGTGACGTTTTGTCCCATCTGTGCTCAAGCAAAAATACCCCATACCAAGCCTACAGGACTGCTTTAACCTTTACCTATTCCGCCAGCCCCTTTGCACACCGTATCAACTGATTTTATGTGTTCTTTGCTTCCCTCAGCAGAGAATTGAGTTATAATGGTGACTGTGGATTCATTTACTAAGATGGCTCATTTTACTACACTAAAGAAACTACCCACATCCAAAGAGTTAAGTCAAATCTGTATACAAGAAATTTTTCGTCTTTATGGTCTCCCTCAAGTTATTATTTCATACCGTGGCCCTCAATATATATCACGTTTTTGGAAGTATTTCTGTGAAACCCAACAAATCGGGGTAGCCTTATCATCTCAGTATCATCCTCTGACTAATGGGCAAACGGAACGCCTGAATCAAGGATTCGACAATATCTGCACTGTTTTTGCAAAACTATTCAGAGTAACTGGTCTACGTACTTACCCATTGTTGAGTTTTAATATAATAATACAATACATAGAGCCTGAAAAGTCACTCATTTTTTCTGCTCATATGGTTTTCATCCAAAGTCTTTTACTGCTATTATAAAAGACTCCTTTACACTCCCTGCAATCACCTCATTTACTCGGAGATTACGTAAAATTCAACGTATTATACATTCTAAAATTCTGTCTATCACACAACAGATGAAAAGAATGGCTGATAAGAGACGATGTGATGCTCCATCTTATCAAGTCTGAGACAAAGTCTAGCTTTCTTCCAGATTTTTACCCCTCCGTCTGTCACAAAACAAGTTCAAACCCCGCTATTATGGACCTTTTCCAATTCTTCAAAAGATCAATCTGGTGTCTTTCCATCTTCATTTGCCTCGAACAGTGAAAATACATCGTGTATTTCACATCTCACAACTGAAGCCCTAAAAGCCTGATCCATTTCATAGACAATTCACCTATCCTCCTCCGCTGTTAGTGAATGATGAACCTGAGTATGAGGATCAAGAAAAATGTGATTCCCGTATATTTCGAAAGCATCTCCAATGTCTCATTCATTGGAAGGGTTATCCTCTTAGCGAGTGTTATTGAGGTGATGCCTCCTCTGTTCACATTCCTTTTTTGATCCCTCGTTTTTTCCATCTGTATCCGGACAAACCCAGGGCTCCGGGGGGGGGACCTCGGGACACCGTTGGGGCTGCGATCCGTTTTCCTGGCTGCAGGGTTTGCCGCAGGCCCTTTTTCCGGCCTCATCTCGCACAAGGCCCTAGATTGGGCATCGGGCCTCAGCGAGTTCAGGGTGTAGTACGCCCTCGAAATTAGAAGTGGGCACCTCCCCACCCCTCATTTACTTGGTGTTTACCAGTTCTCTTTCTCTGTCTTCTTTGCTCTTCTTTCTCCTTTTCTTCTTCCCTTCGTTCTTCCAAATAAGAGCCATATTTTTCTTTCTCCCAGCATTTCTTCTACCTCTTTCCCTGCATGCATTATGTTCCTTTTCTAAAATGGTGTCTTCTTCTGTTTTCTCCTATAGTCCTTTCCTAATCCAACATGGTGCCTTTTACCTTCCTGGATGTCACTTCATGTTTTAGGGTGTATAAGGAGTGGGAATCTTGTTCTCCTTGCGCTGCAACACTTCCTGTGGTGGTAATCATGCTCCGGTTGTTTTTCCTCCAGCCTTTTTCTTCACTTGATCCAGTTTCTTCCAGTTATTGTTTTCTTTTTATTGGAAGATTTACCTTTTTTTTGTGCTTATTCTCTGTTTCAGGAAGTTCCAGTCATAGAGGTTTTTTCCCTTTGGGGTTTTTCCTCTGGGACACGTTCTGGAGGGCACGGACTGCCTTTTGATGTCCCATTGTCAGCACACCGTGGCTACCAGAAAGGGCCGCCATTATCTTGGTCAAGGCAGGACCTACAAGGATCAAGTCCATCCTGCAGTTCCAGGTGGCCCAAGCCGTAACCAAAGAGTAAACCGTGACAGTTAGTAGAGGAAGTCTTTGATGGCCCTGAGACTTCAAAACAGGAGGCAAGTTCAGTTCAAGCCTGTGGAGATTATTCACAAGCAGGAATATACCACACAGTCAAGTCTTTGCCCCTTTTTACAGACAGATACAGGAACTGCAGGATAGCCCACCAAAGCACAGTCACAGGCAGGGGCATCATTCCTCCTCAGCTCTTCAGCTCTTCTCCTTGGCGGAGGTTTTTCTTGGTTCTAGAAGTGATCTAATTTTCAGGGGGTTTGGTCCACTACTTATACCCCTTTCTGCTTTTGAAGTAGGCCTTCTTCAAAGGAAAGTCTCTGTTGCTCACAAGATCCTGCCCTGCCCAGGCCAGGCCCCAGAAACACACCAGGGGGTTGGAGACTGCAGTGGGTGAGGGCAGACACAGCCCTTTCAAGTGTGAGTGACCACTCCTCCCTCCCCTATAGCACAGATGGCTCATCAGGCTATGAAGGCTACACCCCAGCTCCCTTTGTCTCACTGTCTAGAGGGGATTTACAAACAGCCCAACTGTCAACCTGACCCAGACAGGGAATCCACAAACAGGCAGAGTCACAGAATTGCTTAAGCAAGAAAATGCCTACTTTCAAAAAGAAGCATTTTCAAGCTAACAATCTAAAAACCGTCTTCACTAAAATATGTATTTTTAGATTTTGAGTTCAGAGACCCAAACTCCATTTTTCTATCTGCTCTGGAAGGGAATCTGCACTTTAATAATATTTAAAGGCAACCCCCAGGTTAACCTATGAGAGAGATCGACCTTGCAACAGTGAAGACTGAATTTAGCAGCATTTCACTGTTTGGACATGTAACATACAGCAGTACATGTCTCACCTTTAACATACACTGCACACTGCCCATGGGGCTCTTACATGTATAAAAAGGGAAAGTTTAGACCTGGCAAGTGGGTACACTGGCAAAGTCGAATTGGCAGTTTAAAACTGCACACACAGACACTGCAGTGGCAGGTCTGAGCCATGTTTACAGGGCTACTCATGCGGGTGGCACATCCAGTGCTGCAGGCCCTCTAATAGCATTTGACTTACAGGCCCTGGGCACCTCTAGTGCACTTTACTAGGGACTTACTAGTAAATCAAACATGCCAAACATGGATAAGCCAAGTACACATACATTTTACATAGGAAAACCTGCACTTTAGCAATAGTTAGCAGTGGTAAAGTGTCCAGAGTATCAAAAACAGCAAAAACAGATTTCAGCATGCATCAACAACCTGGGAAGCAGAGGCAAAAAGTTAGGGGAGACCACGCCAATAATGCCAAGTCTAACAAGTCCTCTTTTGTGGAGTCCAAGGGTCTAGCAGGGCAGTTCTTCTTCTTCAGATATCACAGGCAGGGATAGAAGAGGCTCCTGCAGATCTCCCATATTTATTCCACATTCTGGCCTGGCAGGGAGTCTCCCCAACCAATGTGGCTGAAGTTACCACCCTCTGTGATAACTACTTCCTGGGAAGTGTGGCATATTTTGTCCCAGAATGCACAGTTCTTAAAAAATCAAAATGGAGAAAATCTCTCCTTGGAATGCAGGTCTGGCTAAACCAACACACAGGTGTGGCTAGCTTTTGCATACTCTTCCCTTCCAACCCATCTCCTAACCTAATTAAGGGGCTCTCATCTGGCTAGGGATCAAGGAAGTGGTGTGTCGTAGAACTCTCATCATGGGAACCAGACTGCTGGATTCCGGCAGCAGCACCTCTGAATGTGGGGGACTGAGTCTTATCCTACACAGTCTGGCAGCTGTCAGCCTAACCCTTCTGGCTAGCTAACAGCACCTCACCAAAACCAAGAAGTAAAGGTGATTTGCTGCAGTCTAACACATGGCACTCTGTGATGTCTCAGGGAAGTCGTGGTGGAACAGGTCCTACCCCTTTCTCTCAGTTACATAAGTCTCATACATGCAGAAGGCAAAGAGAAGCTGGATTTGGTTTAATATATTTTATTAAAGCAACTACATTCTACGCAATGAGGCATGAATTGTGATTACTAGGACATTAAAACAACACTAATATCATTGTGATGAAAAATGAGAAATAAATAAAAAGTCTGAACATTATGCCACACTTGTGAATTTAGAATCCCTGCCAGTGCTACTGAAGTCTATATGAGAGCAATAGCAGTGTTAGCCCTAATCTGCCTGTTCTTGCTCTCTGCAAGGAAGGCCCACCCCCATACCTGGATATTGCGCAGGGGAGTTGCTTGTTGGTCCATTGGCAGTCCTCCAGGATATTTGGAGCAACAAGGCAGTGTCTAGCAGCAATGCAATGACACGTTGCAGCATGGGATGACTGGCTGGAATGTTTCACTCTTACCTGGTTAGGTGCAGTCTGTTGTTTTATAATAAAGCATGTTGTTGTTCTGAGAACTGTCCTGATATGATAATGCATCTTTTTCTGTGTAGGTTAGAAAATATACTCTTGGGCTGGCAATACACAGTAAATGATGATGTCCGGCTTTGCTCAGCCTTGGGCAAAGCACAAGATGAAATTCTGCATGGAAGGGCAACTGATAAAAATAATAAAGCAGCACTGCTAAAATGAAGCTTTTGCTAAAATTAGAAGAAAAATAAAATGAAGTGCAACTAGATGAGAGGGCATAGGCCTCAGGTCCAGAGCTAAAGTGAATGTGCCCATGCAAAGTGCTAAAATAACCTAAGGCAGGAGTTGACCTTGGTTCTCTGACATCTGTGCTTCTACCTTTGAAGTTTAGTTTATCACTCCAGTCTCCTCCTGTACTAGCTTCTCCAGGTCATAGATCTCTTCCCACCAAACGACTGCAATGTTTCAGGCCCATGCCTCTTCACACCTACTCAGGGAGCAGCTTGAATCAGGCTGTACAAAGGCTGACCAATCAGAAGAGGCTGCTACAGGGCTGCTTTAGGTAATTTCGGGATGTAAGTTCTAAAACTACTTTTCTGTACTACTTTTAATACAACTGACCTTGGCACATTGTTGGATATATTGTAACTATCATTTCAATAATTTGAATCATATTGCTAGCTAACTCCATTTAAAAGTTAGACTTTATTAAATTTTATAAAAGCTTTCCCATGTTAGCCTATAGGGCTAGCAGCCCTTCAATGGGGAAAACAACTTTGACTGTTTCTCCCCACCAGAGCATATAAAACATATTTTATTTTGTCCCTGCTTTTTATAAAAAGGCACCTTACCCTTGGGGCAACTAGGGCAGACCTATGTGGAATAAAAAGGTAGTTTGGGACTTTTAAAGTACTTTTAATTCTAGAGTCGAATTTGGACACAGTTGTATTTTAAAATCAGCATGCAAGGCAGGCCTGGCTTTAAATGACACCAGACAACGCAGCAGTGCACACTTAAGTGCACTACATTCGCTGGCGTCTCTAAACCTAGATGCCCTACCATATACTAAGGGTTTTATAGGTAGATGTCTTGGTCAATTAGAATTAAACCAAGTACCATATACTTTGAACGACAGAGCACTGGCCCTGGGCCTTCTTAGCAGAACCCAGGGCACTTTCAGAGTCAGTAACCAGCAGTATCAATCCAAACCTTGGGGTGATCAAGGCAAAAAGGATGACTTTCTTTGTCATACATGGATAAACAACATTGCATATTGCCCTTTAAACTTGTAATGCTGAAGAGGCCTTAAATACAATAGTGGCTATGTTTAATGCTAAGTCTTAGATATTACCAAGTAGTCACTAGAACATAGTCAACAAAGATTCTAAGTAGGTAAACATACTTAGTGAAAAAAAGGAACAAACGTTAAACAACCCAAAAATGGGATCCTCATGAGGTGCCCCTGTAGTCGACAGATGTTCCCACATGCTCATGCCACATTAGGGACTTGGGGCCAGATGTAGGAAACAGTTTGCACGTTGCAAACAGCGAATTCTGCTGTTTGCGACGTGCAAACTGCACTTTGAAATGCACAAAACCCATTTTGCGATTCGGTAACCTGGTTAACGAATCGCAAAACGGGTTTGCGAGTCGCAATTAGGAAGGAGAGTCCCCTTCCTAATTGCAAGTCGCAGTGCAATGCCAGATTGCTTTCTGACCGCGAATGCTGTCGCAAACCAATCGCAGTTCGCACCCATTTGAAATGGGTGGTAACCCATTTGCAAAAGGGAAGGGGTCCCCATGGGACCCCTTCCCCTTTGTGAATGGAACTGGAAATATTTTTTCAGCGCAGGCAGTGGTCCTATGGACCACTGCCTGCGCTGAAAAAATGAAACAAACAAGTTCCATTTTTCATTTTTGTAATGCAGCTCGTTTTCCTTTAAGGAAAATGGGCTGCATTATAAAAAAAAAATGCTTTATTTAAAAGCAGTCACAGACATGGTGGTCTGCTGTCCACAACAGGCCACCATCTCTGTGAATGCCGCCACTCGCAAGGGGGTCCCAAATTGCGATCCACCTCATGAATATTAATGAGGTGGGCCTTTGCGACCCCCTTGCGAGTCGCAGATGGTGTCAGGGACACCATGCTACATTCCAATTTGCGACTCCCAAATTGCGAGTCACTCTGACTCGCAATTTGTAAGTAGCAAATTGGAATCTACCTACATCTGGCCCTTAATTCTTCAAGGACATGGGTCAGTTTGTGACCTAAATTCTCACACCAGCCAGGCAAAGTCATTTGCGGATGCTGGGTGGCGATTGGCTGTGAAATGGCCATTGGTGCTGCATGGTCGACATCACTGATGACGCAAGTCCTCGCGGGATGCACTGTGTCCTGAACCACACATGTGTTAACACCACACCAAGGAAGTATATATTGGAGTGCTTCTGGTTAAAGAATACCTGGGCAATGTAGTCCAAGGGTGCCTGTCCAGGCTCCTCAATTCAATTACCCTCAGAAATATAGAGAAGAGCCACTAGTTGCATAAATGTTTCAAAGGGCCTTCTATCCTGAAAAAAAGTAAGTTCTGAAACTTAGGCACATTAACAACCCAGTTTGTTGCATTTCTTGTATTGGAGGAAAACAATTTCTGGTTTGTGAATAACGGGATATATCTATTAGGGAGATCAAACTATCACATAGGTCTACCTGTTATGTGAAGGACTTATGTAGACACTTGTCATCATGGTAATACGCCAATTATGTTGTTTTTCAATAAAAAGCAGCTCAGATGTACAGTTCATACAAAGTGAACTGTGCCTAATCAATTTATGTCTGACTGAGACATCTTTGATTTTGTGAAGCAAGAAATGTAGTTTATGAGAACGCTCATACAACTGCTTGCAACAAAGGAAAATGCAGTTAGTAAAAGACCCAAGATTGGTGGGGAACATTGCCCCCAGGGGAATATTTGGCCTGTAGTAATGATCTCAAATGCCACCCTGGTTACTGTACCAGTTTACTGAGCTGTGACCAGCGGATCTCATCAGTGAAGCTGCCCTTTGTGGAGCTGCCACTAATGTTTAGATGTGCCCTTGCGCTCCAATGTTATTGGGAAATGGCCTCTCTACAGGGTCACCCCAAATATTTTGCCTTCCTCCTCTTCTTTCTCTGACCTTATTTTTGCTGGCTTTAGGACTCTGGACACTTCACCACTGCTAACGAGTGATAAAGTGCATGTGCTCTCTCCTTAAAAACACGGTAACATTGGCTCATACCCAATTGCCATATTTTATTTACTTGTAAGTCCCTAGTAAAGTGCATTACATGTGCCTAGGACCTGTAAATTAAATGCTACTAGTAGGCCTGCCACACTGATAGTTCCACCCATATAAGTAGCCCCTTAATCGTGTCTCAGGCCTGCCATTGCAAGGGGTGTGTGTGCAGTTTCACTGCCACTTTGATTTGGCATTTAAAACTACTTGCCAAGCCTTAAACTCCCCTTTTGCTACCTACAAGTAACCCCTAAGGCAGGTCCTAGGTAACCCATAAGGCAGGGTGCTATGTAGTTAAAGGCAGGACATGTACTTATGTGTTTTGCATGTCCTGTTAGTGAAAAACTCATACATTTGTTTTCCACTACTGTGAGGTCTGCTCTTCTCTTAGACTAACATCAGAACTGCCCTCATATACTTTTGAGTGGTAGATTCTGATCTGGAAGGAGTGGCTCTGTCATGGTTAGTATTGCCGGATTGGTAACAGAAAATCCTGCTTAATGGTGAAGTTGGATTTAAAATTACTATTTTAGAAATGCCTCTTTTAGAAAGTAGGCATTCCTCTGAACTTACTGCCATTAGTGCCTTACTGCCTGTCTCCAATCCACGTCTGGTCTGTGTTGCTTGACAGCTCCCCTTGTGCATTCCATCCAGATAACTACAAATACAGGACACTCAGTCACATCTGCATTCATCCGCATACTGAATGGGTCATCTCGAGCAGGAAGGGTGGAGGGCTCACGCTTACATTTCAAAGGCCAGTGGCCTGCTCTCACACATAGTACTAAAACTACCCCACAGGGATCCTGGAAGACAGGAGTGGGCTGAAAGGGTAACTTGTTCTCATCAAAACCACTCTTTGAAGTTTCCCCCACTTTAAAGGCATTTCTGGGTATTAAAATGGGGTCTCTAACCCCACCAAATCAGACACTTCTGGACCTATACCTGCACTCTGTCAGAGGAACTGTCTGGCTGCCCATAGGACTCATCTGGACTGCTTTCCTGAAAAGGACTGCTGCCCTGCTTGTTGCCCTGCTGTCCTGCTGGCCTCTGACTCTGTATTCCCCCTGAAGTGCTCTTCAAGAGCTTGGATTGAGCTTGCCTCCTGTTTCTGAAGTCTCAGGACCAACAAAAACTTCACCTCTTCAAGAAAATCCTAGTGCATTGAAAATTGACACAATACCTGTAAAAATCAACAAAAAGCCTGCATCGCAGCTGGGAAATCGCTGCACTGCCCAGCGGAATGATGCATCACCAACACTACATCAACTACTGGATCGACGCAGTGCCTACTCCTTCTCCCAGCGCATCAAGGTTTTTCAGCACTTCGTCCCTGGGCATCAAAACATCTCTGCATCGCAGTGAGGAACCATGACTGCGCACCTGAAAAACAACACAACCCCTTGCAGCGTGGAAAAAAATTACACATCGTCTGTGCTATGCTGGAAACTCCGATGCAACAGCTTAGTTTTCTACATATCTCTTCCTCTGCTGTCTCCGCGCATCATAATTTTTTACGCTTCCCAGTAACTGTGTGTTACAAAGACACAACTATTGATTTTTAATGATTGATACTCTTTTAAACCTTTCAAAAGTTATATTTCAACTTATGCTTATTGGATCTTTGGCGATTTTACCTCATTTTATTCAGATAAATATTATCTATTTTTATAAACCAGTGTGGTGTATTTTGTGTTGTTTCCACTGTGTTATTGTATGATATCCCTTACAGATTGCCGTCTAATTTAAGCCTGACTGCTCAGTGCAAAGCTACCAGAAGATGGGCACAGGGTAATTTGGACTGTGTTGTGACTTACCCTGACTAAGATTGTGGTGCCTAATTGGATAAGGGTGCATACCTCTGCCAACTAGAGATGCCATTTCTTACAGATGGCATCTTAGTCCCTTATAAATTTCTTATTGAAGATTGGTGTGTGTACTGCGGTGTGACAATCAAGTGAGTGGAGTACTCTTTTTCGACTTTGATGTGTGTCCTGCTAACGGAATAGTGTTGTATACCCCTGTTTCCTACTGCCAACTCTGACAGAGGCTCCAGAAGTCGAAGAAGGATTTTACAAAGAGTTAAAAGGCATTGAAAAAGTTCTTCTAAACACTGCATAGTGATGTGAGGGTCTACAATGAGAGGATGGCACTGGTGGTGAAGGCTGTAGAAGCACGGCTTAAAAACCTGCCTGGGAGAGTACTCATTCTTGAGTAAGATACAGAGGAGTAGTGATGTCAGATTGGGGTACATTGAAAAATGTGAGTCCAAATTGATCTGCTTCATGCAGCAATTCCTTATCTTCTGGTTGTCTATTGTTGGCATTATGCTGTTACTGGAGACAAAGGTGTCATCTTTAGATAATGCCAGAAGCACAAGGGACACCAACATTCAGCCTCATAGTATTCCTACTATGATATAGAAAAAAAATTGATTTGCAAACAGCTCTAGATTGTACCTTTGCTGACCTTATCGGGGAAGATGGATCTGGTGATCAAGGTTAACCTTTGAGGGCATTTAATATTTCCATGATTTGGACAAAGAGGGTGGGCCACATTCATGGTGAAAATGAAATCAAATGGGTCAGCTGTTACCTCTTTTTCCTTTTACAAATGAAACCTGCTCATGAAATGCAGTAGGTGAAGTAGTCATTCTTCGCACCTGCGTAGCACTTTTACTTGGACTATACTATATAGCCCAACTACTCTTGTATCACAAAAATGTATAGACAGTGCAGCCAATGTTTCACACATTGCAGAACGCATGATATCATGGGATGGGACTTCAGAACCCCTTTCTGAGAGTTTACAGTGATGAAATGACTAATATGTACTGGGAAATATGAACAATGTACATTCTCTATGTGTTTCAATTCAGGGGCAGACTTAGCAAAGCTTTGCACCATTGCAAGGAGGCCACAAGTGATGCAAACCAACACAAAGGCCCTGATTTACAATTTGGCAGAGGGGTTACTTAATTACAAATGCGACAGATATCTGGTCTGCTGTATTACAAGTTCCATAGACTATAATGGAAATGTTATATGGCAGACGGGATATCTGTCACATTTGTGACAGAGTAACCCCTCCACCAAACTCTAGGTCAGGCCAAAAGTGTTCATTTGTTATTTATTTTCAAGTGGAAAACTTGTTTTGCACTAAAATGTTACCAAAAATAATGCAAAGTAGCAGTTCTGCTTTATATTATTTTGCATCAACGGGGCATCTCAGGGGTGGTACATGGGTATTCCCATTCTACCACTCATTATTTTTGTCATGAATCCCTACCTGCTAATAATGGATGATAGGGCTTAGGGCCTAGCAACTGCACCTCCTCAAGGCAAGCACAAAGTAGGAGAAATGTTTTTATTTCTCCAAACATTTCAAACTTTGGATGTGTGCTGCACTGTACAGCACACATACAAAGTGATAACAGTTTAAATTTAGCCGAAGCATAGTATCTTGCACTGAAAGGACATTCTTCCAGTACAAAATCTCTTCTAGGCATCAAACACACATTTTGTTTGAATTACAATGTAAAGGACTGTGCATGTCGCTAGGGAGCCTGATTTTGCACCAGCACTTGCAAAAAGAAAAGTACAGCCATATCTTTGCAGATATGGTGCTGTTCTGTTCTCTTCCATTTCTGTAACACAGTGCATACCCCTACATTCCAATTCTGGCATGTTGCAGAGTGATCCATTTATGGTGGAAAGACAGTATTACTGACTAATAGAATACTGTCACTTTTAATTCTCCATTTGATTGTTTCTCACCAGAGAATTACGAAGGTGATAAAGTATTCTCACAGATTCTTTCTAGTGTGCAAATCAAACATCAAATACCACTGATTTTCAATGTACAATGACACTATCTGCCCTCCTTTTATAAGGAATATATATTGCCAAAGGCAATAGATGTGGCATGTTGTTCACATTGCATGCATTAAAACATTTCTTTTGCATTGAGTTTTTTTAGAAGCACAGCAAGTAGGAATGTGGGCAGCAGGTCCCCTGCCACAAAACTGACCCTTCAGCAGTGAGGCCGGTCCCACCCTGCCAGCCCTTCAAAACGCCCATTAGCCTAAACAGCCCTAACTTGAGAGGAGGGAACAACTGAAAAATAAAAGTGCAGAAAAGGACTAGAAAAAGAATTGAAAGTCTGGAGAGTGTGAGAACAAGACCTGAGAGTGGGAGGGAGTAAAAGTAATACTGTGGAAAAGAAATAAAAGCATGGAGCAAAGGAGGCAGAGTGGCATGTCCTGATGGCCTAAGAATATTTGTGTCCAAATATTACCTGACATAAATCGTGTGGCCTTCATATCATGTACACAGATATTGACCCATTTTGCTTAATAATAGAACATCAACACCCAATGAGTTGATATTTTTCTAAATGGAACTATGGGCCTGATTTAGATCTCGGTGGAGGGGTTACTCATCACAACAGTGACGGATATCCCATCCGCTGAAATATAAATCCCATTATATCCTTTGGGATTCATATTTCAGTGGACGGGATATCCGTCACTGTTGTGACAGAGTAACCCATCTGCTTAGATATAAATAAGGCCCTATGTTTATGTTAGGCAACATTTCTGGAAATGTATGTGGGAATTAGGGAGTATGCACCAAATGGGTGCCACCCTACGTACCTTGATAGGAATCTTAGCATCTTTGAGTCCTGATGAAAGATGAGTGACCTTAGTTGGGCACAGTAAGGCAGAAACATGTTGACCATATATACAAAGTGCATAATAGAACCCTTTCACATCAGCATTTTTTTTATCTTGTCAGGGGGCCCTGAGAAGAAAATGACAGTATTTCGATTGAGGGCACTCCTGGGCCATTTAAAGTTGAGAACCTCCACCGCTAGGCCATAACAGTACCCACAAAGAGCTCCTGCAGAGGAAAAGAAACAGACAATATCAAGATACAGTACTGGAATCTGTGACGAGGACTTGATGATGAAACATGCCAAGGAGTAAAAACCAGTGGGTGGGAGTCTCTTTAACAAACCAGATAATTTTCTTTAATTAATAGGATGCACCAATAAATTTGCCCTAGGAATAGTAGTGGCCACTCTTGAATATAATAATTGTGGCTAAAATGTCATGTGTTAGGGAATTTTTAAGATAACAAATGTCTTCAGTCACACTAAATTTGGGTTTTGAGGGCGGGGATTATGCGTGGGGAGTGTACTATGGAAATCCTAGGGTCCTCCCATATCTAACAATAAAATTTAGTTTGAGGCAGGCACTGTACCCACAACAAATTCAGAGACAGGCGTTTGAAAGGATAAAAGTAGGTTCCTCCAGCAACCAGAATTATCTTGCCATCCTGTTTGCTCTCTTTCAATTGTTCCCCAAGTGTTACATGTGGCTCAATAGATACTTCAAGCAGGATGTGACACTGCAGTGTCAAAGATTATGCCCACAGGCCCAACCTGCATATTCCGTGGAGTTCAGAGGCATCATCTCTGCCCATTCAGGTCTGCCTATAGTTTGCTCCTGGTGAGCATTTCACATCTTTTTCACACATATACAAGGCTAAGTCAAGGCGGACAACTAGCAAAGATGTATGTTAAATAGCCTTCTGACAGTTCAAGCATGTAAAGGGTAACTTTCTGAAAGTTACTTTTCCTCAATAGGTATTCACAATTCCACATCAACATTGATTTTGAAGTTTAGTAACTAATAAAACAGTGATTTAATTGTTTTTCTAGTTTGTCCCATTGCTGAGAAAACAGGATTAGTATCTAAATCTCTAGTCTGTTATATTGCATTGGGCAGCTAGACATGCTGGAGTGAAAATAGCTTTTAGTGCCTTGTCACTGTAGTGACATGGTAACAATAACTTTCTACCTACTCTGTGGCTATTAGGCTTACTTAGAGGTGACTTTCTAATATTTACGGTTTTAACTGTCAAATAAGTGCATATTTGCACTGCCACAGTGGTGGATGACAGAATAGGTTATATAGCCCTTTGGGGCATCTATCTTTTAGACCCTTGCATACATTTTGTACCATATACTAGGGACATATAGAAAAGTTAAATATACCAAATAGAAGTGTGCCAATTTGACCATGTTTGATATTAAGAAGAAATGGCACACATTGCAATATGAGTGATTGCATAAGAATATTGAAACAACTGCAACAATCATTGATATGAAACAGGCTTAAAATACAGTATGTGTATTGCTTATTTTCCAGGTTCTGAAAAACATACTATTGAGATGTTTGACACTAATTTAATCAGCACAGACTATAAGAAAATTGTATTGAGCTCTCGCTATTTTTTCTATAAGGTACCTTTAATTACGAGTTAAAAATTGCAAAATTGTTGTACCCTTTTAAGTGAGAAATAAAAATCCCTATTTATTTTATATGTATATCAATTACTGGCAAGTGTTATTGATGAATGCACTTTTTGACTCTCATTATTGATGTACTCTATTTGTGTACACAGAGTTACTTACATTTCGAAACATGCACACTTAGTGATGTTTTGCCAGTGCACATTTTGTTTAAACACATTGTAGACCTGGAATCCTTGGTGTGGTTTCTCCTGTCTTTTTGCCTCTGTTTCTTGCCTTTCTGACTGTGGTCTGGATTTCATTTTTGCTGGTTTTTAGTACTCTGGGCTCTTTACCACTGCTGGGCAGTGCTAAAGTGCAAGTGCTCCCTGTTTAAATTGTGACCATGATTGGTTATCCCTGATTAGTATATTTGATTTACTAGTAAGTTCCTATTAACGTGCACTACAAGTGCCCAGGGCCTGTAAATCAAATACTACTAGTGGGCCTGCAGCACTGATTGTGCTACCCACATGAGTAGCCCTGTAAACATGTCTCAGACCTGCCACTGCCGTCTGTGTATGTAGATTTGCACTGCCAATTCAAAATGACAAGTATACCCACTTGCCAGGCCCAAAACTTCTCTTTTACTATACGTAAGTCACCCCCAAGGTAGGCCCTACGTAGCACCAGGGGCGGGGTGCAGTGCATTTAAAAGGTAGGACATATACTGGTGTGTTTTACATGTCCTGATAGTGAAATCCTGCCAAATTCATTTTCACTATTGCCAGACCTATCACTCCCATAGGTTAACATGGGGATCACCTTTAAATACCTTTCAAGTTCAATTTTCCATTGGGAGCAGATAGAGATATGGAGTTTGGGGTCTCTAAACTCACAATTTAAAAATACATCTTTTAGTACAGTTGTTTTTAAGATTGTCTGTTTGAAAATGCCACTTTAAAAAGTGGGCATTTTCTTGCTTAACCAATCTGTGCCTCTGCTTGGCTGCTTAATACACATCTGGGTCAGACTGACAGTTGGGCTGTTTGTGAATTCCCTCTAGACAGTAACACAAAGGGAGCTAAGGTGTTTCCTGCATATATTAATGTTTCTTTCTGGACTAGAGTGGGAGGGAGGAGTTGTCACCTGCACTTGAAAGGGCTGTGTCTGCCCCCTCACAATACAGTCTCCAATCCCCTAGTGTGTGGCTGGGCAAGTAAGAGGCAGGGTCTTGTGCACTACAAAGACTTTCCTTTGATGTTTGCCTGCTTAAAAGGCAGAAATAAGTATAAGATTGGACTACTGACCCCAGATTTTTAGAACACTTATGGATCAAGAGGAACCTCTGCTAAGAAGAAGAGCTGTGAGGAGGATTACTGCCCCTTTGCTGTATGTGCTTTGCTGGGCTTGCCTGCAGTTGCTGCCTCTGCCTTAGAGAGGAAAAAGACTGGGCTTTGTATGTATCCTGCTTGTGAAGATTCTCCAAGGGGTTGGACTGAGCTTGTCTCCTGTGGAGAAGTCTTAGGAGCATCAAAGACTTCGTCTGAAAGCACCTGGGATCTTTTGCTGAGACCCCCCGACTTGCCAAGTGGTACCACACCCAGTCCCTGGGCCCGTGGAAGGGTAAGCTGGCAGAAAAAGAGTGAAAATCCACGCACCGGAGCCGATAAGCAGCAGAATCAATGCAACACCTGCACCGCTGCTGAAAAATGTATGCAGCGCCAGTGAAACCGAAGCATCACCAGCTCATCGTGGATTTGCACTGCTGAGTGTCCTGATTTTCCACACATTGTCCCTGGGTGTAAATTCTTCAACATCACCGCATGGACCTGAGGCTGCTTGTCCGGAAATCGATGCATTGTTTACCCAGCGGAGAAAGAATCAATGCTCGGCCTCACTTTTGAGTAAGGAATCGACGCATCACTTGCTTTTCTGATGAACGCTCGCCGTGTGGCTTTATTTTTGCTGCATACAAGGTACTTTGTGCTAAAACAATGCATCCATTGATTTCTAACGATCAAGACTCTATTTTCTTTTAACAATTCATAACTTTGCTTGTCTATGTTGGATTTTTGTAGTTTTGGTCTTGTTTGATTTAGATAAATATTGGCTATCTTTCCAAATTGGGGTGGAGTCTTTTTGTGGTGTTTTCACTGTGTTACTGTAAGTGTTTGTGCAAATACTTTACACATTGTCGCCGAGATAAGCCTGGCTGCTTTTGCCAAACTACCAAGGGGGTGAGCAGAGGTTATATGAGTTGTGTATCTCCCTTACCATTACTAGAGTGAGGGTCCCTACGTGGACAGGGTGTAAACTGACTGCCAACTAGAGACCCTGTTTTGAACAAACATTATGTACATTTTTACACATATGCATTTTGTAATGTACACATTTTAACATAAGCACATTTTGCTGCATCTAAATAAACTGCATATAAACATTGAAGAAAAGGTTAACGGTTGTTAATGATGAAAGGTTTAAAAGTAGATGGGTCGGTTCATGATCTGCACTTCTGTCAATGGTGCATGTAATGTGAAGATTTGTAATCAAGCAACCAAATACCATGATCTGTGCAAACGAAAAACCCTCTTTAAGCGGTGCATTTTAAAATTTGAAATATTTTAATGTGCTGTTTTCATTTTTGTTCTTTCATAATAATTTTTCAGATCTTATTATTTCCATGGATTATTTGTCTGGACTCTAAGTACAAATTTATGAGAGATACCTAATCGTATTCTCACTTGGCTACGAAGGAGGCACTAAGAGTCTAGTAAGAGCAAAATGATTCACTGTTAGATCGTCCTTGCTGCCTAGCATTCAAGTGTATGCTCATTTCAGGCGTTTTGGTACGTTACTATTAGGGATATCTGTGCTGTAGATAATTTCAGACTTGCTTATATTATAGTTTGTGAACCAAAATTAGGGTAATTTAGAGAATTAAATGCATTTGTGGATATAAACTCAAACCCACGAGGTATTATAGACAGAGCTACAATCTTAAAAGTAAATTATTTCTTTTGACCAATGAAAAGGCAACGAGAAATAGACGTAGACGAATGTTCCAATATCGCAGTACTCTTGTTGCTCTTAGCAGATGGCATTTCAAATAACCAGACTCAGCAAAAAATCGTGATGTCAACACAATAATGCCATTAATATGGCAATCTATTTTCACGGTGGAAAAGTATATTAATATCGATTCAGGAAGGCAGGGGCGATAGATCACAAGGAAAATATGTTTAGGGAGTCACAAATTCAAAATAATGAATTTAAAGGCTGAAAAGCAGATCTGCAGTGTCTATCAAAAATGTGTTTAAATGTACGATATAAACAAAATCAGAGATAATCAAATGTACATAGCAGTGGAAGATTTCATAAAAAATGTGTAACATATTGCCATTTAAGATTAATTCTTAATTATTTATAGAGTGCTTTCTTTTTTGAGTGTTTTGAAATAGATATACAGACAGACATATAGATAGATAGATAGATAGATAGATAGATAGATAGATAGATAGATAGATAGATAGATAGATAGATAGATAGATAGGTAGATGGATGTTTGGTGTTGAAGTTTTGATCGATTTTTAAATGCAATCATGATCGGCCTTTGAGCTCCACTTCATGTGATTCGCTCCGTGAAATTTATATCAGTTACCACATCACAGATTACAGAGAAATTTAAGGAGAGAATCTCTTACCATGTGCTTTTGTATTCCCACAAGCATGTTCCAATCAATCTCTCACACCAAACGGATGCCAATGGCTAATTTGCTAATTCCTGTTGTTACGTTTTAGGAGCATGACGATTTTATGATGTCTTTTCTAGCTTCCTAGTGCTCAGTCATTGATAATATTAGTTTTTGTGAAAACACCCGTTTTGTAATTTTCTATGACAGTGCAAGCTACTGGGAAAAAAAGCAGTAAACCCCGATCCTTGTTTGAAAGAATCAGGCTCAGATAAGATTCTATAACATCTGCATTCAAGAATCACGTACTTCGAGCAATCCTGCCAAAGAATCGCTGGCAAACTGCCGTTCGATCAGAACCTCAAATAATTTAACGCCTTAATTTCCTTAACGTTTAAAAAAAATCTGTGATTCAGACCTTCAGCTGCTTGTTTCACATCTGCGCTGGCCGGTCTGAAAACTGTAGGTTGTAGTAAGGTGGAACAGAAATTTTGCTCTTAGCATCACAATATGGTATCTTCAGACACTGAGCACGTCTCATAATACACCATGGGGGAGGTTTACCCACATTTCATGCAATGGACAACAGCAAGGCCTTGTGTGAAAAAAGGATACATAAAAAATGTGTTATATTTAATTTTCAAATATATGTGCACTTCTGCTGACTCCTTGCACTGGCATACTGTGTGTTGCCTTGCTCCAACACAGGCACCCTTACACCATTGTGCAAGGGTGTCTGCTTACGAGCACAATCTTTAAAGATGTTTTGTTTCTATGTGTGATATGGAATACTTCACACATAGAAAAAGAAGGAACATGGAGAAATAAAGATATTTCTCCTTGTTACGCCTGGATCTGGGAGGTCTACCATTCGGATGCAGTCAAGATTTAAAAAAAATTGTAAATCTGGGAATGTTCCAGAAGCCATGGGTGGATGTGTGGTAATGGCCACACTGCATCCATGGAGCACCTCCCTGCGGCAGGGCAATACACCGCAGCAAAATGCACAGCATTGCAATATCTTGGATTTACTGAACCATGCAGAGCCATGCGAGGTGGCTTTGCATGCTTAGTAAATCCCAGAAAGGGTTTGAATTGCCTGTCACTTTGGTTGTCACAAAGGCTGCACAAGTCCATCGTAAATCCAGGCCCATATTTGTTGCTCACAGCTCCGTAAACCAAGAACAGCTGTTTAGTACCAACTAACACGCAAAGGCAATGCGCCCTCTGCACAATAGGGCTGAAAGATCTCAGCTAAAGGGAGCTCCGTGAATCCTGCTGGAGCCATTTCCCTTCTATGGATCTCCGTAAACAATTTTCAATCGTTTTGCTCATAAATCACATAATTAGGTAAGCATTTGTACTCAAGTCATCTTGATACAGCTGATATTTAACTCCTTGTATGCCGCGGACGAGGTGATCTCGTCCTGTGCCTCGTACAAGATCACCTTGTCCTGCACCCGACCCACACTCCCTGGTCGTAGATGGAAGGGGAATCCCTTCCCCTTCCACCCCTGACCCCCCCCTCGGCAATCTGATGACGTCAGCGTGCTCACAGCGCGCCAACGTCATCAAGTATTGCCGAGGACGCGCTGGAAGCCATGTGCTTCCAGCGCGTCGAGGGAAGAGGACTTCAAACAGGTGAGTCCTTCCCTTTTTGGGGGTTTGGGGGGGAAACAGACACGGGGAAAGGAAAGGGTTTTTCCTTTCCCCCTGTGCCTGTTTTCAGTGGATTCCTGCTCCACGATCGCGGGTGGGGCCCGCGATCGTGGAGCAGGAATCCCCAATAGGCACCAGGGATTATTTTTTAATTGTATTTAGGGGAGCAACCCCTTGGGCAAGGTTCGCTCCCATTGGGGGTTATTTTATATCCTATTTCGGCCCCCCTAGGGGCAGATCAGCAGGTTTTTTGGGCAATCTGCCCCCAGGGGGGACAGAAAACCACTAGACACCAGGGATTTGATTTTTGTTATGTATTTTGGGAGCGACCCCTTGGGCAAGGGTCGCTCCCATGGGGGGCTATTTTATTTCCCATTTCGCCCCCCCCTGAGGGCAGATCAGCCTATTTTGTGACCTACCTGCCCCTGGGGGGCTGAAAACCACTAGACACCAGGGAATTTACATTTCTTATGTTTTTTGGGAGCGACCCCTTGGGCAAGGGTCGCTCCCATTGGGGGCTATTTTTTATCCTATTTCGGCCCCCCTGGGGGTAGATCGGCTGATTTGTCAGCCAATCTGCCCCCGGGGGGGGGGGGTCCGGAAACCACTAGACACCAGGGATTTTATTTTCTTTATGTTTTTGGACAGTGACCCCTTAGGCAAGGGTCGCTGCCCCGGGGGCAAACATTTTTTATATGTTTCGGCACCCCTGGGGCTAGATCGGCCATGTTTTTGGACTATCTGGCCCCCGGGGGGTCAAAACCCACTAGTGTGGTGTGTGTGTGTGTTTTGTGTGTTTGGGGGCACCCCATGGGCAAGGGTCGGCCCCCCAAAGTGGGGAAATTTCGTATTGGCTATCTCTGCCCCCCTTGGGGGCAGATGGGCCTATTTTTGTAGGCCCATATGCCCCCAAGGAGGGCAGAAACCACCAATACATCAGGGATTTTTTTTCCCCTTTTTGTTTTGTGCTGGGGGTGCCCCCTTTGGCAAGGGTCACCCCCCAAAGGGGGCACGTTAGTACATAACTCTTTGTGATAAAGCTACACTTTGTTTAATACTTATTTTAGTGCCAGTTGTTGTTGGCAATCAATTTGTTGTTAGTGAGGATCATGGCTAGCCGCAGAGTGACCGCTCAGCAGGATGTTGGCATGCTCTTTGAGTCGTCTTCAGACCATGATTACGAGACTGACTCTGCATCTGAGGCAGAGGAGGAAGTGAGATTCTGGCAGTGAGTTTTCTGTCCGAGAGTGTTCTTCGGATGAGGAAGCTACTCTCAGTGCAGATGAAGGGCCTGTGTTAGAGGAGGACATTGATGTGTCAAGAGTGCAGCAGCCTGGGACTGAAGGGTTTCCCATTAGAAGACCTGACACCTGGATTGCCCCAAATATGGAGCAGCCACAGTTACCTGCATTTACTGGTCTCCCAGGGTGTAGAGTCAATATGGAAAACTTTTTGCCTCTCCATTTCTTTCACATGTTTATGGACGATGTGTTTTTGGAAGAGATTGTTGAGCAGACTAATTTGTATGCAGAGCAATATTTGAGGGACAACGCTGCCAGACTTAGGCCTCAGTCTAGAGCTACTCAGTGGGTTCCCACATATCTGGAAGAGATGAAAAGGTTTTTAGGTTTGACTTTTTTGATGGGGTTGATCAGGAAGCCGTCACTGGCTTCTTATTGATCTATTAGTCTCGTGATGGCAACGGCTATATTTCCTTCAACTATGACACGTAATCGCTATTTGCTTCTTCTTCGTATGCTGCATTTTGTAGACAATGCTTTAGCCTTGCCACAAGATCACCCTGATTGTGACCGTCTTTTTAAGATTAGGCCTGTCCTTGATCATTTTGTAGATCGCTTTTCAGAGGTCCATGTTCAAGGCAAAGAGAGATAAGTGTGGACGAGTCTTTGGTCCTTTTCAAGGGGTGTTTAGTTTTTAAGCAGTACATTCCTAGTACGAGGGCACGGGTCTACACTGGTAGGGATTCCAGTTTTGACCCTCCTGGTTGTCCGGCCACTTTTGGAGTTAGCGAAAAAATTGTGTGGTAACTTGGTAGACAACTGTTTAACAAAGGTCACCATTTGTACGTAGATAATTTCTACACTGGAGTGCAGTTGTTCAAGGAGTTGTTTAGAGTGGACACTGTTGCTTGTGGCACAATCTGTTCTAAAAGGGAAAGGCTATTCAAGGGAGCTTGTCTGTAAAAAACTTGAGAGGGGACAGTGCAGTGCCTTGTGGAATAATGAGCTTCTAGCTCTGCAATTTTCAGACAGGAAGAATGTGTTCATGCTATCTACCATCCATGATGAGAGTATTTCTCCTGTGACTGTTTGGGTTCAGGTTGCAGAAGTGCGCAAACCTGCGTGCATTTTGGACTACAATAGGCACATGGGTGGTGTTGATGGAGTAGATCAGAGGTTGGAACCTTACACTGCTCTTCATAAGTCTTACGTGTGGTATAAAAAGTTGGCCCTACATTTATTTAATTTGGCAACTTTTAATATTTTTATTGTGTTCAAGGATTGTTCACCTGAGTCAAGGATGACATTTGTTAAATTACAGGAGTCAGTGATAGAGAGCCTTATTGTGGTGGAACAGGCAAGAGTTCCTAGAGTAGAAGTGGTGGAGGAAGTGGCTAGATTGAAAGATCGCCACTTTCCAGATCACATTCCTCCCACTCCCAAAAAAGACTTGCCCACAAAGAAATGTAGAGTATGTGCCCGGAGAGCAATCCTGAGGGAGAGCAGGATGTACCGCCCCGATTGCCCTTCAAAGCCTGGGCTGTGTGTTCCCGGCTGTTTTAGAAGTTACCACACTAGGAAAAAGTTTGGGGAAATACCGTGAGGTAAACTGCCTGTTTTATATTTTCATATGTTCAGTTTCACAGTTGGCATTACTGTCATGTATTTAGTTAGAGCTTTTGTATTTGTAGTTTTGTACTTCTTTTATAATTAGTTAGTGGTTTCTTTGTTGTTTATAAACAAAAAGAAAGTGATGGCGGTGTGCGTGGGGTGGTGCTCGGCTGGCAGTGTGGTGGGGTGGCGCTTGGCTGGCGATGTGCTTGGGGTGGCGCTTGGCTGGCAGTGTGAGTGGGGTGGCGCGTGGCTGGTGGTATGGGTGGGGTGACCCTTGGCTGGCGGTATGCTTGGGGTGGCGCTTGGCTGGCGGTGTGCATGGGGTGGCGATTGGCTGTCGGTGTGCATGGGGTGGCACTTGGCTGGCGGTGTGCGTGGGGTGGCGCTTGGCTGGCAGTATGGGTGGAGTGGCACTTGGCTGGTGGTGTGCTTGGGGTGGCGCTTGGCTGGCGGTGTGCTTGGGGTGGCGCTTGGCTGGCGGTGTGCGTGGGGGGCGCTTGGCTGGCGGTATGGGTGGGGTGATTCTTGGCTAGCGGTGCCAGCCAAATGCCAGTCCACACACTCATCAGCTGATGTGATTGCTGTATCAGGCATGTGGGCGTATGAAAGTGATGGGCCCTTGAATGGCGCTCTCTGTCGATGCGAGTGTTGTAATGTGCTGGGCCCGTAGCTGGCAGCTTGAATGGTCTTGTGCATGTCATGTATGAAAGGTGTGTGAATGGAGTGTAAAGCGGTTGGTGCACTGCCGTGGCTTTACAGCTCACGAGCTGTGAGTCATTGGTTCAGTTTTTGGGCCTTTCAGTTATTACTAGTGCATTTCACTTTTGTGAAATCTCTTGTTAATAAAATTTGATCTACTGAACCATCACTCACCCTCGGGCCAAATCCAACCAGTATGTGTCATAAAAATTTAAAAACCTGCTCCACTGTAATCAGGCGTCGCAGCACACTTGTGACACGCTAGGTGTCTCAGGTGGGACCCCGATGATGAAGCATGCCACCAACTTGGTTGGTGGGTGAGGGGTCTTTTTCACATAACCTAAGTGCGTTTCTTTTCACAATTTTAGTGTTTGGCACATCACAGACGTATGTGGACACATCAAAATGATATATTACAAAACTACCTGTGTTTGGGGGGAGGGGGCACCTATGTTTTTGGTCCTGAGTGCGGCCTTCACCTAGAGAAAACTACCAAACCAAGACATTTTTTAAAACTAGACACCCCAAGGAGTCCAGGGAGGTGTGGCTTGCATGGATCCCCCAACATTTTCTTACCCAGACTCCTCTGCAAACCTCAAAATTTGCATAAAAAAGCATATTTTCCTGACTTATGTTTGTACGATCACCGCTCCAGCACAAAATTCCTACTCCCCAGCGTTCCCCTCAGTCTCCCAAGTAAAATAACACCACACTTATGTGGGTCCCCTAAAGATGTATAAAAGAAGAATATGTGCTTATCAACTCGCTATGCTATCCCCATAATCTCTACAAGTTTGTAGCCTTTTTGTGTTGCAGACACCTAGCCCATACCCAAAAGTGAGGTATCATTTTTATCGGGAGACTTGAGGAAACGCTGGGTGGATGGACATTTGTGGCTTCTCTTAGATTCCAGAACTTTCTGTCACCGAAATGTGAGGAAAATTTATTTTTTAGCCACATTTTGAGGTTTGCAAAGGATTCTGGGTAACAGAACCTGGTGAGAGCCCCACAAGTCACACCATCTTGGATTCCCTAGGTCTCTAGTTTTCAAAAATGCACAGGTTTGGTGGGTTTCCCTAGGTGCCGGCTGAGCTACAGGCCAAAATCTACAGGTAGGCACTTTGCAAAAAACACCTCTGTTTTCTGTAGAAAAATGGGATGTGTCCACGTTGTGTTTTGGGGCATTTCCTGTCGCGGGCGCCAGGCCTACCCACACAAGTGAGGTATCATTTTTATCAGGAGACTTGGGGGAACGCTGGGTGGGAGGAAATGTGTGGCTCCTCTCAGATTCCTGAACTTTCTGTCACCGAAACATGAGGAAAACGTGTTTTTTTAGACAAATTTTGAGGTTTGCAAAAGGATTCTGGGTAACAGAACCTGGTGAGAGCCCCACAAGTCACCCCATCTTGGATTCCCCTAGGTCTCTAGTTTCCAAAAATGCACAGGTGTGGTAGGTTTCCCTATGTGCCCGCTGAGCTAGAGGCCAAAATCTACAGGTAGGCACTTTGCATAAAACACCTCTGTTTTCTGTAGAAAAATGGGAGATGTCCACGTTGTGTTTTGGGGCATTTCCTGCCACGGGCGCTAGGCCTGCCCACACAAGTGAGGTATGATTTTTATCGGGAGACTTGGGAGAAAGCTGGGTGGAAGGAAATTTGTGGGTCTTCTCAGATTCCAGAACTTTCAATCACCAAAATATGAGAAAAATGTGTTTTTTTAGCAAAATTTTGAGGTTTGCAAAGGATTCTGGTTAACAGAACCTGGTGAGAGCCCCACAAGTCACCCCATCTTGGATTCCCCTAGGTCTCTAGTTTCCAAAAATGCACAGGTTTGGTAGGTTTCCCTATGTGCCGGCTGAGCTAGAGGCCAAAATCTACAGGTAGGCACTTTCTGTAGAAAAATGGGATGTGTCCAGCTGTGTTTTGGGGCATCTCCTGTTGCGGGCGCTAGGCCTACCCAAACAAGTGAGGTATCATATTTATCTGGAGATTTGGGGGGACGCTGAGTGGGAGGAAATTTGTGGCTCCTCTCAGATTCCAGAACATTCTGTCACCGAAATATGAGGAAAATGTGTTTTTTTTAGCCAAATTTTGAAGTTTGCAAAGGATTCTGGGTAACAGAACCTGATGAGAGCCCAACAAGGCACCCCATCTTGGATTCCCCTAGGTCTCTAGTTTTCTAAAATGCACTGGTTTGGTAGGTTTCCCTAGGTGGCGGCTGAGCTAGAGGCCAAAATCTACAGGTAGGCACTTTGCAAAAAACACCTGTTTTCTGTAGAAAAATTGGATGTGTCCACGTTGTGTTTTAGGGCATTTCCTGTCACAGGCGCTAGGCCTACCCACAGAAGTGAGATATCATTTTTATCAGGAGACTTGGGGGAATGCTGGGTGTAAGGAAATTTGTGGCTCCTCTCAGATTCCAGAACTTTCTGTCACCTAAATATGACGAAAATTTGTTTTTTTAGCCAAATATTGAGGTTTGCAAAGGATCCTGGGTAACAGAACCTGGTGAGTGCCCCACAAGTCACCCCATCTTGGATTCCCCTACGTCTCTAGTTTTCTAAAATGCACAGGTTTGGTAGGTTTCCCTATGTGTGTGCTGAGCTGGAGGCCAAAATCTACAGGTAGGCACTTTGCATAAAACACCTCTGTTTTCTGAAGAAAATTGGATGTGTCCACGTTGTGTTTTGGGGCATTTCCTGTTGCTGGCGCTAGGCCTACCCACACAAGTGAGGTATCATTTTTATCAGGAGACTTGGGGGAACGCTGGGTGGAAGGAAATTTGTGGGTCCTCTCAGATTCCAGAACTTTATGTCACCAAAATATGAGGAAAATGTGTTTTTTTAGCCAAATTTTGAGGTTTGCAAAGGATTCTGGTTAACAGAACCTGGTGAGAGCCCCACAAGT